>NC_053040.3:140896647-141268313 GCF_002575655.3 Aegilops tauschii subsp. strangulata | reverse complement strand
ACAACCTCCGCGTCGACGTCTGCCGGAGGAGGGGAAGAAGGCGGAGTCTGAACAGACTCATCCACTGTACACCTTTCCACCTCCTGTGTGCCACTGTGGCGACCCCTTTGCCTATAAAAGGAGGCCCAAGGCGCCCAGGAGAAGGATTCGGATCTTTTGGGCAAGTTACACCCCGTAGCTAGCTCAAGAACACAAGAACACTCTAATACATCCACCAAAGCAGGACTAGGGTATTACGCATCTTCACGGCCCGAACCTGGGTAAACGATCCGTGTGCTTCCTGTCAGACCCGCTCTTTACACAACCTCGCGCCCGCCAACTGTAGAAGGGATCCCAGTGATCCCATAGATGTCGTTTCCACCGACACCACCCTTGAGCTTGAGAGTTCTGACACCATCGACAACGTCGAGACCAAGACTCAGGGGCGCCTGCGTGGTGGCATGCAGATCTTTGTGAAGACCAAAGGCATGCGAGTCTACATAAGAACCAGAAGACGAAGACCCCCGGCAAGATCCTTGCCGGGGACGGCCGAAGACCCCCGGCAAGATTCTTGCCAGGGACGGCTGCGAGACCCCGGCAAGACCCTTGCCGGGGGCATCTGCAGGGCCACGGCCAGGCCCGCACCTACCAAAGTTTCGCTGCCCCGCGGCCGTTCTGACGCGGCAACCAGCCTGCCAACTAGACAAGCGCCTACATGGCAGTGATACGTCTCCAACGTATCTATAATTTTTTATTGTTCCATGCTATATTATATTCTGTTTTGGACATTATTGGGCTTTATTATACACTTTTATATTATTTTTGGGACTAACCTATTAACCGGAGGCCCAGCCCAGAATTGCTGTTTTTTGCCTATTTCAGAGTTTCGCAGAAAAAGAATATCAAACGGAGTCCAAACGGAATGAAACCTTCGGGAACGTGATTTTCGGAACGAACGTGATCCAGAGGACTTGGACCCTACGTCAAGACATCAACCAGGAGGCCACGAGGTAGGGGCGCGCCTACCCCCCCCCCCTAGGCGCGCCCTCCACCCTCGTGGGCCCCCTGTTGCTCCACCGACGTACTCCTTCCTCCTATATATACCTACGTACCCCCAAACTACCAGATACGGAGCCAAAAACCTAATTCCACCGCCGCAACCTTCTGTACCCGTGAGATCCCATCTTGGGGCCTGTTCCGGAGCTCCGCCGGAGGGGGCATCGATCATGGAGGGCTTCTACATCAACACCATAGCCTCTCCGATGATGTGTGAGTAGTTTACTTCAGACCTTCGGGTCCATAGTTATTAGCTAGATGGCTTCTTGTCTCTTTTTGGATCTCAATACAATGTTCTCCCCCTCTCTCATGGAGATCTATTCGATGTAATCTTCTTTTGCGGTGTGTTTGTTGAGACCGATGAATTGTGGGTTTATGATCAAGTTTATCTATGAACAATATTTGAATCTTCTGAATTCTTTTATGTATGATTGGTTATCTTTGCAAGTCTCTTCGAATTATCAGTTTGGTTTGGCCTACTAGATTGATCTTCCTTGCAATAGGAGAAGTGCTTAGCTTTGGGTTCAATCTTGCGGTGTGCTTTCCCAGTGACAGTAGGGGCAGCAAGGCACGTATTGTATTGTTGCCATCGAGGATAACAAGATGGGGTTTATATCATATTGCATGAATTTATCCCTCTACATCATGTCATCTTGCTTAAAGCGTTACTCTGTTCTGATGAACTTAATACTCTAGATGCATGCTGGATAGCGGTCGATGTGTGGAGTAATAGTAGTAGATGCAGGCAGGAGTCGGTCTACTTGTCTCGGACGTGATGCCTATATACATGATCATACCTAGATATTCTCATAACTATGCTCAATTCTGTCAATTGCTCAACAGTAATTTGTTCACCCACCGTAATACTTATGCTCTTGAGAGAAGCCACTAGTGAAACCTATGGCCCCCGGGTCTATTTTCCATCATATCAATCTTCCAACACTTAGTTATTTTTATTGCTTTCTATTTTACTTTGCATCTTTATCATAAAAATACCAAAAATATTATCTTATCATATCTATCAGATCTCACTCTCGTAAGTGACCGTGTAGGGATTGACAACCCCTTATAGCGTTGGTTGCGAGGATTTATTTTTTTGTGTAGGTGCGAGGGACTCATGCGTGGCCTCCTACTAGATTGATACCTTGGTTCTCAAAAACTGAGGGAAATACTTACGCTGCTTTACTGCATCACCCTTTCCTCTTCAAGGGAAAACCAACGCAGTGCTCAAGAGGTAGCAGGCAGCATGCAGCTTCTAGGCCAACTAGTCAAGCACCTGCGTGGTGGCATGCAGATCTTCGTGAAGACCCTGTCACTGCACCAGCACAGCGACCAGCCAGCCAGCATGGTGTTGCATGCCTCGTCAGCTTGGACGCGCGTCGAAGCAAGGCGAGGCGGCGACGGACGGGACGAGCTCTGCTGCCGTCCCCGATAAAGCAAGAGGGCACGTAGGCAGCGCATTAAATGCATTTGTCCTATGATGTCAGGCGATAAACTTGTACACTGTAGATACTTTCCACCTCTTGTGTGCCACTGTGGCGACCCCTTTGACATATAAAAGGAGGCCTGAGGCGTACTATGGAAGGATTCGGACTTTTTGGACTGGGCACGCATAGTAGCTAGTCCAAGAACTGAAGAACACAAGTTAAACACAGACAACCATGACTAGGGTTTTACGCATCATTTGCGGCCCGAACCTGGGTAAAAATCCCCTCGCGCTGATCACTAGACATGCTCTTTGCACAACTCTTCACCCCCGCCAACCGTAGAAGGGGTCCTCGGGATCCCATAGGTGTCGTTTTCCCCGACATCTTTGGCGCGCCAGGTAGGGGGCGTGAGACTGTGAAAATCTGGTCTAGAAGTTAGCACATCGCTTCTTCATCGCCATGGACCCCAAGAAGAAGGGGATCACAGCGATCGGTTCATCTAGAGCCGAACCGCCCGCACCAGCACGGGCGGGCGACGGGGCAGCCGCGGATGGTGGTGGAGGCGTGGCCCGCGAGCATCCACGACACTCTGGCAATCGGAGCCAGGCGAGCGGCGTCGTTCATGCCCAAGATGACGAGCCACACACTGTTGGGTCCAGGGGCGGGGCCGTGCTGCTCACGGGCGGCGCGGCGACCTCCAGGACGCCCCAGCCGGCACACGCGCCGCGGTCTTCCCAGGCCGCGCATAACGAGCAACCCCGCGATTTCGGTGCCCCCGGGCGCCGCCGCGGGAAGATCCTTTGCGTCACTCTCGAGAGGCACCGGGCCAGCATGCGCGCCCAGACGCTGGCGGAAATGGCGCACGACCGCGAGACCGTGATAGAGCTCCTTCTTACATGGTTAGAAGTCGGAGCGCGTCACGGTCCACGCAGCTTTCGCCGCCACCCACGCCAGCGGAAGCGTTGGCGCGCGTGCAACTGCTCCTCGACTTTCCTCCTGCTACAGAGAAGCTCAACGAGTGGAGAGCCACCATTCAGAGCCTCATCAGTTTCGCCAATAAAGATGAACCGCGACCAGTGGTACCCTCGTGCCAGCGCTCTGTCGAGCCGGTGCACGCCGGTGGTGGAAGGACCGGAGACGCTGCGACCACGGTGCACTCTCCTCCCCCACGCGAACAACAGCACCCGCCGGCTCGTCGGGCCGACGCCTGTGACAACGTTTCCACAGCGTCGTCCGACCCGCGAGCCCACTGCGACCAACATCAAGTACTTCAGGAGCGAGCCCAGGAAGACGCTCGGACCACCATCAAGCGGCGGCGGGAAGCGCGCCATCAGTCAGATAGGCATGTGGGGCCCACTATGGATTGCCCAGCGTTGGGGGCTTCCGGCGACTTACCATACGAGGTGAGTTGTCCAGCCTTTACCCGTGAGCTGCAGCAATTCCAGTGGCCCACCCACCACACATTCAAGCCCGAGGTCGGAGAAAAGTACAACGGCAAGACTCAACGTCGAAGTTCCTTAGCATCTACACTATCGCGATGCAAGCCGCCGGGGCTCACGACGACAAGGTGCTTGCCAACTACTTCCCGTTGGCACTTAAGCCCAATGTCATGTCATGGTTGATGCACCTGCCAGTGGATTCCATTTCTTCTTGGTCGGATCTGTGCCACGAGTTTGTTGGCGCCTTTACCGGGGGCCACCAAGCTCCTGGCCAGGCAAGTGATTTGCATGTCATCCTCAGAAGGACGGTGAAACCTTGCGCAAGTACATACAAAGGTTCAGCCGTGTGCAGCACAACATCCCAGATGTTCATCCCGCCGCCCTCATCAGTGCCTTCCATCAGAATGTGCACAACCGCAAGATGCGTGAGGAGCTGGTGATGAACAAGGTTAGGGATGTAGCCGAGCTTTATGTTCTGGTCGATAGACATGCTCGGGCTGAAAAGGGAGGAAGTACCCCGGCGAAGATGCCGGTGCGGAAACCGACTCCACAGATGAAGACGCCGTCGCCCCGGCAAAGAAGGGCCGATGCCGCAATAGGGATCATAAGGGCAAGGCCGTGCTTGCCATCGAGGGATCCGGTGACCCCGGCGCCACCAAGAAGGCCAAGGTTGACGACCCTGGCAAGGAAGTTGCCGGGTGCGCCGCCTGCCGGGCCTGGGCGGCTACCGACAAGCCAGGAGGCTCCGACAAGCAGTACTGCATGATCCATCGCACCAAGGGCCATAACCTCCAGAATTGCCGGCAGGTTGAGCTGCTTGCAGAGAAGCAGAAAGTTGAGTATAAGAGGTGCGATAAGGAGAAGGGCCAGGATGGTGCTGAGGCATCCGGCAAGAAGCATGGCAGCTGAGGAGGTCGCCGCGGCCAAGATAATCAACAAGAGAGGCCCGCTCGGGGCAGCGACAAGAAAGAGGGAGACGATGATCATGATGAGGACGATGAGTCCAGAGAACATGAGTTCCAGAAAGCTATGGAGGCCATGTGCGTCGACGGTGGCGCCTCATTGCACACCTCTCACCGCCAACTGAAACACTGGGCGCGTGAAGTCATAGCGGCGAAGCCATCGTTCGACGCCCAGAGGCCACTGAAGTGGTCCAGCACGCCTATCATTTTCGACACCGAGGATCACCCTGACCACACAACGACGGTCGGGTGTTTGCCGTTGTTGGTTTCGCCAACAATATGCAACCTCAAGGTGACGAAAATACTAGTCGACGGTGGGGCCGGTCTGAACTTGATCTCATCCACTGTGATCAAGAGGCTGCAAATCCCCGATGGAGATCTCGAGGAGACGGGCACGTTTCAAGGCGTCAACCCGGGGAGGAGTCAGCCAAAGGGTAAGATCACGTTTCCCGTTACATTTGGGGGCGAGCTCAACCATAGGACGGAGAAGATTGTTTTTGATGTTGCCAAGATCCCTTTGCCCTATAATGGGATTCTCGGCCGCCCAGCGCTGGCCAAGTTTATGGAGGCATCACATTACGCCTACAACACATTGAAGATGCCCAGGCCAATGAGCATCATCACCGTCCCTCCGACAAGAAAGACGCGGTCATCTGCGCCGACCAACTCTACTGGGAGGCAGTTGCAGCAGCTGCCGCCAAGGCACTTGCTCCTACCGCTGAGACCCCGGGAGGGAAGAAAACCGGCAAGGCCTCTGCCCCTGCCGGCAAGGTCCCTTCCGGCAAGACTTCTAACCCCGGCAAGGACTCCTGCACCCCCTTCGGCAAACGCGCCTCTTCGGAGCGCCGCGTTCCCGTTGGGGACGTGCCAGAGAGCTCTGCTAGTGGGAGCAAGAGGTCCAAGGCGGCCCCACCAGAACCAAGAAGGTGCCCGTCAGGGAGGATGGCACGGGTGGAGCTTTTACCATAAGCTCCACCCTTGACAGCAAATAGGAAAGCGTGCTCGTCGCCTTCCTGCGGGCGAATGTCAACGTGTTTGCATGGCAAGCATCCGACATCCCCGGCGTTCCCAGGGAGGTGATTGAGCACCACCTTGCTGTCTATCCCCATGCGCGGCCCGTCAAGCAGAAGGTCAGGAAGCAAGCTTTGGAGCGACAAGAGTTCATCATCGAGGAGATCAGGAAGTTGGAGGCGGCAGGCTTGGTCAGAGGAGTGCTCCACCCCACGTGGTTGGCCAGTCCAGTGGTAGTGTGTAAGGAAAATGGGAAATGGAGGCTGTGTATTGACTATACAGATATCAATAAAGCCTGTCCAAAGGATCCTTTCCCTCTGCCACGCATTGACTAGATAGTGGACTCCACTGGCGGGTGTGACCTGCTGTCATTCCTCGACGCCTACTCAGGATACCACCAGATCTTCATGATGCAGGAAGGCGAAGAAAAGACTGCGTTCATCACCCCATGTGGTACCTACTGTTTTGTGCGGATGCCTTTCGGCTTGAAAAGCGCTAGTTCGACATTTGCCCGAGCAGTCCAAATTGGTTTTGAGCCCCAGCTGCATAGCAATATGGAAGCTTATATGGATGATATAGTGGTCAAAACCAAGGACAAGGCCATGCTCGTGCAGGATCTGGAGGAAACATTTGCAAACCTGCGCAAGATCAACCTCAAGCTCAACCCAGAGAAGTGCGTGTTCGGCGTCCCATCCGTCGAACTTCTTGGGTTCTTTGTGTCTCAACGCGGAATCGAAGCAAATCCCGACAAGATCAAACGATTGAGCAGATTGAGGCGCCAAGACGAGTCAAGGACGTCTGTAGGCTCGCCGGCTGCGTTGCTGCTCTAAGTAGGTTCATCTCCAAATCTGTTGAGCGCGCGCTCCCCTTTTTCAAAGTCTTGATAAAGGCGGGTCTAATGAAATGGACTCCGGAGGCAGAGGCAGCGCTGCAAGATTTGAAGAGGTACCTCTCCTCCACGCCAATACTAGTCGCGCCTAAGCCGCAAGAGCTGTTGCTGCTATATCTAGCGGCGACGAATCAAGTGGTCAGTGTTGCGCTAGTGGCACAGAGAGAATCTGAGGAAGAAGCAGTGGCGAAGCCGTCAGATGATGAGCCAGAGCACTCCCCGGTAGGGCCTGATGCCGGCAAAGCGGAACCCCCTGCAAAGCCCGATCTTGGCAACACAGGGTCTGCGGAAGTGGGCGAAGTCGAATAGAAGAAGAAGGTGATGAAGCACCCGGTTTATTTCGTCAATTCCCTCTTGCAGGGGGCTAGATCAAGATATTCTGGTATACATAAACTACTTTGCGGCCTCCTTATGGCCTCGAGAAAGCTGTGTCACTATTTCCAAGCGCATGAGATCACCGTCGTCACCCGCCTCCCTTTGCAACAAATCTTGCACAACCCGGATGCAACCGGGAGGATTGTGGAGTGGGCGTTGGAGCTATCAAGCTTTGGCCTCAAGTTTGAAAGTACTTCAACAATCAAGAGCTGAGCCTTGGCAGAGTTCATAGCAGAATGGACCTCAACACCCGACGAAGAAATTCAAGAAACCACCCTTCCCGGCAAGGAGACGAGCTGTGATTGGATTATGTACTTTGATGGAGCTTTCTCGTTGCAAGGTGCTGGTGCCGGCGTGCTACTCGTTGCACCCACCGGAGAGCGCCTCAAATACGTAATCCAGATGCACTTTCCCCGGGAAAAATCAATGAACAACACTCAGAGTACGCGGGATTGCTTACTGGTCTCAGGATCAAGGCAGACCTCGAAATCAGGAAGCTCATCATCAGGGGTGATTCGTAGTTTGTCGTCAAGCAAGTTAACAAGGATTACCAGAGCCCGTTGATGGAGGCCTATGTGGATGAAGTGAGGAAGTTAGAGGAGCGTTTTGATGGTTTACAAGCAGAGCATGTTCCCCGAGCAGAGAACAGCATTGCCGACGACTTGTCGAAATGCGCTGGCCTCAAGTTACCTATGGAACCATGTACCTTTGTGCTTCAATTAACCCAGCCATCCGTTGAGCCATCAGCGCGACAGAACAAGCGAAGGAAGGCAGGCCCCGGCAATTACTTTCCCGCTGAGCTCCTAGGAGCCGCTGGCAAGGAAGTTGCCGAGTACCCCAAGCTTGCGGGGAGCAGCAACCTCCGGCAGGGCCTCAAGCCCTGAACGTAGAGGCAGCTGCCCCTACGGCCGAAGATGTGCCTTTAGTCCTTGCCGTCGAGCCCCAGGCTCTGGCATGGGCACAGCGCACCGTCCGTTTCCTCCAAACAGGGGAACTCCCTGAGGAACAGGAAGAGGTAGAGAAAGTAGCCCGTCGGTCCAGCATGTACCAGTTTGTGGATGATGCCCTATACAGAAGGAGACCGAACGGCGTGAAATTGAATTGCATTCCTTAGGAGGACGGACTGGAGCTGTTGGCAGAGATACATGGAGGCATGTGTGGCTCCCACATAGGATCAAGAGCCCTTGCTGGCACAGCGTTCCGGCAAGGTTTCTTCTGGTCCACCGCTCTCCAGGATGCAACTGCACTAGTAACCAAGTGTAAAGCATGCCAGTTCTATTCAAAGAAGCTTCATCAACCAGCCCAAGCTCTTCAGACAATCCCTCTTTCCTGGACATTTTCGGTTTGGGGGCTCGACATACTGGGCCCCTTTCCCCGTCCTGTCGGGGGCTTTGAGTACTTGTACGTCGCGATCAACAAGTTCACAAAGGGGCCGTAAGTGGAGCCGGTGAGAAAGGTGACAGCACAATCAGCCGTCAAGTTATTCAAAGGACTAGTCTGTCGTTTTGGTGTGCCAAATAGAGTCATCACCGACAACGGCATGCAGTTCATGAGCCGCGCCTTCATGCAGTACATCCAACACCTCAGCGGCAAGCTTTGTTTTGCTTCTGTTTCTCATCCCAGAAGTAACGGCCAGGCTGAGAGGGCGAATGCAGAAGTGTGCGAGGCCTCAAGACCAGAACTTTTGACAGGCTACACAAGTGCGGAAGGCGCTGGATTGATGAGTTGCCAATGGTTCTTTGGTCGATCAGAACGACACCAAATCGAGCCACTGGCAAGACACCCTTTGCCTGGTATACGGGGCAGAAGCAGTTCTCCCCACGGAACTCATATACGGGTCACCTCGAGTGCTCGCTTATGATGAGCTTGAGCTAGAGCAGTTGCACCAAGATGATGTGACGCTCCTTGAGGAAGATCGTCTTCAGGCTGCTGTGCGAGCTGCTCGCTACCAGCAAGCCTTGCGCCGCTACCATAGCCGCAAGGTTCACGCCCGAAGCCTTGAGGAAGGCGACCTTGTTCTTCGGCAAATCCAATCCGCCAGGAGTTCAAACAAGTTGATGCCAAAGTGGGAAGGCCCTTATCGGGTAATACGAGTCACCAGGCCCGGCGCAGTCCGCCTGGAGACCGAAGATGGCATTCCGGTGGAATATCGAACATCTTCGCAAGTTTTACCCCTAAGGCGCGGTTGCCGGGAGCCCCGGCAACCCCCTTTTGTACTAGCCTTGCCAGCAAGGCATGTAACTCTATGTACAAAGCCAGGCGCAGAACCTATGCGCAGTCAAAAAAAAACCTTTAGTATGTACAGTTTCCCGTCGATTTCCATGTTTATGTGTATACGTATATACATGCTTGTCCAGGATATTGTACTGCTTTTTTATTCCAACAAATGTTAATGGACCACCAAGGTTCCATGCTCAGGTCCTCTCTTCTTTCCAGTCGTGGCAAGGACGCTCGATTACGCCAAGGACCCGGCTTCGGCAAGAAGTTGGGAAGACTGCCCGGCACGGCGATCCCCGGCAAACCAAACAGATAGAGTTCACCTCTTGCCCATTCATGTTCGTAACCTGTGACTTGTGCATTAGAAAACCTCGCCTCTCTCTTTTAAACTCAGGTGCTCCCATCCCGGACCCGAACGTTGCTTCGGTCAGAATGGTCGCAGTAGCCTTTACTAAAAGGAGATTGACAAGGAGTTGGATCCTTTGTCTGTAACCCGACAGATGTGATTCTCCGGCAGGCACAGAGGGCACCGGCAGGATAGCTTGCTGGGAGAACTCGTTTATTTGCATTAAAGAGGCATTTCGCCTCTGCATGGACGTGTACATGCACGGGTTCCCGGCAAGGCTGGTCTTTTTCATTGACATGTTGATACAAGTATGAATGTTACAGGACACAGGCATGGGCTCGAGAGATTACATTATTTGGAAATTAAGACTTGGCAAGTGCCTACAAGATAAAACAAAGATAAGTGCCTCGTGATCTCCGTTCTTGCCCCTTTCCAACCAGGTGCAGCAGGTGAAGGCAAAGAAGAGGCGACGGGGAACACGCCGATGGAGAGGATGGCCCTCGGCAAGGCGCGTGGCCGAGGGAGGAAGGCGATGCAGATGATGGTGCTGCAGCCGATGGTCAGCCGGAATAGGCGTCCTCCGCCCGCTACCATTGTCGTCGCTGTCGCTGTCCTCCTCATCACTGCCGCTCTAGGAGGAGGTTTCGTTGTCGGTGGAGCTCTCCGCGCAGCACCCTAAGTGGGTTCCCGAGCGCCCGAAGACCTTGACGGAGAGCAGGTCGTTCTCCATTAATTTGAACTAGAGAACGTGCCCCTCCGACAGGCTATGGGCGCGGGCAAAGGTCTTCCACCCACGACGGAGGTACATGATGTGAGGGGCGGGGAAGTCAACTTCGACCCGAGTGTCGCCGTTCCCACAGCCCCTCATATGCAGCCTCAAGGCCTGTGGCTGGTCAAGCTCCATTACCAGAGCAAACGGGGTGGGGAGGCGGAGGTGACCGCACACTGGCTTGTATAGCCTGATGAAGAACTCGCGGGGCTGGTCTCCGACATGGCCCTCCATTGGGGGAAGAGCCGCTAGCGGGAGCACGACCGGTGCGTCGCCCCGTCCTCCTCTCCCCCGAGCGCCACGGAGGCCTCGACCTTGCCCCTCCCTCTTCCTCTCACAGCGGGCTCTGCTGCCATGAGCTCCGGAGGAGGGGGGACACGCTGTCGAGCAGAAGCCCTCGTCGCCGCCATTGGAGCACCGACGCGCCCTCTCGCCATGGTGGGTGGAAGAAAGGGACCAAGCAGTAAGGAGATGAATGCAGAAGGACGCTATCCCTCTCCCCTTTTTATAAAGGGGCAGGGCCGGGGCTCGACCCCCCAACCTAAGGGCGGCCGCCCCACTCGACCAATCCGGCCGCCAGAGGTGCAGGGAATCAGGACCGACCCGCAGCTCCAATCAGCAACACCCGGCTTCCCGCCTCGGCGTTAAGGCCCGTGCCCTCCGTATCCGCCACCTACCCTCCCTGAGGCATGGGGGACACATGGCAGGCGAGCCGGAATTAAGAACACATGTGGGGCGACCGTTTCCCGCCTCGTGATCGTGGGGCGCTGACCCGAGTCCGCTCTGTGAATGAGCATCGCCCCTGCAGCTTCCTCTTTTTTAAGGGGAAGACGCGGGCCGCCTCTTTACTATTCACCGCGAGGTGATGCAAGCGTGTTGTGACCGTTCCACACACGGACCCCACGTCACGCACTCAATGTGAACGTGGGGAAGCGCAACTGGCGAAGAAATTACCGTGGTTAAAACTCTGCCACGCATGCCCGCGCACCGTTCTGGGCCTGACCCAACAACGCTTCACGCTTATATGTGGCCCAGGCCCAGGGGCTCCTGTCAGTGTACAAAAGTAGGGGCCTTTCTGTACCCCTTTACTTGTGCACGGGCAGTCGTAGCCACACCTGCGGCCATGCTTGGCGGGGCAGAGGAAGGAAAGGTACGAGACTGCCGAGGCAGCACTCAAGCTAGAGGCATGAAGAGCAGAGGGGCAAGATGGACTTCCCCCGGCAACACCCTTGCCGGGGCGGCCTACATAGCCCCGGCAAGAGTCTTGCCGGGGCGACTTGCCCAACACCAGCAAGGCCACCACCCTTGAGCCTAAGAGTTCTGACACCATCGACAACGTCGAGACCAAGACTCAGGGGCGCCTGCGTGGTGGCATGCAGATCTTTGTGAAGACCAAAGGCCTGCGAGTCTACATAAGAACCAGAAGACGAAGATCCCCAGCAAGATCCTTGTCGGGGATGGCCGAAGACCCCCGGCAAGATCCTTGTCGGGGACGGCCGCGAGACCCCGGCAAGACCCTTGCCGGGGGCATCTACGGGGCCACGGCCAGGCCCGCACCTGCCTAAGTTTCGCTGCCCCGCGGCCGTTCTGACGCGGCAACCAGCCCGCCAACTAGACAAGCACCTGCGTGGCAGCATGCAGCTTCTAGGCCAACTAGTCAAGCACCTACGTGGTGGCATGCAGATCTTCATGAAGACCATGTCACTGCACCAGCATAGCGACCAGCCAGCCAGCATGGCGCTGCATGCCTCGTCAGCTTGGACGCGCGTCGAAGCGAGGCGAGGCGGCGACGGACGGGACGAGCTCTGTTGTCGTCCCCGATAAAGCAAGAGGGCACGTAGGCAGCGCATTAAATGCGTTTGTCCTACGATGTCAGGCGATAAACTTGTACACCGTAGATACTTTCCACCTCCTGTGTGCCACTGTGGCGACCCCTTTGACATATAAAAGGAGGCCTGAGGCGTACTGTGGAAGGATTTGGACTTTTTGCACTGGGCACACATAATAGCTAGTCCAAGAACTAAAGAACACAAGTTAAACACAGACAAGCAGGACTAGGGTTTTACGCATCATTTGCGGCCCGAACCTGGGTAAAAAATCCCCTCGCGCTGATCGCTAGACCTGCTCTTTGCACAGCTCTTCACCCCCGCCAACCGTAGAAGGGGTCCTCGGGATCCCATAGGTGTCGTTTTCCCCGACAGTTGCATTCTTAATGCGCTCTGGTTCATCATGTCTGGGCACTACACAACGAACATTTTATTATCCAAAATCTGCTTGCTCTTCTTTAGCATGTTCCTCGTCCGTTCTTCTTTAATAAGTATTCTCTCCATTCCTAAATACAAGTCTTTGCATCGATTCCACCATGGACTACATATGGAGCAAAATGAGTGAATCTACACTCTAAAATGTATCTTTATACATATATATGTGATCCATAGTGGAAATCTCTACAAAGACTTATCTTTTGGAATGGAGGGAGTATGATAGTAGTACAGTATGTTCCTTGTAGTGAAGATGAGCAGGGACATTTGCAGTGTAGAGGTCTATATGGTCGGTTGTGATGGACACTTTGAACTCTTCGGTCCTCTTTGATTCGTAGGATTTTGTAAACATAGGAATAGGAATCGTAGTGGCCTGCCCACTTGAATCCTATAAGTTAGCAAGGAAATGCGGGGAGCTGTGTCGCCTTTGAGAGTTACACTGATATTAACAGTACCGCACCTTCAGTTGAAGAGAGCTGGTATCTGAAGCCTTTCTAGCCGTACCGGCAATACTAGCACATATATTCCAGCAAGTTCCACTGTGCTGATTTTACTTGTGATGCTTACGGTTTTCCCGTTATATCTACACTATGATCTATGTAGGTGCTTTGTGTCGCACTAGCAGCAGTCCACTCTTGAAGCTAAGCAACACACCAATCATAAGTCCAAAGCTTACTTCTTCAAATACGAATTGTGATATTGATACTGATATTAGTTAACAGACACACATTTAATTGGTCAGGTAATGCTCCCACTTGATTTTCCAAATGCATGTGGCCACATATAGAGAGATGGGAATTGTGTTTCATTGGGCGCTGTGATTCATCATGAGTGGGAAACCAATATTGTATGCAATGAAGCGAAACCTCAAGAATATGCTTCCTCTTCTGTTCTTCAACATGTTCCACTTTTGTTATTCTATATTTAGTACATACAGTATGTTCCTTGTCAGGAAGGGGAGCAGGGACATCTGCAGTCAACAACTGATAGAGTTGGCCTGTACGTGATCGATAGGCTTTCAATTAGTAGCGGCAGTACAACATCATATTTTCCAGCCAGTTTCACTTTCCCGATTTATATATCCTGGTTATGATGTACCCCTTTTATGTACACTATGATCTGCCTGGTTGCTGTGTGCTCTTGCTATCATGGTTTGGCAATAAACTCTCTGTACAGTATATTATGGACCTATCATCTGCCAACTATCCTTACTTCTGGAGCCTATTTTTTTGTGTACTTGTGCCAGACTATATTAATGCACGCACCATATTATAACACACATGGGCTCTCTCATCAGAATCCAGTGATAGCACACAAGGGTTTACAGGGGCGCCCCTATATTAGAATATCCTCTGCATTACAAAGATAATCTCACTACTATTTATGTTTTCATGCTTCTCAGATATTATACGTAATCACAGTGAATATCAGAATCCGCGCATCAGAAGAATATTGTGGAACACTGCAACGACTTACAAAATTGGAACCAAGGCATTGAGTGCCATTCTGGATGCAATGAAACTCATATGCTCCCCACCTGTAGATTCTTGTTCAGAATATGATCCTAATGACTTCTGACCTCGAGGAGTCAAAGGCAGATGGCCTGTCATGTTCACTCATCAAGGTTCCTGTTCTAATTTGGCAAGGTTTTATTGATTGCACGTATCTTGCATAAGTTGTCTTGCATTTCTTCTACTTTGTTGCACCGCCATCTGCTTAGTTTACTCATCATATATGTCACATGCCATGCCCATCCATTATCAATACACATTCCATCCGTCATCATACCATGTTTTTTCACTCAGATGATGTTCTTGTGCATCAGACATAAAAAAGGAAGAGGGTGATTGCCGAACCTGAAGGAGCACCAGCAAAGTCCTTGAAAAACGTGGTGGTGCCGGAGAAATCAGATAACACCCCACTTATATTGGCTCTACAACCAGTGACACAAAACGTAGGACCGACTCCAGCAGACTGTACCCATACTTCACTGGCCACACCACTAGCCCCACCACACAGGACCTGCACTCCAGCAAAAGGTATGCCGATTTCAGTTGCCATAGCACTAGCCGTACCACAGAAAAATCCCACTCCAGCAAAAAGTACAGCAAATCCATCGGCCGAAGACCTATCCCAACTGCAGAGACGGCAATTCCTGCAGATTGGAACCCCATTCAGTTATTCCCAGTTTAAAAGACAATGCTTTCACTGTTGTTAGGGACTACATGCATATATTCCCATCATGGGAAGATTATAGTGAAGACAAACACCATTTTCACATCTTCCTGTCCCACTTACGTGTAAGTGCTATTATTCATGGTGATTATTTTCCTGTTTTCTGCTGATTGAACACATCAATGATTTACATTACATTGTTGTAAGTAGGCGAGGGTCAATCTGGATAGTCATGACGAGCAAAGCTTGCTTGCGCTTTTCAAGGAAGCATTGCAGCAGTATCGGTGTTACCTGAGGAAATCACACTTTGATGGCAAGTCTATAAACGAATTTCCGGTGAAGTCTCCTGTGCTAAATTTAGAAGACATTGAGTGGAAAAACCTTGTTATGCACTGGTCTCGTTCCCAGGATGAGGTACTGTCTACGATATCACATGACAATTTGAACTTCTACTTTTCCGCATGTGCCTTACGGATCTCTTTTGCAGGAAATCTGCTCGAAGAAGAATTCTGGTTTGAAAAGGACGAAAGGATATCGCAAATATGCAGCCCACTGCTTTGCTCTTGTTAGTACATGTTGTCCTATATCACTATACTTCCATTTATACCTGGTTCATTATGTGACAGCAGTATGCATGATAGCTTGCTTATCAATTGTTCACTCCAAATTATCTGATCTGTATGAATGGTTACATTAGTGTAGAATATATCCAATGCCAATGAAATTTTTAGCTCTGCATTGTTCTTGTAAGTACCTGTTGTCCATTATCAGTGTACTTATATTGACAGCTAGTTGTTCATGTACCATCACTCTGCAGCTTATTTTCCTTTGCCCTCCATTTTCTACACATCAAATCTATATTTACTCTTACCATAAGGTTGGATAACACCGATGGTACTGAAGAGGTTTAGCTCTGCATTGCTCTTGGTTGTACCTTTTGCCTGTATCGCTGTACTTACATTTATATCTACTTGGTTATGTAGCATCACTCTTCATCTTATCTTAAATATTCTCCATTTTTTCTTATATTATCACATCTATATTTACTTTTAACAAAATGTAGAATAAAGGCAATTCTTATGAAGAAGATTATGTGGTGAACTTCTTGAATTCCCCCCCCCCCCCATCAGCATGGACAAGGGCTTTATAGAGCCTGTCTTTACCAATAATGTTATTTTGTCCTTCTCAAGCCTTCAAACTTTGTTCTGTATATTTGGTTAGGCATGACTGCAACAGCTGTTTATTTTTGGTGTTTCATCAAATTGCATGTTTAAAGTTCATTATGTAGTTCATAAACAAAAGTTTTTCCTTCTCAATTTAAGTTTTCAGTTGTACAACCAAGTTCCTTCTTCATACCATGTAAATTAAACTATACAGAGCAAGTGATCTTCTTTTGCACTGCATGTATGCTTCTGTTCTTGATGTGTAATCCAGTGGTGTGGTGAACCTACCCACTACAGCACAATGTCATATTCTGCAATGTCTTAACTATGAACAATGTCATATCATTCTACTATTATTTAAACTGTCTCTTTATTTGCCAATCTAAAATGGGATAAATTGACAGCACACTAACCATTGATACTTATGAGTTCTTGATCTGTAATCCAGTGGTGTCGTGAAGCTGCCAACTCCTTCACAATGTCATTTCCTGTCATGTCTTAACCTGAACAATACCATATTGTGTTAATGCTATTTTAAACTGTGTCACTTTATTCGTCAGTAAGAAATGTGATGAATTGTCAGCACTGATACTTATATGTGCAAAACCTGTCATCTGTTTGCTTGTTTATCTTTCAGAGTGAGGAGGATATAAGTGTCAAACAAGCGCAGTCTCCTCAGCTTGCTCAGCTGCTTGCGCTGCAGCTCCCGAGCAGTGCTAACCTTTCTTGAACTCTATTGAAGTGTTGTCGGTTTTGTATATTGTTTTGTCGGCGTGTTTATTTGCACTGGTGGCGATCTTTGATGCCCAGTGTATGTAATCTGTTGTCTGCTTATGCTTTATTAT
This sequence comes from Aegilops tauschii subsp. strangulata, assembly GCF_002575655.3. Classification (NCBI taxonomy): domain Eukaryota; kingdom Viridiplantae; phylum Streptophyta; class Magnoliopsida; order Poales; family Poaceae; genus Aegilops; species Aegilops tauschii. The sequence goes on along the minus strand of NC_053040.3, from coordinate 141,251,399 downwards.
CATAGTGCCAAACTTTGATGCCCACTGGATGTAATATGCCATAATTTCTTTATTGTATAGTCTAGGTTTTTTCTTATTCACGATGCTGCAGTTATTTTACTGTATATATATCCTGTCTTCGCAGTAAACCGACCAAACCATAAAATTACGGAACATAATTGGGCCGTCATGCAAATCACTATGTATGATCCGCATCATGGGCCCAGTCATCTTTGTCCGTTAACGGGCCTACATGTAAACTGGCCCACTAGTAGATTCGGGCCTTTAATAGGCCGAGTAAACCGCCAGCCCTATTTTCGCAAGAAAACTCAATGGGCTTTTAGTAGGCTGAAAAGTAGGTTGGGCCTGAAATGTGTCGAACAGCTCACGGGCCGACAGCAGGCCGAAATAGACCCCGGCCCATGATTGTGCCAATCACATCACGGGCCGTTAACAGGCCAAAATTGTCTCGGTCCTTGTTTGGCCCAATCAGATTATCGGTTGTGAGCAGGCCGGATAGAAACCGGGCCGTAGTTAGGCCCAACTATATGACGGGATTTTAACAGGCCGAAATAAATATAGGGCTGAAATGTTAAACAGGCCTTTAACAGACCAAAACTAATATCAGGCCGAATTACTAAATGGGCCTTTAGCAAGTGGGACCAAAAGCATAGTGTCCAGTTGACGGGACGAATCTGATATGGGCCATAATTTAGCCCAAAGCCTCTTAAAGGGCCGGATCTGATCTAGGCCGTAATTTGGCCCAGAACATGGTAGGCTTTTAACGGGCCGGGTCTCATATGGGCCTTTATTAGGCCCGGAACATGGCAGGCTGTTAATGGACTGGATCAAATATGGGTCGACATTTGGCCCAAAACATGGCAGCGTGTTAACGGGCCGGCCCACTAGTGTCCTCAAAATCTGGTGGGCCTTTAGCTGAGCCGGCCCATTATGGTCGGCAAAATCTCATGGGCCTTTAGCTGGGCCGGCCCATTATGGTCCGCAAAATCTTGTGGGCCTTTAGTTGGGCCGGCCCATTTAATCTTTATGGGCCACTTTTGGGCTGGTCCATGTGTCAACATATTATAGGTGCATCTCACCCATTGGATGAGTGACACCTGTGCCAACGCGGAGCTGACACGTGGTTCCGTCGGCCAATGAGAATTTTACATGTGGAAAATTGGCATTAGTCCTGGCTGTTAGCGGGTTATTGGATCCAAAACCGGACCCGATAGCTTAACGGCGACCCATTACGGTGGATGCCACGTGTCAGTCACCCTTGACGAAAGCACTTCCATGACGCGGCATTTATCATCATGGAAGTGAACACTTCTGTGTTGAAAATTTTGGTAATGTCATGGAACACTTCTACGACAGCATAGGTATGACTATCTTGATTCTGTCATAAAATCGTCATGAATGTACATGCATGATAGAAAACATGACCTACTGTGACAAACACGTATCATGATGGAAGTGTATTTTTTGTAGTGGTTCCATTTGCCAAGATGGAATCCATCTCACTACGGACCGCTTCCTTCCAGTAGCCAGCATCTTCAGATGCATAGGCCTCTGAAATAGAACTGGGAGTGTCATCTATGAGATACACAAGAAAATCATCACCAAAGGACTTTGCAGTCCTCTATCTCTTGCTCCTAGTACGAACTTCAATGTTCTCCATAGGATTTCCAAAGTGTTCCATCGAAGTGGCTGGTTCAGTAATTGTAACCAATTCCTGAATTGATGCACTAGGCATCTCCTGATTTGATGAGCTAGCCATATCTTTTATGGGAAAGATATCTTCAAAGAAAGTCGCATCATTTGACTCCATGATTGCACCCACATGCATGTCAGATACCTCTGATTTTACAACCAAGAATCTATAGCCTATGCTATGAAAAGCATATCCCAAGAAAACACAATCCGCATTTTTTGGTCCCAGCTTGCGCTTTTTTGGAATTGGCACATTGACTTTCGCCAAGCAACCCCAGGTTCATAGATAAGAGAGCTTTAACCTTTGCTTCTCCCATTCCTCGAATGGAGTTATCTCTTTGTTCTTTGTGGGAACTCGGCTTAGGACATGACATGCAGTCAATATCGCCCCCCTCCCACCATGCTTGGAGAGACCCGATGTGTCTAACATGGCGTTAACCAAATCAGGTAGAGTACGGTTCTTTCTTTCGGCCACCCCATTTGGCTGAGGTGAATAGGGAGGCGTCCTCTCATGGATTATACATGTTCCACACAAAAGGAATCAAAATCATTTGAGAAATACTCTCCACCACGATCGGACCTAAGCCTCTTGATCTTTCGATCAAGTTGGTTTTCTGCTTCAGCTTTATAGATCTTGAAATAGTTCAAAGCCTCATCCTTAGATTTTAGAAGATACACATGGCGGTATCTAGTGGAGTCATCAATTAACATCATAAAATACTTCTTTCCACCTTTTGTCAAAACACCATTCATTTCACAAAGATCTGAATGTATGAGCTCTAGTGGTATTCAATTTGGCTAGTCGCGACATGCAACCGAAGTTAACATGAAAAAGACGTGAATGCCACACATTTGATTCACTATTGTTGCAAACATGATTAACGACTTTATCGGCTCGGCTCATTCCCGCAACCCGTGGCGTGACGAGGCGGGCGGCGGAGGAGGAGCGCGTGGGAATGTCCCTCTTGTTCTCATGCTCATACATGTGGGGAAACAACCTACCTTATAAGGAGGTCCAATTCCCACCAAACTAGCAATATGGAACTAAACTTTGGTTCCACCTATTGGCTTGCACGAATGGGTTGTGTGGGCCTCTAGGATTTATTAGGAACTCTGAAACTGCTATTGGGCAAGCCAAAAATAGACAAAATTCCAGCAGAGGATCGGAGCTGGAAGAACGACGGCCAGACCGAGGTGTCCAGGGCGCCGTCGTCGCGCCTCGGCACTCGGCAGGTGGAGCGTCAGTCGTAGAGACGAGAGGATACCGAGTCGTTCGCAACACGGGCGCCGTCCTCTCCTTGCATGGCCACCTTCTTTCGTCCATGTACTCCACTCCCCTCCACCGGGTAAGAAAATGTGTCTCTGTACCGTGTAGGTACATTAGATGCTTCTGCTCTCTCTGCCCCTTCCTCCATGTTTGATTGTTCACTGGCTGGTCCATGGAAGCACCAAAACTCAGGTCAACGGTTTGGTAGATCCTGATGTTTGTTAGTTAATCAAGTAAAAAGTTGAACATGTTGTATATGCCAATGCCATGATAGTTAGCTGGATGGAAGTGTTACTTTTTAAATCCATGTAGGTGAGGCCATGGTTGTAACACCCCTGCTATTCCTTGGTTCAGACTGCAGTGTCAGGTTCAGAGATGGTTGCGGCAAGGTCAAGTTCCTTTTTACTGCACATGGATGTTCTAAATATGTTCTACGAAGACATTTTCTAACTAACATATTGAGTTCAGATTGTTGTTTTCTGTGACCTTTGATAGAAGGATCTGCTCATGTATTTTTCCTGTGTAGATCTTTGTGCTACAAAGAATTGCATTGTATTTTTCTGAGTCCAGCGACATGGACCTTGCTCATGATAGTGGTGAGTTGTGCATCTGTTTTACTTGATTATCTTCAGCTTTCTAATTCATAGGTAAATGGTGCTACAGGATACACTTTCCAAAGGAAGATCATGCTTTGTTCTTTCTTCTTTCAAGGAAATAAGTGTGAATTGCATTCTTACAGTTTACTGAACTCGCCTTCCTGGTTTATAATTCTTGCATGTGTGTACGCTCCAAATCAGGTTTTCATTTCTTCGTATTATCAGTTAAGAAATTATGTTGATATATTGCATTAGGTCATGAACTAATTGTTCTTGCTAACTTTACTACTGGTTAGTGATTAGTAAATAATTTGCTTTCAAAATGTTCTCCGATTGCAGGGTCAGAGAATTGTTCTCGGCATCGCTCAATGGGAAAGATAATGTGGAGGGGGTGGAAGTAAATTGCAGTATGCTAATAGCGCCAACTTCCATTTATAGATCCAAGGTAAGATAATTAGTCTTCTAAAATGATATGCATCATTGGTAGATATCAAAATTAGCCAGTCCAACAAGAAACTTGATGACAACATACTTCCTAGAAACAATAGAAACATTCTTTATAAAGAGGCAATTCAAAGGAACATAATTGTTTCTTCTGGTTTTCTATTACTTATTATGGGCTGAGGTGGAACTCCTGGTCTCAATCTGCTGTGGTCTGCCTCCATGAGTTGTTATTTCTCCCTGTTGATCATATGCCATTGCTACAATTCATGTAAAAATAGGAGCATGATGTCGAGTCGTTTTACTGCATTAATTAAGAAGTATCTAGGAGTTGTCGATTGACTCGTGTAGCCCTTAGAAGAGTTTATTTATTGTAGCTTGCTTATATCATGTGGTTAGTTGTTTTTACATTTTATATACCTGCGTGTTTCTTGGTTGTGTCCTTTCTTTGACTAGGCACCTTCGCAACCACTTCAGCAGCAGTGCAGCACCATGCCTCAATGAGCTCCCTAATTTCGCTAGAACAAAGGTCTATTGTTCTTACTTATTTGCTGCCTAATTTATATGGTTTACACCATTATATGCCATTGAAGAACCATATGAATCAGTTATCTTGGACTACTGCTATGATTTGATTTTGGTGTATCATGCTATCTTTTGAACAGAGGGCTACAGTTCTTATTCATTTGCCACCTATTTTATATGGATAACTGATTTATATGTTTCTTTGTGGCACAGCAGATTGGTCCTGCTACGAACCAATCCCTAATTTATATGGTTTTTCTATGCTATCTTTTGAACTAGGCGAAGGCATCTGTCTGAAAGAAAGTGCTATGCTTTGGTGTTGTTGTAGGTTCCAGAGGGGGCTGAAGCAGAAGCCATTGGCGCTCATCAAGAAGTTGCACAAGGCGGTAATTGATACTCCTCCCCGGCCTCTCTGCTCTTCGGTGTAGTGAACTACATGTTGTTTATAACTGTCTTAATGTTCTACACTTGTGCCACTTGCGAGCCATAACATGCTAGAATGTGTCCTTTTTTCCTTGATGGACATGGTTGTTGAAACCATATGATTTGTAGCTTAGCAATTAGCATGTGTGCTTGGAGTGTACCGTGGAATCGCCTGGTCAAGTACACTTTCTTGCCAAAACATTCCACTTAGTTTTTTTTGGGTGAATACGATGTACATTCTTGGTGGTTGTAGTCTGTAGTATCTGAAATGTCCATTTTGTTTGCTTCCACTAACACTATTATTGTTGATGTTGTACAGAAAAATTATATTTGAAGGTTTGTTGTGCTCCCTGTAGGTTAAACAGCGTGGCATAGCACACGTACTATATATTCTTGAGCTATCATCTTCTGGTCCTGAATTTATGGTTGTGCCAGTATTGATGCTCAAGGAATGGGAGAGAAGGACAAGCTTGCTCTTGGGCTACCGCTTGGTAAGCTGATTGACTCGGGGGTGTCTTTTATCAAAAAAGACAGGCTCAAGCATGAGAGCATGAGATCTTTGCACATGTATGTCTTACCTATTTGTCATTCTGCTAAATAGTTATTAGTAAATAATTGTTTCCGATAAACAATGATGCCTTTCTTACACAGGTGATTTGCCAATGATGATCAGTCAACGCTAGGAACCAAGCCGTTGCAATTGACTTCTGTTTGACCATTCGCCTTTTGTAGAAATGCCTTGCTTTGGAAATTATGTTGCATGAAAACTGTTGGATGCCTTCTCAATATTGATCTCACTGCAACTACAACTGTAGCTGCTTCTGCTATATTATGTGCTTGATTTTAGTACTGAAATTAATGTAACCTGGTTGTATTTTGTTGTGTTATGCCATGTTGCTTTTGAATTGACTAAATACTTCTACTTTGTCATGGGCAGATAAATCAAGTTATTACAAAACATGCTATGCTTGCCCCACAATTATAGTATACCTGACACACAGGCTTAGCCCAAACGTTAGGACTCGGCAAAGTGCACCAAGGCGCACTGCAGGTCTAGTCATATATGGTACTGCCTCCTTTTCGGTTTATTTGGCTCATCTTATTTTCTTGGGTTTTTCATATTATAAGTCTTATTTTCACTTCATTCCACCACATGTTCCCATTTTAAGGTGCATTAAATTGATGCATGCAAAGATTAAAAGAAATCAACCAATGCATGTAACCATTCCTACTCGTTTAGTGGTCATCCATGCATACACTGTAATTAATACAGATTAAAATTTGAGTAATTTTGTAAACTACGAGATACATTCCTCCACTCACCATCTACCTTGGCTCATGCGATTTCGGATTTAAGCCCTATAAGAGCAAGTATAATAAGGTGACATAGGCGGGCTATAAAACTTAAAATAGTATATTTTTGCTGACTTGGAAGAGAGAGAATACAAGCGGGCTACAAACTAAGAGCAAGTATAATAAGGTACAGTCAGCAGGTTGTAAGGATTAAAAAGGAGAGAGAAGGGAGAAGGGAAGCGGGCTGTAGATTAAGAGTCGGCTGCAGCACGTGCTCCAAGAAACATTGTGAGATTGTAAGGTGGGCCATCCATTAGTGAAGTAGTATTACTTTGTAAATAGCTATTATACATGTTGGCTATTAGGTTGGCTATAGATGATGTGGCAACTTCATATAGCCTATTGTTGGCTATACTATTAGCCATGCTCTAACAGTCGGCTGTAGCATGTGCTCCTAGGGACTTTGTGAGAGAGAGGTGGGCCATGTATCAATGAAGTAGTACTTTTTACATCTAACTATTATACTTGCCTGCTATAAGCATGGCTATAGTTGACGTGGCAACATCATATAGCCAGCAGCTGGATGTACTATTAACCGTGCTCTAAGCCGGAAAGGATGGAGTATCATGCACGCCAACTAGATTTTTTTGCTGATGTGGCACACAATTAAATGGGAAAGAGAGCATGTGGTAGCCTATCATTATACTGTATCATAGTAAATGTTGTACTACTTTATGTCATGCATGACAATTAATAATGCAATCTAAGATACTAACTTATGGTACTATGCATTACAAGAGTAGTATCATATGCATCATGATACAAGTATATGATACTCTCCATTACGGGCTGATACTCCCCATTACGGGCAGCCTTAGACATGCAAGACAGCAGGAGGGTGCCAACCCACTGACAGATGGGTCTCGCCACACATGCATGACATATGCGCGATATATTATTTTTCATTCCAAAATTAATTTGTATTGTTCACTAACCAGTGAGGCCCATCTGTTTGTGACTGTATTTAAGGGCTTTCCTGTGTAATTTAATAAAATACGAGGGTGTTTTCTGTTAGAAAAACGGCACACGTAGGGCACCCACCGCCACCCACTAATAGATGGGCCTCCGTCGAGTGAAGTCTAGTTTAAACCTTAAGATTGTAAAGGGTGACACAAATGAACCCTGAAGTTCAAATCCTTGAAGTCACCCTGACCACACCGATCCCGGTCATTTTCGACCTTTAGGCATTTTTAGGAGTGGATTTGATGATGTGGCATTGGGAGAGTGGGATTGATTACTTTGACTAAATAAATAGCTGCCACGTTAGCACTGAGCGGCCCCACATGCAGCAGCTTAGCCTCCGCATACTGCATGGTGAAAACGCCTCAACCACCACAACGTCGAGCCCGTGCATGGCTTGCCGCTCCTACCGACTCACGATGAAACTCAAGAAGCCCGCGGCGGGGGCGAAGCCACGGGTGTCGACGTGCGCGTACGAGCAGCCGATGGAGTGGCGCAAGTAAATGATGGAGCCCCCTGCTACGGTGTCGCCGGCTGCGCGCTACTGGTCGACGCGATCGTGCACATTATGAGCCCCTGAACAGCGCATGCTTCATCATTATTCATTGGTGACCACGCGCCGACGACGGTCGCGGGGTGCGCGCTTCTCCTGCGACGATACCTCCAGCGGTGGCGTGTGGGGTCGGGTGCCCAGCGAGATGGGGACGCCAAAACGCCACTGGTTGCTGCCCTGCTCAGGCTGCAAGTGGACACGGGCCGTCCACGGCGCCCATTTAAAATCCCACATAATTCATGTTCATGGACGCGCGCGTAACCTGGGTATGAGAAGTGGGATAACCCACAGACAACACAGAGCCCATATCGTTCGGTCGTTCCCTTCTTCCTTCTTCGTTCCTCCAATCCTGCAGCGCCACCGCGGTATGCTAGGGTAGGCCGCCACTTAGTGCCGCCGTCCACCTTCCCATGGCCGGCCTAGCGCAGCGTCCACCTACCCCATGGACGCCACTAGGAGATGGCGTAGGGCGCGACTCACCCGGATCCCGGGCTTTCTGTAACACCCTGGATGTAACTTTCCATATTTGTAAGTCCAACTCTTGCCATTTTCGGCTATGTGTTATGATTTTCCCTCCGTGGTTGGGTTTCGTTTTCGTTTTTTCATTTTTTTCATGGCATGCATCTCATATCATGTTATCATGTGCATTGCATTTGCATACGTGTTCGTCTTTTGCATCCGAGCATTTTTCCCGTTGTCCGTTTTGCAATCCGACACTCCCACCTCCTCCGGCGCACCCCTCTTGTTTCTTTTCATGAGCGAGTGTTGAACGTTCCCCAAATGGACCAAGTCTTGCCAAGTGGCCTTGGTATACCACCGGTAGACCACCTGTCAAGTTTCGTTCCATTTGGAGGTCGTTTGGTACTCCAACGGTTAACTGGGTAACCGCAAAGTCCTTTTGTGTGTTGCAGCAAAAAAAACCCTCCAAACAGCCCAAAACCCATCTAAGTCACTTCCATGCTCTAGGTCGTTCGATCACGATCGTGTGGGCGAAAACCGTGCTCCATTTGGAGTCTCCTAGCTCCCTCTACCTATAAAACACCTTCCCCCTCCGAAATTCCGGATCCCCAAAACCGTAGCCCGCTCCTCCGCGCCGCCGGACAAAAACCCGCCGCCACGCTTGGCCTCTCACAGCGCGCCATGTGGCCGCCGTACACCGCGCCGCCGCCGAGCCCGCGAGGCCCGTGGCCGGCCCCCGCGGCCCACGTCGCCTCCGCCCGTCGCCCGTTCCCGCGCCGCTCCGCCGCCCCGCCGCCTCGGCGCGTCGCCGCCCGCCGCTCCGCCGTCGCCGCCGCCCGCGCCCGAGGACGACGCCGCCGCCCGCGGTCCCGTGCGCGTCTCCCCGAGCTCCTCCCGCGGCTCCTCTCCTCCGCCTCCTCCCAAGGTCCTCCGACGCCGGCCGCCGCGCCGTCCCTTTCTCCGGCGAGCCTCAAGTCCGGCGACCCGATCCGATCTGGATCCACAGTGCGTTGACTTTCTCCCCCCCCCCCCCCGAATTTCTCTAAGTCCTAGATTTCTTACAATATGTGCTCATGTTCATCACATCATAACTCTCTGCATATAGCTACGTTTCGTGCATGTAATATATCGAAATGTTCAACTCTAGATGCTCTTCATTTTTTTTCCATTGTGCCATGTTCATTTGAGTCCATCTTGATGCCCAAATCTCTGGTGCAAGAGTGTTATATGTTGTTAACTGCTGTTACTTATCAGAACATGAGGATTTGTTATTTTTGTTGCATTTGATGTGTGCATCTTATGGGCATGAGCTCTACATGTGTTTTGATGTATGCCATGCCATCTTTACAGAGGTGTATGCCATGTATTTTTGTGATCTATGTGGTGACTAGCACAAGCATGCAAACTACGCTTCGTGATGTTTCTGATTTCAGGGACTTGGTAATTTTGCCAAGTCTGTGACTGCTGTTATTTTATTGCTATGTATCCATGTGGCTACAGAGAGATCCATGCTTATTTTGAGTATGTTCAGTAAGGATTTTTGTAGATATATTTGTGCTCTATCCATCCATGCCCCTTTTTGCAATTATGGAGTGCCATAACATGACTGAATCTTGCTCTACTTTTGCTATAAAATATTTCTGGCAGATTGTTTACGTGTTATTCAATTTTGCCAAGGTTGTTGTAGTTGATCCATTCATGCTATGTATTTGCTCTTGCCATGGATAACTTCATAAACATACCTTCTTGCTGTACGTATGCTTGTTTTGTCATGCATTGCTTTGTGATGAGTGAATCAAGCTCACCAAGATGCCTTCATATTACTGTTTCTGCCATGCTCTGTTTTCTGCTAAGTCTGAAACCTGTTAACGGAACTTGCTATATTTACATGGTTGCCATCATATCTTCTGGACCTTTTTGGCTTATGGTCAGTAAGGGACTTTTGTTCTATGCATTTAGTAGATTCATTCCATGCCTTGTTTTTCTATGTTAAGTTCCTGTAGCATGTTGATTTCATGCTCTGAACATTGCTACCTGATGCTGTTTATGCCATGTCCAGTAATTTCACTAAGTCTGTGAACCTGATATCTTTTGCACTTTTGCCATGCTTGTTTGAACCTGCTGTGGTGTGATCTAGCCGTAGCTCAGTGTTCATCTTTTGTCAGCATCTCCTGTAGATTACTGTCATATGCTTTGTTGTTATGTTGGAGTGCTGTAGCATAGTTACTTGATGCATTCTAAGTGATATCTTGCTGTTAATCGCAGATTCATGTCATTCTTGTTTTGCTTGCCATTTGCAAACCGTGCATCCGTTTCCGGTGATCTTTATATCGATTTCGACCGAAATCATCTCATCTTTCCAGTGGCATACTTGTTTTGCCAAGTTACTGCCTTGTTCATCCTTTTTCCTCCGGAGCACGCATATGCATCGCATATCATATCTTGCATATCATTCGTGTTTTGCATCATGTTGCTTGTGCATTTCCCGTGATTGATTGTGGTTCCGTTGCTTGTGTTCTTGTTTTGGGTAGAGCCAGGAGACGAGTTCGTGAACGAGGAACCTGTTGAGTACGCTTGCGAGGATCAAGCTTTCGACAACTCTGAGAACCTTGCAGGCAAGATGACCATACCCTCGAAATCACGTCTATCTTTGCTTTGCTAGTTGTTCGTTCTATTGCCATGCTGCGCTACCTACCACTTGCTATATCATGCCTCCCATATTGCCATGTCAAGCCTCTAACCATCCTTTTCCTAGCAAACCGTTGTTTGGCTAAGTTACTGCTTTTGCTCAGCCCTTCTTATAGCGTTGCTAGTTGCAGGTGAAGTTGAAGTTGGTTCCATGTTGGAACATGGATATTTTGGAATATCACAATATTCTCATATTTAATTAATGCATCTATATATTTGGTAAAGGGTGGAAGGCTCGGCCTTATGCCTGGTGTTTTGTTCCACTCTTCCCGCCCTAGTTTCCGTCATACCGATATTATGTTCCTTGAGTTTGCGTTCCTTACGCAGTTGGGTGATTTATGGGACCCCCTTGACAGTTCACCTTAAATAAAACTCCTCCAGCAAGGCCCAACTTCGGTTTTACCATTTGCCACCTAAGCCTTTTCCCTTGGGTTTTCGCGAGCCCGAGGGTCATCTTTATTTAAACCCCCGTAGGGATGGTATTTCGGTATTTCGAACTACGGGGACTAAAGTGCCACCGGAGCAAGTTTAAGGACCTGTAGTGATTTTTTCTCAATTACTAGCAGTGTCTGACTCTAGATTACCAAACTGTTACGCACCGGAGAGTTCGAGCACGAAATGTGAAATTTTCTCATCGCACAAGTCCCGCCTTCCCTTCTCCCTCTCGCTCGAAGCCACCTCCACGGCTCAAATCCGTCCGCCGCCGCTGCCAATCAACGCCGTCGACCACGCCCGAGCCCCCTCCTTGGCCTTCTTCGCAGTTTCCCCTCCTCCGTGTTGACACCAGATTTTGGCACGGTCAAGAACTTAATTAATATGGCCTCAAATGAAGAACTGATCTACATAAAAATGTTTCGTATTGTCGATATGAACATCTTTGAAATTTGGGCCATCGCCATCCGATCTCATCTCGAAGGCCAAAGTTGTATTCGAAATACTGAGATTTTGTATTCAGAACACTATTCGGCTCATTATGCCCCCAAGACTTCCCCGTATGGAAAAATGATCTACACGGATTGTCTTCATCTCGTCGAGACGATTGATTTTGGTATAAAGATTGTCCCAATCTGAGGTCACATGCAAAAGTTAGAGCCCGCACAGCGTGACCTTTCAATGGGCAAAATATGACGCCCGGAACCAGACACATGTGTGGGTATGTCTGATGAGCTGCGTGAGTATTTAGCTGTTTTGCGCGAGCAATTTGGCCCTGAAGATGACCTCTGATCAAAAAAACGTTCAACATGAAAGTTGTTCACCACGTCGAAACGGTCAAGATTGCTTTTGGGCACGTTTTCATCCAAGGTCGTTTACCACCACAAAAAAGACCCGCAAGGTGCAGCCAGTTTAAACCAAACAGTTTTGGAAAGTTCGGACAAAACCAATCCGAATTTGACTAGGGTTTTGGACGTGAATCCAAGCCTTTTCCTTGAACGGGAAGTCCAGCCGCCTCTTATATACCTAAGGGGTGACGGCCGATTGAACAACAACACACAATCAAACAAATCAATATACTACTTTTCCAGTTTACGTTTTATCTCTCCACCGTTTTCTCTCTCGTTCTTCGCTGTTCTTCGTGTTTGAGAGCTGTGAATCCCGAGGCTCTAGGGGCGAGCGAATCGACCTAGGGCAGCCCATAGCCGCCGCACTCCCTAACGGGGTCCCTCCCGGGTGTGCGGGGTTTCGGGTCTGCAAAAGCGCCCGTCGACTGTCTTGTGTATCGCGCTGTCGGTCGGGTCTCCTGCGACGTGAGCTGCGGTTCATCACCCCCGGCGTCGAGGGTACACGTGACGTGTTCGTGTGTCAACACACTTTTTGGCGACTCCGTTGGGGATCGAAGATCAATCATCATCATCCGTCATGTCTGGCAACGACAAGATCCCCAAGCCCTCGGAAATCAACGCCGATAACATAATCAAGCCCAATTTTGAGGAGTTATCGGAGGAACATCGTCAAGCTTATGAGGAGTACAGAAGGCGCATGAAGAGAAGGAGATGCAGGAGTTCCTTGCTAAGTTCAAGAAGGATCGCCAAGGCAATATCACTCCGGTTGGAGAAATCAAGTTTCCTCCTCTCCATGATGAACATGTTAAACCCTCTGTAAGTAATACCTTCTCTCCTGAGGTATGGGCTGAAATTGATAGTCGCATTACTGATAGCAATAATCTTTTATACCAAATTTTCTTGGAAAATAGTGATGCTAAAAATAGTATGCCTCAATCATCTAGCGGTAATGTTGGTGTGCTTGTTACCGCAGAAATCCCTAGTCCAACTTTACCTATTTCATCGGCGCCTCCCGTGCCAATGAATTTTTATCCTAGCCCCACAAATCAAATTGTTGCTGCACCCATTAATCCTATCATGAATATGCCAAGTTTGGTGGTGACGCCGAACCAAACCCTATCTACAAGAGCAAACACTGTTAGATCACTGCCGAATTACAATTCGGCATACATGCCACAATTCACACCTGCAACTACTAACCCTACTCCTCCTATGCTACTGCCACAAGCTTCATCGTCCACTGTGGATGATGGTCTAGCTAATCTTAGAGAGGAGATGGCTAAGATGCTCCGAGAGAATTTTGGAGTTGAGTTACCAAGGAACCGTATTTACTAAAAGCCATATCCAGAATACTTTGATGCAATTCAATGCCCTCCGGGATATAAAACTCCAGATTTTGTTAAGTTTAATGGAGAGGGCACAAAAACCACCTCGGAGCATGTTAGTCAGTACTTGGCACAATTAGGTGAAGCAAGTTCACGAGATGAGTGGAGAGTACGTTATTTTCCTTTATCTTTAACCGGTACTGCTTTCTCGTGGTTTTCTGCGTTACCACCCGGTTCTATTACTACATGGTTTCACTTGGAACAAAAGTTTCATGATCATTTTTATAGTGGTGATCATGAGCTTAAGTTGTCACATCTTACATCGGTTAGACAAAAGCATGATGAATCGGTCTCCGATTACGTCAAGAGATTTAGAGATACAAAAAACCGGTGCTATAGTTTGGTGATAACCGAGAGAGATTTGGCTGATCTTGTGCTTAGTGGTTTGAGAACTCACATTAGACAAAGGCTAGAAGGACATGAGTTTTTAAATATCAACCAAGTCTTGCAAAGGGCTTTGGCTCAAGAAAGCCGAATCAAAGATCTTAAAGAGGTGCATAGATATAAAATTGATCGTCCTAAGATGAATATGGTTGAGTATGATAGTGACCACTCGGACAATGAGGGTGATATTTATGCTGCTGAATTTGTTTGGCCATCTAAGGCCAAACCGTTTACTTGCAATGATTTAAATCATGATGAAGAGATGAAATTTACTTTCAACATTGCTAAGTGTGATAGAATATTTGATGCTTTAGTGCAAGCGAAGATTATTAGAATATCTCATACTTTACCGCCGTTTGAAGAGCTGAAACGGCGTGCTTATTGCAAGTATCATAATTCTTTTTCTCATACTACTAACGATTGTAATGTTTTTCGACGACAGATACAATCGGCCATTAATGACGGACGATTGAATTTTTTTGAGATGCAAGTTGATAAGCAGCCTTTCCCAATGAACACCATGGATTTGGAGGGGAAGAAGATGTTAATTCAGCCCAGCATAGCCGAATCAGCTAATAAGAATAATATTGTCATTGGTGAGCCCAGGAAAAATAAGGAGAGCGACAAGGTCTTGGGGAGACAAGTTGTGCTTGATAAGCAACCCGATGGCAAGGAGATAATCAAGGTCACCATCAAGAATCCTACACTCGGGGGGCAACCACAAGTGCAAGAGAACACTCATATCAAATTTGTTAAGCCCAAGAGTCCAGAGGTTGGCAAGTGGAAGACGAATGAAGCTAAAGTGCAGCGCAAGAAAATCAAGCCAACTTTTGATATGTTGTTGTCCAAGTATGCCAATCAAGCAGCCGGTTCTAGCTCTAACCAGTCATCAAATTTGAAGCGCTCAAAGTCACCTCCTCAGGAAGACTTTCAGCATCATGCAAGGCCATATGGGTCGTGGGCACCGGGACCATGGATGATGCCACCCCCCATGCGCCATACTACATGGGAGGTTTCAATGGAGGATGGGGGCAGCCCCCAATGGCCCCTTATGCTTTTCATTCGGATTGGGCAGAGCCAAGGAGGCCCGTTCCTGAGAGGCTTTCTTATCCCGCACAAGGCCATTTGAACAATGGTGTCAATCGGCCAATGCAAGATAATCAAAAAAGGGTCAGCAGGCAAGTGTAGCGTGCCAAATCACCAAGTGTTGAAATTTCAGAGCCTATCAAGCAAAAGGAGAAGAGTACTAGTGGTGAAACTATGGCACTAAAGAATTAATAATCAAAGAGTCGATTATTGTTGATAATCCGGCTGATTCTAATAAGGATGTGGCTGCGGTCCAGCAAGGCCCCATGGCTAATGATCATGAAGCTAGCACAAGCAAGGCCAAGTCGAGGGATCCAAAATATACTCAGCCTAAGTGGTGTCCTTCTGGTATGACCAAGGCGCAAGAAAGGAGATTGCAGGGCATGAGGAGTCATGAGAAGGAGGAACAAGAAGCAAAAAAGCTAAGGGATAAATTATTCAATGAAAGTCGTCCCATGGTAACCTCAAAACAAGTATGGAGGCCAAAGCAAAAGGAAAACATAGCAGCTTCTGCATTGATCATAGCAACACCTACACCACCAACGGAGGACGATGCGGCTACTATTACATCGTCCACTTTGCCTACTGCTTCCTCTTCCCTTGAAGATATTTCGGAGTCAGTGGACATGCTTGCGGAAGGAGATTAAATGCTTGATTATGAGTCTACACCGGTTCATGGAGGTATGGATATTAATATGGTGTATTACTTACCCGCTGAATTTCGTGCTATAGATGAAGAAGGGGAAGTAGCTCAGCTAGATTTTGGTCCTAAAAATGCTATATTCGAGAAGCCAAAAGAACCGGTGATGCACTTGAAGCCATTGTTCCTTAAAGGTCATATTAATGGATCGTCGATTGCTAGAATGCTTGTCGATGGTGGTGCTGTGGTGAATCTTATGCCATATTCGGTCTTCAAAAAATTGGGGCTGCGTGATGAAGAGTTAATAAGGACTAACATGGTGCTTAATGGATTTGAAGGCAAAGAGAAAACTGAAGCCAAAGGTCTAATGTATGTGGAGCTTACGGTGGGAAGCACAACTTTGGCTACCACATCCTTTGTCGCCGAGGTGCAAGGTAACTACAATGTGATATTAGGCCGTGATTGGGTTCATGCAAACCAATGTGTGCCATCTACTATGCACCAGTTTTTAATTCAATGGGTTGATGATGAAGTAGAAGTCATTCATGCGGATAATTCGGCTTGTGTTGCTTTGGCCGATGCATCGGTGGATTGGCAACATCCCAATGCTACTTGCTTGACGGGGCGCGACTTATCACAATATGATTTTCTTAGCACCACAAAATGTGGTTTCGTGCCCGTTTCTTTAAAGCCAGTTGGCGATAATCGGCTCCAAGGTATGATGTATCTAAATGGATCCTAACTCAGAATGGTTACAAAAGCGTCTTGTAGAATATCGGTCCAATGAGAACGATATGTATGAGTCCATAGAAGAGTTAGATGATATGGATAAATTAGGACAAGGTTTTACATCGGCCGATCCATTAGAAGAGATAGATATAGGAGATGGTTCAATTCCTAGGCCGACATTTGTAAAAAAAAATAAGAGCCGATCATAAGGCTAAGTTGATCGAGCTATTGAAAGAATATGTTTGTTGCTTTGCATGGGAATATCATGAGATGCCAGGTTTAAGCCGAGAGCTAGTGGAGCATCGGTTACCTATAAAGGCCGGTTTTAGACCATACAAGCAATCGGCCAGAAAGTTTAATCCAAAAAATGTATGACCGGATCAAGGAAGAGATCGGTCGTTTGCTTAAAGCTAACTTTATTAGACCTTGCAGGTATGCCGAGTGGATTTCTAACATTGTGCCAGTAGAGAAGAAAGGCTCTAGCAAGTTGAGAGTCTGCATTGATTTCAGAGATTTGAATAGAGCTACACCTAAAGATGAGTATCCCATGCTAATAGCCGATATGCTTATTAATGATGCTTCTGGACATAAGGTCATTAGCTTTCTTGATGGTAATGCGGGGTATAATCATATTTTTATGGCCGAAGAGGACATGTCCAAAACGGCTTTTTGATGCTCCGGTTTCCTTCGTTTATTTGAGTGGACGGTGATGACCTTTGGATTAAAGAATGTCGGCGCCACGTATCAAAGGGCTATGAATTTAATTTTTCATGATTTAATTAGTATTATACTTGAGGTCTATATTGATGATATTGTTGTCAAATCAGATGCTTTTGAATCTCACTTAGCTGATTTGCGTTTGGCTTTTGAAAGAATGAAGAAATATGGGCTGAAAATGAATCCTTTGAAGTGTGCCTTTGGTGTATCGGCTGGGAAGTTTCTGGGTTTCATTATTCATGAAGATGGCATGGAAATTGATCCCAAAAAGATAGAAGCTATACAGAAAGTAGAGGATCCAACATGCAAGAGAGATATGCAAAAATTCCTTGGCAAGGTCAATTATTTGAGGAGGTTCATAGCCAATCTATCAGGGAAGGTTGATGCATTTACTCCTATCCTTCGGTTAAAGAATGATGTTGATTTTACTTGGGGGCAAAACAGCAAGAGGCATTTGATATGATTAAGAAATATTTGTGCACTCCTCCGGTTATGAAAGCGCCCAGGCACAGGGAGCCATTTAGACTTTACATTGCAGCGGAGGAAGGTGTTATTGATGCTGTTTTGACTCAAGAGACCGAAGGAAAGGAGCATGCTATTACTTATTTGAGCCGACACTTATTGGACGCCGAGACAAGGTATACATTTATTGATAAATTATGCCTATGATTATATTATGCTTGCACAAAATTGAGACATTATCTAGTGCCTAGTACTTGCATTATAGCTTGTCAAACCGATGTCATCAAATACATGTTGCATAGGCCAATTCTTAGTGGTAGAATTGGCAATTGGGCTTATGCTTTAATTGAGTATGATTTGGCTTATGAATCTCTGAAATCCATGAAAGGCCAAATTGTTGCTAATTTTATTGTTGAGCATCGAATTGATGACAAGCATGATATTGATATAAACCTTGTCTCATTAGTACCATGGAGATTATATTTTGATGGTTCAATTTGTAGCAACGGCCAAGGTGTCAGTATTGTTTACATATCTCCTCATGGTGCTGTTTTTGAAGCCTCGTGCCGCTTAGAATATTTTTGCACAAATAATCAAGTCGAATATGAAGCATTGTTATTCGGCTTAGAGATGTTGCTTGCCATAGGTGTTACATATATTGAGGCTTTTGGTGCTTCGTTATTAGTAGTGCAGCAAATATCCAAAGTTTTTCAATGTTTTGACGAATCACTTAATGTTTATCTTGATAAATGTCTAGATATAATTTCTGTTTTGAATTATTTTAGCATTGCTCATATATCAAGACATGACAATTGGAGAGCAAATGAGTTGTCACAACAAGCGTCCAGCTATCACGTTGATCGTGGCATGTTTCATATTTCTGAAAGGCCGATGTCTGGTCTTGCCAACATAGGGGAGGCTGAACTGGAGCCCACCATTTCGGCCACTAGTAAAATATTTAATGTAGGAGAAAATCAAGACTGGAGGAAACCCATTATTGATTATTTGTGTGATCCTAGTAAAAGGGTGGACAGGACTGTTCGGCGTATGGCTTTCAAATACACAATGAGAGATGATGATCTCTATCGTCGAACGGTTGATGATGTTCTTTTAAAGTGCTTGGACGAGGACCAAGCAAGAGTTGCTATGGGAGAGGTCCATGAAGGTATTTGTGGCACTCATCAGTCGGCTCCCAAGATGAAATGGTTATTACGACGTGCTGGGTTTTATTGGCCGACAATGGTTAATGATTGCTTCCGGTATTATAAAGGATGTGAAGCTTGTCAAAAGTTTGGTGATATTCAGTTGGCTCCCGCTGCCATGTTACATCATATTATCAAGCCGTGGCTTTTTAGAGGTTGGGGATTAGACTTTATTGGAGAGATTCATCCTTCTTCTTCAAAAGGGTATCGGTTCGTGTTGGTGGCAACTGATTATTTCACTAAATGGTCTGAAGCAATACCGCTCAAAAATATGACGCACACGGAGGTAATTCAGTTCATAATTGAGCACATTATTCATAGATTCGGCATTCCTCAAACATTAACTACGGACCAAGGTTCATCCTTTATGTCACATCAAGTTAGAGAATTTGCCGAATCATATAAGATAAAGTTGCTCAATTCATCCCCATATTATGCCCAAGCCAATGGACAAGCTGAGTCTAGCAATAAAATATTAATCAAGCTCATCAAGAAGAAGATTGAGGATAATCCAAGGAGATGGCATGAGCTAATGTCCGAAGCTTTGTGGGCACACAGAATCTCAAGGCATGGTCTACAAAGGTAACTCCATATGAGCTCGTATATGGTCAAGAGGCCGTTTTACCAGTGGAAGTGAATTTGAATGCTTTGAGAATAACCAAACAAAATGATTTATCGGCGGTAGACTTTTATAACTTGATGATGGACAATACTGATGAAGTCACCGATAAACGTTTGGCTGCTTTGAAGGCCATAGAGAGAGATAAGTTCAGGGTGGCAAGAGCTTACAATAAGAAGGTCAAGTTAAAGAATTTCCAAGTTGGCGATCTCGTGTGGAAGGTGATTCTACCAATTGGTTCAGAAGATAGAAAATTCGGGAAGTTGTCTCCTTGTTGGGAAGGTCCTTTTAAGATTACAAGAGTAGTTCCCGGAAACTCATATTTGGTGGAATCTGTACAAGGCACATTATTACCTCGAGCTCTCAATGACAAGTATTTAAAGAAGTATCACCCAAGTGTGTGGCAAGAAGCCTAGATAGGCAATGGCCGATATATAACTATCGCCCTAAGCAAAGACATGGCCGATATATGACTATCGCCCTTAGCATAAACCATGGCTGATATATAATTATCGCCCTAAGCACATATAAATGGAAGATGGAGTGTTGACATCGTCCTTAGAACAAACTCTGGGCAAATTATTTTTCGGCATCCAAATTGTGCCGAAAAATAGGGGAGCATGTGTTGACACCAGATTTTGGCACGGTCAAGAACTTAATTAATATGGCCTCAAATGAAGAACTGATCTACATAAAAAAGTTTTGTATTGTCGATATGAACATCTTTGAAATTTGGGCCATCGCCATCTGATCTCATCTTGAAAGCCGAAGTTGTGTTCGAAATACTGAGATTTTGTATTCAGAACACTATTCGGCTCATTACGCCCCCAAGACCATCCCGTATGGAAAAATGATCTACACGGATTGTCTTTGTCTCGTTGAAACGATTGATTTTGATATAAAGATCGTCCCAATCCGAGGTCGTATGCAAAAGTTAGAGCCCGTACAGCGCGACCCTTCAATGGGCAAAATATGACGCCCAGAACCAGACACATGTGTGGGTATGTGTGACGAGCTGCGTGATTATTTGGCTGCTTTGCATGAGCAATTTGGCCTTGAAGATGACCTCTGATAAAAAAACGTTCAACATGAAAGTTTTTCATCTCGTCGAAACGGTCAAGATTGCTTTTGGGCTCGTTTTCATCCGAAGTCGTTTACCACCACAAAAAGACCCGCAAGGTGCAGCCAGTTTAAACCGAACAGTTTTGGAAAGTTCGGACAAAAGCAATCCGAATTTGACTAGGGTTTTGGATGTGAATCCAAGCCTTTTCCTTGCACGGGAAGTCCAGCCGCCTCTTATATACCTAAGGGGTGACGGCCGATTGAACAACAACACACAATCGAACAAATCAATATACTACTTTTCCAGTTTACGTTTTATCTCTCTACCGTTTTCTCTCTCGTTCTTCGCTGTTCTTCATGTTTGAGAGCTACGAATCCCGATGCTCTAGGGACGAGCGAATCGACCTAGGGCAGCCCATAGCCGCCGCACTCCCTGACGGGGTCCCTCCCGGATGTGCGGGGTTTCGGGTCTGCAAAAGCGCCCGTCGACTGTCTTATGTATCTTGTTGTCGGTCGGGTCTCCTTCGACGTGAGCTGCGGTGCATCACCCCTAGCGTCGAGGGTACACGTGACGTGTTCGTGTGTCAACAGTCAACACTCCGCGCCGTCTTTCTGCCCCTGCTCATGTCACCGCGGCTAACCCTACCCCGCGTGGCTCGGCGGCGACGCCTTCTGGTCTCTCCGACGACGGTGCCGCGCTGCCACGATGGATTCTCGCACGGTCGCACTGAAGAACTCACGACCGCCACGTCGGTTGGCGCCGGGCTTGACTGTGGGTTCCGTTCGGCGGCATGATGGCGGTGTGCGCAGCCTCGGCCTACTTCCTGTTCGTCCACTACTTCTACAGCTAGGTGCCTCTTTTGTCTCAGCTGGCTCAGGCCGAACTTCAATCTTCCTAGCCAGTATTTTTCCGGCAATGTGGTTATGTTCGGCTGTATCAGGACATTTTTCATAACAAGTACAAGACCCACTAAATCTTATTTGGGCATTTTCTTACTGTCTTCTTGTGTTTTGATGTACAGTAGGTTGTTGGTGTTTTTTATCCCAGAACGGGTTAAGGAAAAGCGTGGAATAGAGAGGGAACACTAACAATATCAGGGCTTTGCTTATTCATTCCACTGGAAGGTTTTGGTTTAGTCATCATCAAGGTCTTCTCATAGATTCATCTATAAGATATACGGACGTGACTAGCTGGCGCACGGACGCCTGATGGCAGGAGCGAGCGCTCTTTCAGAAAAGGAAGGAGCAACCCTGCACGCGACCAGGACAACCCAAAAAGGAAACCCACCCACCCGTGCACGATCACACTCACATTATCTATCCCACCTGCATTTATTAGGGGATCAAAAAATTTAAAAAGTTGTAACTTTTCATTAGAATGTCAAAATTCAAATCCGTTTTCACCGTTGGGTTTCTCACGACGAGTTCTTCAAAACTAGATCCCATATGACTAGGTTTCGACGAACTTTTTTTTCCGAGCAACTTTGTGTGCTACATAGGCAACTTTAGTGCTATAGAAAAGCAACTCCTTTTTATTGCCTCATATGATTACCTATGAGTCGGGAGTCCTTCTAAATTAGTTACCACGACCATCAATGATTAGTTTCACCTCTAAGTAGCACTATAGGGAAGCAACTCCATCTATTTTGCCAAGTAGGACTACCTATTAGGTTGGTTTGTGTAAAAAGATGAGAAAAATCACACGAAGGCCGGTGCTACATGCAAGCAACTTCATTGCACTATGTGCACCTGTTAATTTGGTAACATTATCCCAACTTGCCTATCGTAGCTGCTCAGTTATCTATATACTATGGAATCTCCTATCATTGATGCCTAGTTGCCTGCTATTCGTAATTAGTTGCCTACCATTGTTGATCAATTGCCTACATATATTGTGAAGTTGCTTATCATTGCTTTTCTAAGTTGCCTACAACACTATAAAGTTGCCTACCAGTGATGCTTATATTAGTTGCTTGCAATTACTATTTCAGTTGCCTACAATACATTGCAAAGTTCACCAGGCAACACGGGTCTAGTCCAAGCCTGAACAACTCCATAGTTTTTCCTTGGGCAACTAGGCAGTAGCAGACGAGAAAACACACAAACATGCGCGTGCACACACACACACACATACATTGTCATGTGCCTCATATCTCCAGGTAGGAAACCTGACCAGTTCCACCCGCTCCCCTCTACGGTCACACCAAGGGGATCCAACCCAAGGAGAGGAAAATCACGACTCCACCTCTATGACACAAACTTAATTGCAGGTATCTAAAACCTTTAGATATTTACCAAATAATGATCTAGGGTAAATGTTTCTGTTCATGAGGATTGAGCAACTAGATACATGATTTTAGGCAAACTATTTGTTGATTGTGGGCAACTGGATACTTAGTTTTAGGCAACTGTAAGGTTGATTGTGGGCAACTATGACACCTGAAAAAGGGATAAAGAACATAGACATGTTCATTTTTGGAGTGTTCACAGATAAATTTAATCCCCTAAAAACACTTCATAATTTTAGTTACGCCCCCATGACCAACTCCACCCTGCTCCCCCTCTATGATTATTCGCCAAGTATTTACAATCATATCAAGGAGATGAATTCTTGACGCATCTCTATGACACGAACTTGAAAGGTATCTAAAATCTTTACATATTAGCCAAACTATGGTCTTGGTAATGTTTCTGTTCATGAGGATTGGGCAACTGGATATATGGTTTTAGGCAACTGTATGATTGATTGTGGTCAACTTTTGGGTGTTTTTATGCAACTCTAGTGCGTTCATCAGACTACTCGTGTGTAATCCCAGTCTGACTTGGTATCTAGATAAAACGGTCACATATATAAAAGAGTAAGTTCACCCAACATAGCCTAATGGGGGTAAAAAGGACGACAACATTATGATTGATATGCACTGGAGTTGCACAATAAAAAGTCAGAACCTTTTGGGTATTTTTGTGCAACTACAGTGCATTATCAGGCAACTCATGTGTAGTCAAAGTCTGACTTGGTATCAAAATAAAGTAGCCACATATAAAAGACTACGGGCACTAAACTGAGCCTATTGGAGGTAAAAAAAAAGGACAACAAGTTTGTGATTGATATGCACTAAAGTTGCATATAAATATTCAACAACTGTTGGGATGTTTTTGTGCAACTCTAGTGCATTTATGAGGCAACTCATCGTGTGTTTTCATCAAGCAAAAAAATTGCATACAAAACGAACAAGACTGGACCAAGAAAACACACAAAATTATGCCCAGAAAATATCTTCATATGTATGCACAAAAAATATATCATTGAAAGACAAAAAACAAGTACTAAAATGTACTATTAGTACTAACTTAGTTCAAAAAACCGGCAAGAATAACTAAAAGAAGCATGATAAAGCAACTTTGGACTTGGGTTGTGCAACTTCTGTGCACATATTAGGCAACCAGAGGGACAACATTTGATATTGGCTCGTCCACATTAAGTGAATCTAGCTTAGGGAAGTCGGGTGGGTTGGTCTTGCCGTGTAGCGCGTGATCAAGGGTGAGGGAGTTGCCTCTCGTAGAAGGAAAGTTGCTTATGAAATGTGATTTTCAAAGTTGCTCATTGTCGCTAATTAGTTCCTATCATTACTAACAAGTTACTTTGAATGAAGCGAATTTGCCTACCTTATTTATTTTTCTAACTTTAATCCTAATTGGTCCACATATTATGGTATAGACAACTTCAAAACCATGGTACACATACGAGAAAAAAATATTTTATCTACTTTTGAAAAATATGAATATGTCATTATAGGACCGTGTATGCATAATACATAGTGTGCACCTTCATAATGAAAATTTCCTCCTTTAGTGCTAAACTTGCCCCATGTAATATAAAAACAATGGAAAAACTATCAAACTTTGTCCACACATGTTTAGGAACTATTTTGGTTCCAAAACAAAAATACGAGGAAAAATAAAGAAATTTTTTATGTCCTACTATTTAAAAAGGAGCAACTTCCTCCCAGTTTTGCAAGTGCGTGTGATCTTGATGATGTCATTTGGCAAGCAACTATGTGGGTTTTTTGAACAACTCTACTGTTTTTCTCGGGCAACTAGGTAGTAGTATAGTAGAAAACACACACAATAAAGACGACCCAACGTAGCCCCTCAGTTTTGCGGGTGCCTGTGAGCATGTTGAGATGTGATTAGCGGGCAACTCTATGCAGTTTTCTGAACAACTCCAGTATTTTCCTTGGGCAACTTGTTTAAGTCAGAATGAGTCCCCGAGACATTGGCTTCCGCCAACAGTGAACTATTAAGGATCGCATCCCGCGCATATTCTACATTATAGCCTGCAACTAATTCAGCTTCTGCTTCTGGGAGATCAGACGGAGCTCGATTAGTTTCTGCTAGTTGTCTTTTTCTATTTGGATTTTAGCGAACAGGCGTTTACATGAGATTAGTTTTCCTTTTTTTTTGGGAGACCTTTTCTAGCTACTGCAGAGGCTGTCATCGATGTGAAAGATGCTACTTGAGCTACGGAGGATGCTCTTTGACCGATAGTTACATAAACACATATTACACCTTGCCCTTGGCTATACTCCAAACGGGGGGAAGGCTCGATGAAAGGCAGTAGCAGAGGAGAAAAAACACACACACAAACTACTAGCACTCCATTTCAACCAATTTCAAACTGGAGATGCTGATTTCAACCAATTTTGTACCATTCTTGTCCATCAGTAAATCCCCAGATCAGCGCAAAAGTAAGTACATCAAGGTAGATAACACACAAACTTCAATCAAAAAAAAAGATAACACACAAACTACTAGCACTCCGTTTCATTCCTCTAGAAACTACGAGGAACATGTGTACATATTCATACAAGGAGTAGTAATTATCAACACCATGACCAGTTCATCACAGTACTACTGTAGTACTAACAAAGTATTGATTCCAAAGTAGTACTCGATCCTCTAGGCTCGGAGCTAATACCAGGGTGCGCGAAGTAGAGGTGCACCGTTCGCCGTTAGTGACTACTGACTAGTGAGCTGCGAAGTAGAGAAGGTGTGCTACGGCCGGCCGGCCGACCGGCGTCACGCGGTCACGGCGAGGAGGCCCAGCCTGGGCGGGTGGGGCTTGAAGTCACGGCAGCTGCGGTGGTCGCTGCCGCCGGAGGACGGCCGGCTGACCAGCCGCAGCAGGTGCGTGCGCAGGACGGACCGACACTTGCCTGTCCTGCCTCTCGCGCCGGCGCTGGTGCTCCTGATGATCCCATCCACGTGTTGGCTCCTGGCGCGAGAGGAGCAGGTACCTCGACGGCTCGGGCTCGACGACGTCGGCGGCCGCACCGCTCCATCTCTGTTTAGAGAAACTGGGAGGCGCTGCTGCTCCCGTTCCCTGGCGGACCTTCTCGCCGGGCTCCTCCGATCCGCGGCCTCCACATCGACCTCCCAGGCATCGCCCCGGCCTGCTCCCGTGCTTCTTCTTGTTAGTAGGGAGAGAGGTTTGGTGGAATATTTTCATTGTTGGAAGGAAGCTCAAGTTGATAGGCGAGGTCGCCTCTTTTGCCAATGATTTTGAATACGTATCTAGGGGCAAGCTTCCCTTTGATACCGAAGCGACGAGTGCCTTTCATTGGAGAGACGCGGAGGTAGACATGGTCTCCGATCTCGAAAGCCACATCACGGTGCTTACTATCATAGTAACTCTTCTGGCGCGATTGCGCGGCTTTGAGATTATCGCGGATGACTTTACACATTTCTTCAGCCTCTGTGATTAAGTCATTGCCAAGAAATTGGCGTTCACCAGTCTCTGACCAATTGAGAGGAGTACGGCACTTTCTGCCATAGAGAATCTCGAATGGGGCCTTGCCCGAACTCGCTTGGAAGCTGTTGTTGTAGGAGAATTCGGCATATGGAAGACAATCTTCCCATTTCATGCCAAAGGAAATGACACAAGCCCTAAGCATATCTTCAAGAATTTGATTGACTCGCTCGACTTGGCCACTAGTTTGAGGATGGAAAGCTGTGCTGAAGCGAATGTTGGTGCCCATGGCCTTCTGGAAGGAGTCCCAGAACTTAGAGGTGAAGATGCTTCCACGATCTGAAGAAATCAATTGTGGAATGCCGTGCAAGGAGACAATTCTGGAGGTGTATAGCTCTGCCAACTGAGCTGCTGTGATGGATTCTTTGATTGGAAGGAAATGAGCCACTTTAGAAAGCTTGTCGATGACAACGAAGATAGCATCATTTCCTCGCTTGGACTTGGGAAATCCAGTCACGAAGTCCATTTCGATATGATCAAACTTCCATTCTGGGATAGCAAGAGGTTGGAGGAGACCAGCTGGTCGTTGGTGTTCTGCTTTCACCCTTCGACAGACATCACATTCATTCACGAACTAAGCGATTTCTCGCTTCATTCGAGTCCACCAATACGACTGCTTGAGGTCATGATACATCTTCGTACTTCCAGGATGAATGGACAGAAGAGAATTGTGCGCTTCGTTCATAATGACTTTCCTTAGATCACCTTTAGGAACCACAATCCGGTCCTCGAATAAAGTGTCTCTGTCATCAATGCGATAGCACTTGTATTTGGAAAGACCCTTGTCGATACCACGTTTCACCTTCTTCACCATGGCATCAAGAAGTTGTGCCTCACGAATTTGATCTTCCAAAGTAGGAGAGACTATGAGGTTGGCAAGAAAGCCTTGAGGAACAACTTGGAGATTCAACTTGCAGAAAGCTTCACAAAGATCCGGTTGGAATGGCTTGAGGATTAAGCTGTTGCAATAAGCCTTCCTGCTCAAAGCATCTGCAATGACATTGGCCTTGCCTGGAGTATATTCAATACTCGGATTGTACTCTTGAATCATTTCGACCCATCGAGTCTGCCTGAGGTTGAGGTTGGGCTGAGTGAAGATGTACTTGAGACTCTTGTGATCGGTGAATATGTCCACTTGTCTTCCCAACAAGAGATGTCTCCACGTTGTTAATGCATGGACAACTGCCGCCAACTCAAGATCGTGAGTGGGGTAGTTCTTCTCATTGGGCTTCAAGTGACGAGAGGTATAGGCCACAACTTTCTTCTCTTGCATTAACATAGCACCGAGACCTTGGAGAGAAGCATCACAGAAAACTTCAAATGGCTTGGATTCATCAGGAAGAGTTAAGACAGGAGCTGTGACGAGTTTCTCTTTGAGAGTGTTGAAAGCAATGTCACACTCAGGAGACCAGACATACTTCACATGCTTCTGGAGGAGGTTGGAAAGAGGCTTTGCAATCTTAGAGAAATTCTCAACGAATCTTCGGCAATAGCTTGCAAGACCAAGAAAACTGCGAAGCTTCTTGACATTCTGAGGAGGTTCCCAATTCACAATTGCGGACACCTTCTCGGGATTAACAGCGATGCCCTTGGCAGAGATGATGTGACCAAGGTAAAGAACTTCATCGAGCCAAAACTCACATTTTGAAAACTTCGCATAGAATTGATACTCTCTGAGCTTGTCGAGCACCAATCGCAAATGTTTGGCATGATCCTTCTTATTCTTGGAGAAGACCAATATATCATCGAGATACACCAGGACGAATTCATTGGTATAGAGGTTGAAGATGAAATTCATCATCCGAGAGAAGGTTGGAGGAGCATTGACAAGACCGAAAGACATGACAGTATATTCATAAGAACCAAAGCTTGTTCTGAATGCTGTCTTGGGAATATCTTCTTCACGAATGCAAATCTGGTGATAACCCATATGAAGGTCAAGCTTCGAGAATACTTTGGCACCTTTAAGTTGCTCGAATAGCTCATTGATGTTGGGAAGTGGATACTTGTTCTTGATTGTCTTCTTGTTCAATGGACGGTAGTCGACACAAAGTCGGTCCGTGCCATCCTTCTTCTGGACAAAAAGAACACCACAACCCCATGGAGATGAACTCGGTCTGATCAAACCCAGACGCTCTTGTTCATCGAGCTGTTTCTTCAATTCCTTCAGATCCTTGGGTCCAAGCTTGTATGGACGCTTGCAAACGGGTTTAGTGCCGGGCTCAAGATCGATAACGAACTCCACTGGCCTGTGAGGAGGCATACCCGGAAGCTCTTCTGGAAAGACATCTTGATACTCACAAACGACTGGAATCTGAGAGATGGCATTCAATTCGCCCTTCTCATTGAGAGAAAATAACCGAATGGTTTCATCACGAGCGGCATAAACAATAACATCCTCAGAAGAGTGTGTCAATTGAATTTCCCTGGCAGCACAATCAAGTTGAGCCTTGTGCTTAGAAAGCCAGTCCATCCCGAGAATTAGATCAATATCCGAGTCACCAAGAACAACTGGAGAAGACAGAAATTTATAGTTTCCCATCTTGATGGAAACATCGGGAGCAACCAAACTAGAAGTCAAAAGCTTTCCCGGAGAAACAACTTGCATAACTTTGGATAAAATCTCTGTGTCAACATTGTGCTTCGATGCAAATGGGTATGACAAGAAAGAATGTGATGCACCAGTATCAAATAAGACTTTTGCAGGAATATCATTAACTGGGAGATTACCCATTATCACATCAGTAGATTCCTCCGCTTGAGCTGCATTCATCATGTTCACCTTTGCAGACTTTGGATTATGCTTGACCACTGCATTGCTGAAAGATCTGACAGGAGGAGGAGGCGGAAGACGCCTTTGATTGAAGCACTTGTTAGCATAGTGACCTTTCTGCTGACACTTGTTGCAAGTCACCTCTGAGAGTGGACAATGATAAGGAGCATTGGACTTTGGAGGTTGATTCTGAGACTTGTTCTGATAGCCAGAGTTGGAAGAGTGGGAAGATCCATGGCCACCTTTGTTCTTCTGCTGGTAAGGCTGACGAAACGGAGGAGGAGGAGGCAACCAGAACTTCTGTTGCTTAGCAGCCACAAGTGAGGAAGAAGAAGACTGAACTGCATCCCTGACTCTCTTCTTAGAAGCCTCACACTTGAGCTGAGCAGCCTCTTGCTTCAGTGCCATGTTATAGAATTGATCAAACTGAGTAGGCTCAACAAGAATGAGAGCTAACTGCAGATCCTCTCTAAGGCCACCTCTGAAGTAATAGATCATGCTCTTTTCATCAGGAACGTCTTGTTTAGCGAAGCGAGCAAGTTTCTGAAACTGGATGTTGAATTGATACACAGACATGTTGCCTTGCTTGAGATTGCGGAACTCCTCACGCTTGCTCTCGACAACACTTTGTGGAATGTGGTGCGCTTTGAAGTCCCGACAGAAGTCAGTCCAAGTGATCACACGACCTCCTCTGGAATCTTTGTATTGTTGATACCAATCAGCAGCTTGGTCCTTGAGCTGAAAAGAAGCGAACTTGACATAGTCCTCAGGCCTGACATTGCTACATTCAAAATGCTTGTTGATGTCCATGAGCCAATCATCGGCATACGTGGCCTCGGCACAGTAGCTGAAAGACTTGGGCTGATTTGTGAGAAACTGGTTGAGGGTAGAAAAGTGAGACTGATTGTTGCCTTGACCTTGATTGCCTTGCCCTTGGGTGCGTTCTTGCAAGAGTTGCAGAATCATCTGAGCATTGGCGTTGGTGGCTGCCATGATAGCTTGCCATGCCTCCAGAGGCGGAGGTGGTGGAGGAGGGTTTTCCTGACTCCCTTCATTGCGATCCGGATTCTGACGCGTTGGCGGAGCCATCCTGAAGAGGGTGACATCCGTTAGCATCTTGATAGACAAATAGTCAAGTTGAATCAACGAATAGAAATTGCAACATATAGTCTTCACAATAAGCATTCGAACGAGGATGAACGAATGAATTCCATAGTAAATCATCACACTTCCATAAGTTGAGAAGCCACTTGAAAAAGATATGGAATCAACATTTGACTTCGAAGCAACTCGAATACCACAATTGAAAACAGAACAAAGTATTGGCTTGCAGAATAAGCCGGAACAAACATATGATAGAGGTTTCGTCCGAAGTTTTCGTGGTGGGGCCCACACGGGCTTGATCGTACAGCACCATCATGTACAAGGCTATGCACATGACATACGAAGCGTCCCTGAGTCGGCATAGCCAAGGACTCTTTAAGACACTACGAGACCACTGTAAAACCAACCATGGAAAGGCGGACCACTAGACGTCGAACCCCAATCTCATATCATGCGTCTGTCGGAAAGATATCCTAAGAGCTACTTGAATTCCCACTTATAAACTCCCGAAACTTTCTGGTTATGCAATCTGGTGTTGGGGATACAGGGGACACAAAATATATCACCCAAACTAGCAAACCCTAGATCCAGCTGTATCCATTCGTCAACACATAACCAAGAAACCTTCGGAAATCGTGTACCTCAACCTTCGAAAAGCATCCGTTATACGAGTTATGGCAATACTCCCAAACTCCTGCCCCAGTACTGGGTGGCATCGAGGTGATCTCACCAACAACTGCATAAAAGAGATTTCGATGTCGGCGAAACTCAGGTATTCCAGAACTGCAACGATAAAATTGTGACGACAACACCTCGGAGCTCAACTCCCCGGGACACTGCCACAACCCCTAAATGTCAGGAGGCACCAAGAACAATGTTCTCGTCACAAAACCATCGGAACGGTTCTAAGATACCCGCGTGATCCTAAAAAAAAATAGTGAAATTTGAGGAGAGAAGAGTCAAAACTTCTACGTCAGGAGACCTCACCAGAGCGACGAAGGGACTGAGGAGTAAAAAGAATCCTACTCTCCGATATATATAATCCTAACACTCAAAACATTTTTGTTCTAGACTCAACAATGCCAGCGATTCGATCAAGCAGGGGGCTCCTAAGTCGGGGATGGCTCTGATTACCAACTTGTAACGCCCACGATGCGGCTATATCTCCCACATGTCGAGGCACGACTTAGAGGCATAACCGCATTGTGGTTTTGTCGCAAGAAGGGTCATCTTCACACAATCCCATGTAATGAACAAGAATGGGATAAAGAGTTGGCTTACAATCGCCACTTCACACAATAAGTAAATATAATTCACATCATCCAAAATCCACACATAGACCGACTATGGTCAAGATCCTAATGAAAATAAGACAACCCCAAATGCTAGATCCCCGATCGTCCCAACTGGGCTCCACTACTGATCATCAGGAAAAGAAACATAGTAACGACCACGCTCCTCATCGAACTCCCACTTGAGGTCGATCCCATCATCTGCACTGGCATCGTCGGCACCTGCAAGTGTTTTGGTAGAATCTGTGAGTCACGAGGACTCAGCAATCTCACACCCGCGAGATCAAGACTATTTAAGCTTATAGGAAAGGGTGGTGTAATGAGATGGAGCTGCAGCAGGCACTAAGCATATATGGTGGCTAACATACGCAAATGAGAGCGAGAAGAGAAGCAACGGAACGGTCGTCACCTAGTAATGACCGAGAAGTGATCATGAACTCCTACTTACGTCATTCATAACTCAAACCGCGTTCACTTCCCGGACTCCGCCGAGAAGAGACCATCACGGCTACACACACAGTTGATGTATTTTAATTGGGTCAAGTGACAAGTTCTCTACAACCGGACATTAACAAATTCCCATCTGCCTCATAACCGCGGGCACGGCTTTCGAAAGATAATACCCTGCAGGGGTGTCCCAACTTAGCCCATCATAAGCTCTCACGGTCAACGAAGGATAAACCTTCTCCCGGAAAAACCCGATCGGTCTCGGAATCCTGGTTTACAAGACATTTCGACAATGGTAAAACAAGACCAGCAAAGCCGCCCGATGTGCCGACAAATCCCGATAGGAACTGCACATATCTCGTCTCAGGGCAAGACCGGATGAGACATCCTACGAGTAAAACCAGACCTCGAGTTTCCACGAGGGGGCCCCGCAGTCTGCTCAGTTCGGACCAACACTCGAACGAGCACTGGCCCGGGGGGGGTTAAAATAAAGATGACCCTCGGGCTCGCGAAAACCCGGGGGAAAAGGCTTAGGTGGCAAATGGTAAAACCAAGGTTGGGCCTTGCTGGAGGAGTTTTATTCAAGGCGAACTGTCAAGGGGGTCCCATAAATCACCCAACCGCGTAAGGAACGCAAACTCAAGGAACATAATACCGGTATGACAGAAACTAGGGCGGCAAGAGTGGAACAAAACACCAGGCATAAGGCCGAGCCTTCCACCCTTTACCAAATATATAGATGCATTAATTAAATAAGAGATATTGTGATATCCCAAAATATCCATGTTCCAACATGGAACCCACTTCAACTTCACCTGCAACTAGCAACGCTATAAGAAGGGCTGAGCAAAAGCGGTAACTTAGCCAAACAACGGTTTGCTAGGAAAGGATGGTTAGAGGCTGACATGGCAATATGGGAGGCATGATATAGCAAGTGGTAGGTAGCGCAGCATGGCAATAGAGCGAACAACTAGCAAAGCAAAGATAGAAGTGATTTCGAGGGTATGGTCATCTTGCCTGCAAGGTTCTCAGAGTTGTCGAAAGCTTGATCCTCGGAAGCGTACTCAACAGGTTCCTCGTTCACGAACTCGTCTCCCGGCTCTACCCAAGACAAAAACACAAGCAACGGAACCACAATCAATCACAAGAAATGCACAAGCAACATGATGCAATACATGAATGATATGCAAGATATGATATGCGATGCGTATGCGTGCTCCGGGAGGAAAATGATGAACAAGGCAGTAACTTGGCAAACCAAGCATTCCACTGGAAAGATGAGATGATTTCGGTCGAAATCGATATAAAGATCACCGGAAATGGATGCACGGTTTGCAAATGGCAAGCAAAACAAGAATGACACGAATCTGCAATATACTGTAAAAATAACATGACTTAGAAATATTTCGGGGGATCTCGGGGTTAACCTCGTGAGTTGACCCGATCTGGATCGGGACCTCGGCTCGGCTCGGGCTCGTCGCCGGCGACAGGAGAGGAGAAGGAGACGGCGGCCGGCGTCGGGGGAAGAGGCGGCGGCGGCGAACGGCAGAGGAGGAGGCGGCGGCGCGGGGAAGAGGCGGCGCGGTGGCGCAGCGGCGGCGGCGAGCGGCGGGGCTGGCGGAGCATGGCGGTGAGGCGGTGGCGGCGGGGCACGGCGGTGAGGCGCGGCGAGGTCGCCGGCCGGCGAGGCGGCGGGGACCGGCGGCGGCGCGGGGCGGCGTGCGGGCAGAGGGAGGCGCGCGCGGGGGCGCGGCGTAGGGGCCGGGAGGGCCCGCGGCGGGCCTGGCGGGCCGGCGCGGTGGAGGCAGCCAGGGCGCTGACGTGGCGGCCTCCGGTTCGCCGGGCGCGGCGGCGGGGAGATGTCCGGCGTGGACCGGACACTTTCGGCGGCGGAGAGGGAGCGGGGCTAGGGTTGGAGTGCGAATGTTTTCGGGAGGGGATGCAAATATATAGCTAGAGGGAGCTAGGAGAGTCCAAATGAGGTGCGGTTTTCGCCCACACGATCGTGATCGAACGACCTAGAGCATGGAAGAGAGTTAGGTGGGTTTTGGGCTGGTTTTGAGGGGGGTTTTGCTGCAACACACAAATGGACTTTGCGGTTGCCCGGTTAACCGTTGGAGTACCAAACGACCTCCAAATGGAACAAAACTTGACCGGTGGTCTCCCGGTAGTATACCAAGGCCACTTGACAAGCCTCGGTCCATTCCGAGAACGTTTGACACCGGCTCACGAAAGAAAACAAGAGGGGTGCAACGGAGAAGGTGGGAGCGCTGGATTGCCAAACGGACAATAGGGAAAATGCTCGGATGCCTGAGACGAACACGTATGCAAATGCAATGCACATGATGACATGAAATGAGATGCATGACATGAACAAAATGCAAAACGACAAACAAAACCCGACCACGAAGGGAATATCATAACACAGAGCCAAAAATGGCAAGTGTTGGAATTACAATTATGGAAAGTTACATCCGGGGTGTTACACTGAACCTGAGCGAGGCGTTAGGCTCTAACTGAACGCGAGCGATTGCACTGCAGGCTACGCGATACTGAACCCGAGCGTTCGATCGATGGCTGTTAACTGAACCTGATCAAGCGATTCCTTCGCTACTGCTGCTAACTGAAGCCGACCGATGCTGCCTCTGGGATGAACAGTGAGCGTTGCGGGGGGTTTGGATGAACAGTGAGCGGTGGCGTTGCCTCTGGATGAACAGGACCCTGTGGTGTGGTGGAGGGCTGGATGAACAGTAGACGGTGGAGGGGTGCCCGTGGAGGGGTGGTTGAACAGGACCCCGTGGTGTGGAGGGCTAGATGAACAGTAGACGGTGGAGGGGTGCCCGTGGAGGGGTGGTTGAACAGTAACCGGTGGAGTAGCGCGCGGTGGAGGCTGGATGAACAGGAGCCCGTGGAGGCTGGAGGAGGTCGACGGTAGCCCGTGGAGGCTGGAGGAGGTCGACGGTGGAGATGAACAGTATCCCGTGGAGTCCCGTTTTGCGGTACGCCACACCCCTCCCGATGAACAGGACCCCCGTTTCGACCGTAGGAGGTCCGTTTCGTCCGTTTTGCGGTACGCCACACCCCTCCCGATCAACAGAACTCCCGTTTCGACCGTAGGAGGTTTGTTTCGTCCGTTTTGCGGTACGCCACACCCCTCCCGATCAACAGGACCCCCGTTTCGACCGTAGGAGGTCCGTTTCCTCCGTTTTGCGGTACGCCACACCCTTCCCGATCAATAGGACCCCCGTTTCGACCGTAGGAGGTCCGTTTCCTCCGTTTTGAGGTACGCCACACTCCTCCCGATCAACAGGACCCCCGTTTCGACCGTAGGAGGTCCGTTTCCTCCGTTTTGCGGTACGCCACACCCCTCCCCATGAACACGATGCATTCCGTTGCCTCCCCATGAACACGACGCATTCTGTTGCCTCCCCATGAACACGACGACGACGCTGTTTCTCCGTTCCGACCCAGCCATGTACACGAGCCCTGGCCGTACGTATGCGCGAGTAGGCGTTCGAGACCCCGCCCGTATGTACACATACGTGGCCGTATTTTCTTTCTTGCACCCTGGCCGCAGTACGTACGTGTACATGCTACGTGCGCGCCTCTACTACGACACGTGCGCACCTCTACATCCACCAGTATATATGTACGTACACGTTCGCGACCAGAATGACAACGCTACGTATGCTTCGACCAGGAGGGTCCCGACTGTCAGGCACTTCCTTGCCTGCGAAGATGTAGTTGGTGGGTCCCAGCAGTCAGGGGGGCGAATCATTTTTTTTTGCCCGGACGCACTTCCTTGCGTGCGAAGATGTAGCTGGTGGGTCCCAGCAGTTAGGGGCAAACGTTTTTTTCGCGAAATACGGTGGCCCGTCCGGTGGGTCCCCGCTGTCAGGTGGAGGAATAATTATTTTGCATGTAATAAGGAGGCACTTCCTCGCAGCTGTCAGCCTCTCCACGTACAGTCCACGTCCGATGTAAGCCGTTCCTTGACCAGGTTGACCACGCCGCGCCGAGAGCACCAGGGCGGTGGACGACGGCGAGGCCTAGGAAAGGGACGACGCGGAGCCGGGGAAGATGCGGCAGTGGATGCCCACGCGTAGAGGAGTACGAGGGTTCACTGGTTCGCTGCGGTGTGAGGCTGCCGTCGCCGCAGAATAATAGGGGGTGTGGGTGAGTAGAGGGATGGCCTGGCCAGCGGTGGGAGTAGTAGGGGGCGGTGAGGCCTCCGCCGCATCGCAGCCGGCCATGGGAGGCAGGAGCACGAGGCACGATCGGTGCTGGTTTGGGCGGCTGGAGCAAGAAGACCAGAGGTTGAAGAAGCACTACGGCCGTTGGATGGACATCGTACGGTCACTGGATCTAGAATCGTGCATATTGACTAAGTTGACAAAGCCCTCCGTCCCCGTCAACTTAGTAGGCCCACAAGTCAGCCTGCCACTATATTGGGTCCCAGCTAATAGGGGGAGTATTCATTTTTTTGTGCGTAATAATGAGGCACTTCCTTGCGTGCGAAGATATAGCTGGTGGGTCTGAGCTGTCAGCGGCGGTAACGTTTTTTCGCGAAATACAGAGGCCCTTTCGGTGGGTCCCTGATGTCAGGTGGAGGAATCATTATTTTGCGCGTAATAAGGAGGCATTTCCTTGCGTTCGGCCGTGGACTCAGCTGTTGGCCTCTCCACGTATAGTCCACTTCATATGCATGTCGGTCGTTGACCACGTTGACCAGGCCGCGCCGAGAGCACCAGGGCGGTGGACGACGGCGAGGCCTAGGAAGGGAACGACACAGAGGCAGGGAAGACTCAGCAGTTGTTTCCCACGCGGAGGGGAGTACGACTGTACGAGGTTTACTGGTTTGTCTGCCGTCGCCGGAGAATAACAGCAGGTGTGGGTGAGTAGAGGGATGGCTAGGCCAGCGATGGGAGTACGGTGGGGCGATGAGGCCTGCGCGGCAGCAGAGCCGGCCGCGGGGAGGAGGGAGCAGGCAGTCCCGCCGGCGCTTGTTTGAGCGGCTGGAGCAGGAAGAGCAGAGATTGAAGAAGCACGACGGCCGTTGGATGGCCATCCAACAGTCACTGCTTGTGCGTCAACCTTTTCTTTAGGAAAGCCTCAAATCTGTGGAAAACAGCATACAACCCATCTGCCATTATTTCTAATAATTTACAGCCCATTTGCTAATTATTAAGGTTTTTTTGGAGCCCATATTCTTTTTGTTAGCATTACAGCCCATATTGTGGCCACGGTTGCATATTTCGGTGCGGTCCGAACTGTTTTTAATCCCGAAATTTCGACTCACATTCAAACTGATTTTCAAAATAAATGTATATCAATATAAAATCCAACAAATTCTCCACGCATAAAAATTAATGTAATTTAAAATCTCGAAATGAAAAAAAAAGATATTTGAAACTAATTGTCGGTTTGATGTGTTTTAAAAATGTACAGCCCATTTCTCATTACTGATGGGCCATTTTCTCGGCCAGCCGAATGAAAGCTCTCCTCGTCTTGAAAGATTTGCAGCCCAACAGGCCTGACAAAGCGACTTATTTGGCAAATCACAAAAAAACTGGGTTGTGGCCGTGGACCCAGCTGTCAGCCTCTCCACGTATAGTACTCTTCCGATGGAAGTCGTTCCTTGACCACGTTGACCACGCTGCATGGAGAGCACCATGGCGGTGGACGACGGCAAGGCCTAGGAAGGGGACGACGCGGAGCCGGGGAAGACGCGGCAGTGGAAGCACGCGCGGAGAGGAGTACGAGGGTTCACTGTTTCGGCTGCGGTGTGAGGCTGCCATCGCCGTAGGGCCTGGCCAACGGTGGGAATAGTAGGGCGTTGAGGCCTCCGCGGCAACACAGCCGGCCACGGGAGGCAGGAGCATGCGGCACGACCGGCGCTGCTTTGGGCGGCTGGAGCAAGAAGACCAGAGGTTGAAGAAGCACTACGGCCGTTGGATGGACATCGTACGGTCACTCGAGCTAGAATCGTTCATATTGACTAAGTTGACAAAGCCCTTCGTCCCCGTCAACTTAGTAGGCCCACAAGTCAGCCTCCCACCAAGGTGGGTCCTAGCTAGCCGGGGGAGTATTCATTTTTTTGTGCGTAATAAGGAGGCACTTCCGGTGGGTCCGAGCTGACAGCGGGGGGAATGTTTTTTTCGCGAAATACGGTGGCCCGTCAGGTGGGTCCCAGCAGTCAGGGGGCAAATGTTTTTTTCGCAAAATACGGTGGCCCGTCCAGTGGGTCCCTGCTGTCATTGGAGGAATCATTATTTTCCGCGTAATAAGGAGGCACTTACTTGCTGCGGCCGTGGACCCAGCTAAGACTCTCCACGTACAGTATACTTCCGATGGAAGTCGTTCCTTGACCACGTTGACCTCGCCGCGTTCCGTTGCATGCATGCGTCCATGGGCGTGGTGCGTCCCCACTGTCAGCCTCTCACGTACAGTCATCTTCCGATGACTCTCGGTTGTTGACCCAGACTGGAATGATCCGGAGATGGGGAAGACGGGGCAGTGGAGTCGCAGATGGAGAGGAGTGGGAAACTTCACTGGTTCGCGTGCGCGGCAGCACAGCCGCGGTGCCGCCCACGGGAGACAGGAGCAAGAACAGAGGTTGAAGAAGGAGCACGGTTGTTGGATTAACATCCAACGGTCCAGCTGCTAGAATCATTTGTTGATTAAGTTGACAAAGCCATGCGTACACGTCCGCTTAGTAGGCCCACAAGTCAGTCACCAAATCTGACAGGTCCCAGCTGTCAACAGGATGAATAATTTTTTCGCAAAACAAAGAGGCACTTCCTTCCGTGCGAAGATACAGCCGGTGGGTCCTAGCTCTCAGGTGGAGAAATAATTTTTTTCGCAAAACAAGGAGGTCCCTCCTGTAGCTGGTTCGAATCCAAACCTAGACTATGACTATATATGGTGCTATGCTAATCTGCAAGTAATGAAACTGACAAATCCAACGTTTGCTTCTCCTCTTCTCTACTTACTCTGCCTAGCATCAGATGCTCTGGCCGCAGCAACTATGTCCGCTGGCTGCTCGTCCACCTGCTCTTCAGCAGGCAACAACCAGATATGCGCCAAGTCGCCACCCGTACCATCGCCTGTGGGTCTCATCACACCCCCGCTGGCACGCGCATCGCAGCCGATTGCTCATCGCAACCCGCTGCCGTTGGTGTGGTGCCACTGCTGCAAATCACGCAGAGTCATCCGTCGCGTCTCTACCATAATCCGCAACCCTGGCCGAGTCTTCTACAAATACCCGAATCATGGGGTAATAATATGTTTAAGTGTTGTTCTACTGCTTTCAGTTGCTGATTTTTTTAATAGTTTGGTTGATGATCTTCCAATTTGATTCATGCAGAAAAGGGAAGATTCGTGTGATTTGTATTTCTGGGAAGTTGCTGATGTGGGGGAATGCAACTACGCTGATTATTTGGTTAGCCGAGGAATCCCAATACCAGTAGGTTGGGGTGTTGGACAAGTAACTGAAGGAACGGCAGAAGAGGAAGATGTAGAGCAGAAGGTTAAAGATCCAGTTCCTCTGATCATGGCCAAGCAACAGCTGCTGAACGGCCTTGACAGTAATGAGGAGATGAAAGAGCTTGTGAAGATAATGGGCAAAATCGATGTGCTCTGTAGGATGATTGTCTCTTTATTTGCAGTGTATGTAGCACTCGTGATGTATTCAGTGGCTACGACATGAGCACTTTGCTGAAACTAGTAATGAATGAAACCTGTGTAGCAGGCTGGGCGTAGTGTTGTGAACATCTAATGATTTCTATTAACGGAAATCAGGGGGTATCCCCTTTTTCTCATATAAATAAATAAATAGCAGAGGCCCTGTCGGGTCAGCTTTGTTCTCATTCGAAGACGTCGAGCAAATTGCAGTCCAACAGCAAACTATGTCATCAAATTCAAGTTTCACAGCCAAATATGAGTACAACTAAACAACAATGTCATCATGTTTTAGTTGTCATACAATCACCAAACACAAATCAGCATACATAACAAGTGATGTTCTCACAGCAAAATACTAAACAACATGTTCATCAGGTTTCAGTTGTCATAGCAAACACAATTTCACATAGTAGATAAAAAAACATCTTCTGACAGGCAAATACGACAAAAGCAATGTAATCATCATCCGCAGCAGCAGCGTCAACATCTTCGCCATCTGTATCAGTCTGAATCGTAATTCCCCATGGTGTTATCT
Organism: Aegilops tauschii subsp. strangulata; assembly: GCF_002575655.3. NCBI lineage: Eukaryota > Viridiplantae > Streptophyta > Magnoliopsida > Poales > Poaceae > Aegilops > Aegilops tauschii. The sequence continues at coordinate 141,211,233 of NC_053040.3, read as the reverse complement.
TCTTCTTCGTCCTCAACGTCCTCGAACGTTGGCTTCTTCTTGATCAACTCTTGTATGTCCACAGCACGACAGGCAATCTTTTTGCCGGCGTCATTGACGTGATGGTTCTCAAAGATATTAGGAACATCTGTGTTATCTTGTACAGGAGGAGCAGTGTAAGCATCATCTTGTTGTGCAACTTCATTAAACGAATTCCTCTGCTCAAACCTTTGCAATACTCTCCAGTCATCGCTACGTGCAAATGTGTCTTCCAAGAAAAATATCTGTGTTGCTTGATTTGCCAAAATAAAAGGCTCGTTGGTCTGGTACGCCGCCTTGACATTGATGGATTTGAAATAATCATCAGCTCTGGGTTTTGTGATCCTGGAAAACAGGTTATACCAACGACAGCACAACAGAACCACACACCGATGATCCTCGAAACTGGAGATATACTTTAACTGAACAATGTCTGTTATGTTAGCATACATTTCAGTTGTCTCTTTGTCATACGTATCCGTGCTCATGATGGCACTGTTTTGTGTCTTCCTGCCTTCGTCTCGTGCAAGGGTGTTGTAGCGCACATCTCCAACAACGCAAGATTCATAATGTCTTACCCGAGTATCAGGACCCATTGCTAGTGAGTAAAGGGCATCATCAACTGCCTGCCCATCCTCCCGCATCTTCTTAACCTATGGTTAGAAAATAGACAAGCTGATCATCTTATGTACTCAATATATTAAAAAAACTGACAGTGCACTTCAAAAGCTTACATGGTTCTTGAACCATTTCGCAAATCCTGCCATAACCAGTTTGTCAGTGTTTCTTGGATTTTGCGGCAGTAACTCCTCTTTGTAGATGCTGCACAACATAGTGATCGCGTCAAACATCTAAATATATAAGAATGTGCTGCAAGTTTAGTAGATTACGATGTATAAGCTGCAGTACTGCACATACTTGATATAAGGTAGTATCTCAGGACAGTTATTCAACACATACCAAACCATTTTGTCCAAATCTTTAGGTTTGTCCTCTTGTCGACTCTTCCCTGTAACTCGAACAGAATAATCGAAAACATTGAGCCCGGGATTGTCTTCACCCACCTCTTTGCTAAGCTGATCAGCTGTTTCAATGTATTTTGAGCAGAATGTCAACGCTTCTGTAGCAATGTAGGCCTCTGCAATGGAACCCTCGGGTCTAGCTCTGTTCCTAACATAGCCCTTGAAAGTGCCTAGCCGCCTTTCAATAGGGTACATCCAGCCATACTGTACTGGACCTCTAAGTAGTGCCTCATCAGGTAGATGAACAGCCAAATGCACCATCACATCAAAGAAGGCTGGAGGATATATCTTCTCAAGGTCGCATAGGAAAGTTGGTATCTTGTCTATAAGACGCTCCAAAGCATCTATGCTGATATTCCTACTGCAGAGTTCCCTGAAGAATTGTCCCAACTCTGCAACTGCTCTGTATAAGTCAGGGCGGCCCAATCCTCTAAGGATAACAGGTAAAACCCTTTGAAGTAGGACGTGGCAGTCATGAGTTTTTCAACCCTTGTACCTTGTTTCCATCTGCACTGACTCTCCTTTCAGGGTTGGAAGAAAATCCATGTGGGAAACTCACACGTGACAGGACCTCGCGGAATTCTTTTCTTTTTACCTTGTCCAAGACGTACACAGCTGGTGCCATATCCCGTGGTTTACCTTCATCTTGCACCTGCAAATCCTTTCTGAAATCCAGGTATGTCAAATCAATCCTAGATTTTAAGGTATCTTTCGTCTTGCCTTCAATATTAAGAAGTGTGCCGATAATGCTGTCACATATATTTTTCTCCATGTGCATCACATCAAGATTATGCCGCAGATCCAAATCTTTCCAATACTCCAAGTCCCACAAAGTGGACCTGCGGGTAAACAATAATCTCTCTTCTACCCTGCCACGCTTCCTTTTCCCGCTACCATTACTAGGATGGTTTCCTGGTGTAATATGCCTGACCTTCTCTAATTCCACTTGCAACTCATTGGCGGTGAGCCTCTTTGGCGCATCACAGTTTTCATGCTTTGCATTGAACACATGTCTTCGGTATTTTCTAGGATGCGGCTTGTCCTTGGCAAGGAAACGGCGGTGTCCAATGTAACAGATCTTGCTAAGTATTGCGTATGACAGCGGATTCCTGTCACAGCGAACACATGCATTGTAACCATGTGTCGTTCGCCCTAACATAGTGCCCAAAGCCGGATAATCATGGATGCACCAAATTATAACAGCACGCGGAAAGAAATCAGCTGGTGGGCTGCTATATAGGTCTCGAGTGAGAACACCCTTCCATAGCTGTTGAAGTTCCTCCACAAGAGGCTCCATGAACAAATCAAAATCCTTTCCAGGACTTTTTGGACCTGGGATGAGCAAGGCCATCATGTAGTTTGATTCTTTGGTGCAGACATTTGGAGGCATGTTGTCAGGGATAACAAGCACTGGCCACATGCTATATGTGGCGCTCTGGTGGCCAAATGGGTTAAATCCATCTGAAGCTAAGCCAAGTCTAATGTGTCTCGGGTCAGCAGCAAACTCTTTGGTTTATCATTGAATCTTTTCCACTCACTACCATGAGATGGATGGCTCATTACATTCTAATCTCTGTACTCCTGGTTCCTAGAATGCCACAGTACATCCTCTCTTGTTTCAGCATCATGAAACAACCTCTGCAATCTTGGTATAATTGGAAAATGTCTCAGAACATTATGAGGAATCCTCTTCACAGTATCGCCATCTTTCCATCTTGATGATTTGCATTTCGGGCATTCACTTAAGTTGGCATAATCCTTCCGGAACAGAACACAATTATTCTTACAAACATGGATCATATCATATCCAATTCCAACTGCACGAAGGAAATTCTTCATTTTACTGTAGGTGTGTGGCAGCTCAGACGCATCTGGGAAAGATTCGCGGAAAGCAGCCAACATCGCATCGAATGATTTGTTGGTCATCCGCTCAGATGTCTTCACCTGAAGAAAGGTGACCATAGCTGAGAATACTGACAGCTTATTTCCTGGGGTGACAGCAATGTTGCATTGTTCCAACATGCGGGCCCACCTTTTTTCTTCTGCAGGTGAAAGTTCACGGAATGCATGAGCATTTCGTAGCATTGTTTCAATGTTGGTCAAACTCACTGGCTCCGCCACCACCACCTCCTCCTCCTCTTCCACCTGAGCATCAGGCAGATCAAGATGGTGATCTGCTGCTTCCACCTAGTCAATAACATTGATGTTCATAGCTTCACCATGATGAACCCACCTAGTATATGTGACCGACATCCCATACAAGTGTAGATGATTTGCACAGTTGACTGGGGTCTTGTAACTGAATTCATACAACTGCTACATGGGCAGAGCACATCTGATTTCGGACCACCGTACTCAGCTCTGATAAAGTTCATGAAGTTTTCAACCCCCTCGACATATGCAGCGGAGAATCTTCGAGCAGAAGTTATCCAAGTCATGTCCATCTGTTAGACATACAAATTAGTTCTTCTACTAGATATTATAGGAAAAACATATATGCTTTTTTATGAAGTCCAGAAAAAAAATACCTAGGTCGATGTCTAAAGCTATGGCAAGATATTTGGACGAGCAGATCTAAGTAACGAAATATATGTAAAGCTAATTCAGCAAACAGATTTGAGTGCCAAATTATGGCAGGCTGTTTCAGCAGTCAATGAGGCCGAGCACACAGCCATCGAACTATCGAAGGCCATCGCAGCAACAAAGATCGAGTATAAAACGGTGTAGAGCTATTTCACCTAACAGATGGGCTACTAGACCATGGCAATCTACGTCACAATAAATATATGGCAGGATATTTTAGCAACTAATCGGCCTTGGCATGCCATCTCAGCTAAGCAGATTGAGTGCAGAACAGGGCAAGGAAGCTTCTTAAGGAGAGCATATTGACAGTAAACTACTTCGGCAAACAGTGAGATTAACAGCGTCTATCAGCTAACATTCAGCGCTACACCGACATGAACGGGGCCTCAGTCTAGAATGCGCATACCGTGGGAGAAGCTGACCGCCGTGCGCCTCCACACGAACGTCGCCAGCGGTGGCGGCGCTGACCGCCGTGCGCCTCCACAAGAACGTAGCCAGAGGTGGTGGCGTAGCTAGAGGACGGCAGTCTACGAGAGCGTACTGTGGGAGCGAGAGGATCGCGGAACCGCGGCACCGACGTATCGGCACGGCAGGGAGGGCGGCTTTGGCGGAGCGAATGGAGTGGAAGAGACAGGGTGAGGGGGGTTTGGGGAATATTATTGGCTAGTTGGCCGAAGGGCGGTTGAATCGGATTTGGGGGGATTTTTGGGTGTGGCGGGGGGAGGATTTTCGCGCGATGGGCAGGGGGAGTTTGGCGCATGGTCGGTTTCTCCAAGTGCAGTCCCACGTGTCAGTGAAGAGGCAAGCCGAAGCGCGTTCCGTTTGTGTGAGCCGTGTGCAGGACCGAACATGTGTGGGGTGCAATGCGGCCGCGACAGGAGTGATGTGAGTGTACCGCCTTTTTTCCTTTTAAACTAGGTGCTTCGCCCCCTCAAAAAAATTGTTGCTTCGCGCGATCCATCGATACTACTACTAGTAATCCGGTAATCCCGACTAAAACGGTGCGGCTGGGTCTTTTCCCGCGCGATATGCTGGGAGGTTGGCTTAGTTGGGTTTTTTAGGACGAGTAATGCTACACCTACGTAATCCCAGTTATGTAATTAACGTAATGTGAAACGTGTGAGCTGTTGATTGTAGATTGGGGGGAGGGAAGGGCCCACCACCATGAAAATCAGGGGAGGAGAGAGAGAGGCAACTTACGTTAACCCTTTCGTAGGTTCCCGTAAATGCGTGAATGTGTAGTGGACGTACTATTGGAGTGCCTAAGATAATTTGTGTATGTATAGACCCTATGTGTTTATTTTACTTCGCATGTTAGATTTGTCTCGGTTCAATAAAAAGCAGAGTTGGTGATGATGGTGTGCCTGTCATCCTGCAATATAGGTCGTCCGATCTACATCTAACGGATAGGAAGGAAACTATGACAATTTACCCGCACTCCTCTCCACATTTGCAGATAAGGTTTTCCCTCGTTCATCCTTTTCTCCCACAAGATCTTGATCTTCCGTGCAACGCACGGGCATCTTGCTAGTACTCCTACAATATGTATATTATTGCAAAAGTTCATATACACCGGCCGAGATTAATGCAAACACGGCAAATTTTCATTACATTTCGAACTTTTATAGGACAGAAAAATAAAAGAAACCCGACCCTAAACCTATTCTACGGCAGCGACCGACGTCCTCCATCTGCGATCTCTATGTACGGGGGCGGGGTTCAAGACCCATGAAGTGAAGGTGCGGTCTCCAGCGAGGAAGAGTAGAACACGGGATACGGACCGGCCAGTTGGCACACCATGCCCTGCCGCCTCCCATGCCCTACTCATCCTTGGAGGAGTCCCCGACCTCAGCGGTGTCGGACGTTGGACGGTGGCAAGTAGGACGCGTGGCTGACGGTGCTCCCGTCGTCGGCCGCCAGCGTGGCCACCGCTTGTGCGGTCGCGTCCGCGTCCGGCTACGCCGCTATTGCGTCGCGAGAGGCGACTTGAGCGAGGGCGGCGACCTCGAGCTTCATCCCCGAAGACAAGCTCTCCCGCAGAGCGTTTGCACTTCCGGTCATGGCGGATGTGGTGCCAGGTAGGAGGACGATGCGCTATGGTGTGGAGGTTAGCTGGGCGTTGCCGCTTTAAGTAGCGCATTCCGGTGAGGCCAAGCGTCCGGGTGCGTCATTAAGTCGCCGGAGTTGGTTCCTCGGGCACCGAGCCTCTTAACGATGACATACGAACGGACGGCATGAATGCGGGCAGCTGGCGCCGGCTGGGAACGCACCACGCGACGGCGCGAGGGACGAGGGTTTTGGTGTGCCAGGGTAGTCAGCTAAGGTCGTGGCAATGTTGGAGATGCCCTTTGCTCACATGCGATCCCCGCATGTCATTGAAAAAGCAAGACGACCCGGCATGGTCTCAGGTCCAGAGGATGCAGTTGGCCGCGCTACACCACTCCGCGGACGCGTCGCGGCACCCCGTGCATCCTCAACGAACCGGGTGTTGGGGTGTGTTTGGATTGTGGCCAAAGTGCACCTTACCAAAATTTTGGTCATGACCCAAAGATTGGTCTTTGTTTGGATGGTTGCCATTTTTTGGCATGCCAATGAACTCTAGCCAACTCTAGTTCATTTTTCTTGCCAATGTCGGCCAAATCATGGGCAACCAATACCTCAACCAAAATTTTGGTCATGACCCAAAGATTGGTCTTTGTTTGGATGGTTGCCATTTCTTTGGCATGCCAATGAACTCTAGCCAACTCTAGTTCATTTTTCTTGCCAATGTCGGCCAAATCATGGGCAACCAATACCTCAACCAAAATTTTGGCTACCCAATGCTTTGATGGGGCAACCTTGGGCACAAACCAAACATACCGTTGGTCGTGCCACAGCACTAACGCCACCCTCGGCACACTGAAACTGACCGTGTCTAGCGATGATATGAGCGTGTCGCTCACCGCGGTCGCCGTGTCCAGAGGCGGTGCTGGAGCTGCGCCCCGTTGTTGGCCCCAACGACCCACATGAACGGTTGTCGGTGGCGAGGAGGTCGTGGGCCAGCTCCTCCATTGGACTAGTCTGCGCTACGTCGTCCCGACGGGTGTGCCCCACATGTAGGTTTCCCTGTTTTCCCGGCCATATTCGAGCGTCAGTGCTCCGCGTTGCGCATTAGGCCTTTCACTATGTAGGCCAAGCGAGACAACTTATTGTTTATTTGAGCCGTTCAAGTATAATCATGTGGCGTTTGCTTATTTCTCATTCCTCTCCAACCCTCTTCTCCATCGATCATGTCGCCCTCCAGTCGAGTCCATCCTCCCGCATGCCTCATTTGAACATTCCGCCGAGTATCATTCGCATGTACCCACCCTAGTCCTCTTTCAATAGATCTCCGGACCCCGAGATGAAATCGAGAGGGAACAAGTGGGGGCACGTGATACCTAAGGCGGATTCAAAATTTTGAACCGGTGATCATAGCATCCGCAAATCATATATAAAGGGTATTCAATGTTCGTTTCGTTTTTGAACGTACAATATACTCCCCCTATCCTTTCTAATTTACATATAAGTTTTATGTGTAGTCAAAGTATCTCTGCTTTGATCAAAAAGGTATCAACATTCAACAACGCCCAATCAATATTGTTAGATTCGTACGTACTCCTAGATTTGTACTCGAGATGGTTTCCAATTTGACTATTGCCAAGATTAATAGTACATGCGATGTATAATGTGAAAATTATATCATTGGAAACTCCTTTCACATACGAATTTGACCGTATGCTTTGTGTAAGTTGCATGTCATATATTATTACTCTAACATTTGGTCAAAGTTAGCCTCGAAAAACGCATTAGACCCTGTATGCTTTGTGTAAGTTGCATGTCGTATATTATTACTCTAACATTTGTGTAAGTTGCATGTCATATATTATTACTCTAACATTTGGTCAAAGTAGTATAGTGGAAGTGGATCCTCTGACGTAGGTATCCCTGCCTTACCCTCCCTTTCGGTCACTTACTGGCGGACCCCATGCTTGCTAGGCCCCGCATGTCAGTTACTCAATGGGTTCGGCCACGTCAGGGGATCCTCATCCGTAGTATACTCCCTCTGTTTTTATTTACTCCGCATAAAACGAAGGGAGTGGTGGTATAATAAATGACGCGGGCGGGGGAGGGGGAGGGACGTCGGTTTGCTCTCAACTGCGGTCCCACAAGCGAGCGAAAACGCAAGACGAAGTGCGTTCCATTCGGTGAGCGACGTGGAGGGTCCAGCGTGCCGGGCTGCAACGCGAACGCGACAAGAGCGATGTACAGTCAAAACCGATTGACCGGTCGTCACCGGAACCACTATTCACACTAGAACCTTCGCTGCTCGGCCTACGCCAGCCACTGCCCTAAAACCACACCAAATCTCCAGCCCATTCCCCCACCTTTCGATCCCCTAGCCCGCATCAAGCATCCCCTAGTTCGCCGAAAAGCCATGGTGCGCCGCAATATCACTTACTACAAGATGCTGACGCCGGAGTGCCGCGCAGAAATCGCGGCGGCGGTCAGCGCCACAGACCTCCGTTCCCAAGCTCGCTTTGCGGCGGGCCAATCCCCGAGTTCTCTGGAGCCAAGCTACGAGGAGGAGGAAGCCGATCCAATGTTCATGGCGGAGGTCGCGGCGCAGAAGGCCCCCGATGGGTATGAGACGATGGACGTCGACTTCGTGCCGGCGTCCGAGTCCCCCATGGTGCAGGCGGACCAGCGGTTCAACATGGCGATACTAAAGGAGGACCGGGAGGCAGAGGCTCAACTCGACGCGGAGCGCGCGCATGCCGCTGCCATCGAGGCTCTCCTGCAGGCGGAACCGGATGTCGTGGATGTGAACCGGGCGGCGGAGGCTCAACTTCAGGCGGAGCGAACGGATGCTGCTGCCATCGAGGCCCTCCTGCAGGCGGAACCGGACGTCCTGGACTTGAACCGGGCGGCAGAGGCTCGAATCGACGCAGAGCGCGCGGATGCCGCTCTCATCGATGCCCTCCTGCAGGCAGAACCGGACGTCCTGGACTTGAACCGGGCGGCGGAGGCTCGACTCAATGCGGAGCGCGCGGATGCCGCTGCCATCGAGGCCCTCCTGCAGGCGGAACTGGACGTCCTCGACTTGAACCGGGCTGTGCTCTCATCTGTGCAGAGCGCCCGCACGCTCCGCTTGAACGAGTAGCTGGAGGCCGAGGACAACCACGGTGCGGAGACACACGTCGGCAGCGACGGCTGGTTCGCGCCGGCAGCCAAAGATGACGAGGTCATCTCTTTCCGCGAGCAGTGATAGTTTTTCTTTATGTTGTTGTTTTTATGGATCTTTTGCTGTGTAAAAACATATATTTGTTATGCAAGTCGCCTGACTTGGGTCATTCTACCATTTCAGGCGGTTGGATGAATATCCTACGTCTCCTAACCCTTCTTTCCTTCTTCCTCACCTCTTCTTCTTCCCCAACAGACCACCGCACGGGCCGTACGGATACTCCACAACATGCGGTTGGATAAACATACTCTATGAACGAAAATTATGTGTCAGCGATAGGATGGCTGAGTTTGGTTTGTTCACATGCAATAGCACGTGTCAGTGAGGGTGCGTTCCCTTGGTTGGGTTTGCGACGTGCAGGAGCGATTGTGTGAGGGTGCGGTGCGACCGCGGCGTGCAGGAGCGACCCTGTGAGGGTGCGGTGCGACCGCGACAGCCGTGTGCAAGTGTACCTCCTTCTCATTTTGAAAACTTTAGGCAAGCTTGGAAAAAATGTGTGGCGAAGTTTGGCAATGCAAGGCCTAGACCCAAACAGGATAAGTACGTACGTACTAGGAGTACTAGTGTTAAAAAAGAAAGGCGGGGTTTTCCTTCGCGGGATTTAATCGATACAAATCCTCGTTTCACGTGTCAATTAATGCGTATTTTTTTCTCCAAAGACCAAAGAGCTAACCATCTCACTCCTCATCGCTTGATTAATGCAGCGCCATGCAAACCAACCTTCTCACTTCCGCATGCATGCAGGGGATATTAATGTCCTTGGTTGCTAACCCCATCAATTTTGCCTCAATTAGTGTTAGTGGCCCTTTGCAAATTGTAATTTTGATATACTGGCCTTGTGTACAAAAAAATGGAGGTAGTAACTATATTTGACTTCCTTCCCCATTGCGGTGACATCGACGATATCTTTTGTTTGCTGGTTTGGCGAAGTGCGTTCGACGGAGAACACCATTGAGGGAGACCACGGTAAGTCGTTCGCAAGTGCCGCCTGCAAGATGAGACAACCACCTTATTTGCATCCAGGAAGTCCTGTACTAGTACTACTAGGAGTACTAGTGCGATGAGATGGTTTCTCGAAGAAGACGATGGAGAAGCGGAGTCAGCGAAGAGTGAAATGATGGTTGCTTCGTCTGTGCTTTTGTGATTTGACGCCTCACTGCTTTGTGATTTGTGATAGAAGGGACAGGGGAGTAGACTATGTGCTCTATAATGTAGTACATGCGTCCAAGCATGGGAGAAAGAGGAGAGACGTTGCATTTTTCTATTCCTTCAATCAATCAATCAGGGAGCTTCGGTTCCATCTTTTTGGCTTTGGCAACACCGTCCACAATGGTTCCCACGATGCCAAAAGCTATTTTCACATTTGGCTACACATTGTGGATGCCCTTAACCGTACCACTTGGTTTTGCTCCTGTGTGCTATCTATACAAATCTCAATTATATTGATCTAAAAATTATAGAATCAAGATTAGTAAAAAGGAGGTGATTTTGCCGCGCGGATGGCGGGGGAGGTTTCTTATTTGAGCAATGCTACATCCACGTAATGGTTTACGTAAAGTTACGAACTGATGTGATGTGGGACTATTTGATTGGATTAAAGGAGAGGATTAGGCCCACCCCACCTGAAAATCAGGGGGGGCAAATATAGATTAGATGGGAAGTATATGTAGCAGCTACGTAGCCCTTTGTAAGTCTAGGATTAGGCTTCTTATTTTCGGAGGACGTTGTCCTGGCGGTTTGATAACATGCGGTCCCACGTGTCAGTGCTTTACCAAGCTGATCCGCGTCCCACATGAGGCAGAACAACGGCAGAAGTAACACGTGGTTAAGTTGAAGAAGATGAGGGAGAAGCGGATTCAGCAACGAGTGAAATGATGGTTGCTTCGTCCCTCCAACTTAACTGCGGGAAAGGTGCAGCTTGTGATTTGACGCCTCATTGCGCATTACTATGCCGGCGCCATGACTGGGGTGCTTCACCCCGGCTGCTCTGCACTGTATTCCGGTATGGCATGTGGACCCGGTAGCTTGATGTCCCACATGTCGGCGAAAGGGACTAGAAGATTTATGAAAGCGAGCGCTCCACTCTTACGACGGAGGAGTAGACGACACGACACCCCAATGAGCTGTCACTTGTAGTACTGTATAGTACTATAGTTTTGCTGTTTCGCACGATCCATCGATACAAACCCGATTAAACAGGAAAGGGCGGGATTTTTCTCGCGCGGTAGATGATACTGGCCATACATTTCAAAGGCAATTTTAATGTATGCAAACTGAATAATTATAAGTAACAATATGATATCTAGTAAAACTAAAAACACATATGATTTATTGTGTTAGAGTGTAGTAGTAGTGCTGTATTGCATAGTTGTTAGATGTAACATGCGAGAGCGTGTAGAGATGTAGTTTTGGAGGGCCTATAGAGAGAAAAGCGTAATACGGTAACCGAACTTCAGAATAAGCTGATTACGGTCACTATATACGTTTTGCGGTGATTATACGGTCACTTGCTCACAGTTCAGCATCGGATTGCACTCTGTTGACCGGCCAAATAGTCTGCGTGGCGCCATGTTGACTAGTTAAATTGACCACGTTCCTTGTGGGTCCCACCTGTCAGTTCGCATAGGCAAAAGGTCAGATAAACACAAATTTACGCAGGCGCGACAAGGCTCCAACCCGTGCGCGGGAATCACCTGGTTGTGTATGTGTCTGTCGGGGCCTGATGTGTGCGCATGCACATGTAGGTCGAGCACTTGAGCGTGAGAGTGTGTGTTGGTCGTGTGGTGTACTGGTGTGTGCATTCATGCGTGCATGTGTGCGTGTGAGTGTTGCGCGCGTGCGTGGCTGCGTGTGTACGTGTGAGTGTTGCGTGCATGCGTGGGTGCATGTGTTTGTGTGAGTGTTGCGTGGATGCAGTTCGTGTGCATGCGTGCGCGTGTGTATAATCACCACACCAGCTCCTGTGTGTTAAAACAGACGGCTCAGCATACCAATACAAGGCCACCTTGTCCGCTGTGCCCGCGGTCATGACTTCGAACCACCGTCCAAATATTTTTTTGTCGTTTGTTTTCATTCTTACTAGCAAGATGCCCGTGCGTTGCACGTAACATCAAGATGCATTTGTATGACTTGTTTATCTTGTGAGAGAAAAGGATGAACGAGGGATGGCCTTATTTGCAAATGTGGAGAGGTGTGTGGGTACCTTTTTGCAAAATTGCCATAGTTTCTTTCGTATCCGTCAGATATAAATCGGACGGCCTATATTGCAGGATGGCAGGCACACCATCATCACCAACTCTGGTTTTTATAAGAGTGTATTTTATGTATTTTATAAGTGTGTAGATGTAGAGTAGATACAAGTCGACAGGTGGGCACGATGGTAGTGAGATAATGTGATGCAACACTAGAGGTGCCACGTGGAGCGTTTAACTGGTCAACTAGTCATGTCATGAGCAAATACAGAGTTGTACGGTGAGCCCGTGACTGTATAATAACCACTAAACGTAAATGGTGACCGTAATGAGTGGATTCTGAAGTCCAATGTATGTATCATGCTTTCGCTTCAAATACAATGATCGTCATTGCATATATCGCGAGAGAAAGATGAAACATGCGTGAATTTTCTGGGGGCTTACTTTTAGAGGACCTGGAGATAGTTTTGTGTGCATACGTGAAAGGGGCGTACAGGGGGGTATGCGATGGAGAGAGAGATGCTCTTCGTTTCTCTTTATTATGACTAACTTTGTATATAGTATAAAAATATACAAATTCACAGTGCGGAATAAATATCATTGTGGGCACCATGCAATGCAAATTAGCGTTCGTACTCCTCCATATAACTTTGTAATGTTGTATATATGTAGAAACTCTAAAATAATTTTTTGGCCACACTTTATTCAAAAGGAATGTTGTATGTGAAATAAACGTGAAGAGAGGGCTTTTTAGATCAATGGGGTACGTGATGTAACATGTGTGAATGTGTAGTTGATGAATTTGGCGGGGCCTAGAGAGGTATGTGTGTGTATTACGTATTCGAGAGAGGCATGGATAGAGGGGCCGACGGGGGGGCGTGGGAGAGATAGCACGAGAAATGAGAGTGGTCTAGAGAGAGAGACGAATATGACGTCACGACAAGAGATTCCATTCCCTTGAGTGTGTATATGCAAGGGGGAGGGAATAGAGGCACCAGGAGAAATTTTCTGTGTGTGGTGTTTGTGTTGGTATGTGTGGGTGTGAGAAGATAATGAGACGTGGGGGCAGAGGGTGTGTCACCGCGTGAGGTCCGGTGGGTCAAGGTGAGGCCCTTCGTTCAGTTCCGACCTGCGCCACATTGGTCGGCCCGTGACGCATTTAGGAAGACCCATGGATGACTAGTCGTACAAGACAACGATAGCAGAATTGTGAAGGACTCTATGTCCACTGACAAAGCCGGCTAGGATTTGTAACCCTAGGTTCTCGGACTAAGGTAACCCCTTTATCTCTGATATTACTATTCATCCAACCTAACTTTAAGGGGCATCCTACAGAATGCTCTGCTAGAATCATACTCGTCGATTAGGAAGAGAGGTGTGAGAAAATGCGTGAGAGACAGGCGTAAAGATAATGTGCGTACATGAGACACGTAGGCAGGTCCATGTATATAGAAAGGGTCGATGGGGATTGTGCGTGTGTATGTTTGCGAGAGGAAGAGTGCTTGTGATAAAGGTTAGTGAAAACAGTTGTAAATGGTTACGAGAGGGAGGGAGGGTTATATCTAGAGCATGTGTGCGAGAAAGACACCTCGGGAGAGAGTGTGTGAGCATGTGTGAGAGACCACCGATGGAGAGTGAAACTACACGTAAAAGAGTGCTCTACACATTGATTCAAGATATAAATTGTATCCAAATATTAGGATGGGATCATGATATTTGCAATTCGCGTAAGGAGCGGTCATTGATCCATCAGACATCTAGATTCTATCGAATTTGAGCATGTCTATGTTATTATTCGACACAATTGATCCACATAGTTAGTATTTTGAACTCCAGACAATGCATCGCTTTAGCAATCGAATATAAACGTGAGTATAGTTCATGTTGTGTGTGTAAAGCACATTATACATACGAAAGTTACACAATGGACATTATAAATAGCTACCTATGAACTAGCATACATTTGAATTCAACTTAAGGTGGTTTAAAAAAATCGAATTCAACATGAAGTCCATTCAATTATTTGAATTTGATATCATGGCATTTGTAAACCATAAATTATGGGGGCACCAATCTTTGCTCTGATTTTGTACATAATAGCATATGTAGTCGTGTACAAAATAGATTCAAATTTAGCTCCTCCATTCCAAAATAATCGTAGTTATAGTATTTTCAAGTGTCAAAATTTCAAAAATAAGCGGATAATTTAATGAGGTTTTCAAACATACCAGGTCAAATATAACGTTGTCTATTTAGGTCAATCCTCATAGTTCAAGAGTACTCTAAACGTGAATGCTTGTGTTTCAAAATTTCGAACGAAGCGCCAAAAGAGCCTCTACTCGCCCGAAACCGCGTGAGACCAATGTTTGGTAGTACAAGGAAATTACTTTTCTAATAACTCCGACCCGTGAAACCTACCGGCCCGACGTCCAAAGGTCTAAACTAGGGTAGGTTTGTAGCTTCATCTAGACGCCATGCAACCGCATCCGAAAAACATTCATACACAATGGTCGCCTAAGCACACATGCGCGCGGCCGAAATCGCTCCCGCCCACTATTTGGGACACGTGGAATTACCATCCTACCCCCGACCCGCAGTAGGTCCGAAATTTAAGAGGGGGGCAAAGTTTGTACTTTCCCCAAATTTCAAACAAGCGCGTCCCATCTTCTGTTCAAAAAAGCCAAAAACAAGCGCGTCCCAGACCAAAACATGGTTCCCCCCACCCGTCTGATTCCCCATTCGTACTCCGTGGGCGCCAAAACTACCTCTCCACCAGCCGCGAAACCCTGACGTCCTCCGTCCGCCACCCCATCCCACCCATCAACCGCCGCCCTCCTCCATCACGCCGGAGCCGATACCCCGACGTCGTCGTCCAACGCAACCTCAACCACAACGCCCTCCACGGCTAGTAGTTGAAGACGAGGCCGAGCCGTCCGTACCCGAGCCAGTTCAACCACGCCGTCCTGCGCCTCACCGCTACCGCTCCAACTTCGCCACCCTCCACCGCACCGGAGTTGTTCCTGCTACGATGTCCTTCGCCGCCTCGGATCTGCTTCCCCTCCGCCGACATACGGCCACGGCAACACAGTCAACAATTTGGCCATGGGTTCGTCCAACCCTGCACCCTCCAGAACATCGGTTTCCTCGGTAAAAAGAAGAAGATCGGCGCGACATCTGGAGGTGACCACACCGGCAACCGAAAAAGGTACTCCTCTTCCCTTATTCGTGCAAATCTTACGTCTCTGCTTGCACAGTATTCATCCCACAGAAGGCACTAGTTGACCGCTTCTTCTTGATACTAGATGTTCCTAGTAACTCGCGATGCACAAGGTTTCTCCTCATATACTATTTCACCTTAGCTAGAGGTCCGTCGCCCCCCTGAATTTCAATTTCTGGCCAGTTGATTCCCAATTAACGGAAGCATCCCTCGGCGTAACAGGCGCTAGTACGCCTATTACACCGGGGAAGCAGCGCCTTGGTGTTTATCTTAGGGGCGTGTGCGGCCTAGAGCTACTGGCGCCCGATCTGGAGGTCAGCCGGGATTAAAGGGATTGCCTGGGGGCGCTGCCAAGCACGGCGGTGGTGTGAGGTCGATGGGAGGGCGGGGCGGCGGAGGCAGGGGTCTGGGCCGGTGGTTGCTGGCGGTTCGAGAAAGATCGTCAACAGTGACTGGCGGGAGGTAGACGAAGGCCATCTGCCCGTTCCTTATAGATCGGACGGTTCATTAAAAAAATCGACTGACCTATTTATTTTCAGTCGACTGTTATCTTAGATATGACCACATGTGGTGGTGTGCTGGAGGAGTACCTGCATTTCCTGTGCTCATATATTACAAAATCATACGGAGTAGAATCTAATTTTGTTTGCCATGCAATGTTGTAGAGCTATCATATGTCTCCTGTCATTTATTTTTCAGCCACCTGCTATCTGCTACTTTTACGGTGCACTAGTTCTGCACACACTTCACCCTTACTCTCACTATTGTGTTTTTATGCAAGGGTATTTCAGACTCTGCTGCCATGAGAGAAGCCAAAAAGAAAAGAGAGAAGTCGCTCCAGCTTCGTGTGCGGGTAGGCAAGACACGTTACCGCGCTATAAAGGGTGCAGTGTCAGCAGATGGAGACAGTAAACGTAGCTCTGGAGTTGATGACCTCGCTTGCAATGAACCACCATCCCAGGTGCTTGCTTTAACTTCGCGGTGTCATATGTGGTTGCATGTTCCATATGGTGTCTAGCTTATATTCGAAAGGCCGAAGTCGGTAAGATAAGGAAAGATATTTTTTTACATGAACCACCATCCCGTGAGCACCAGAAGACAAATAGCTAGTCAGGGCACTGGCCGAGCCAGTGACAAGCCCAGCAAAGATAGGCATCACCTAGAAGCCAACTAAAAAGCTGCGATGGTGGCGAAGCAGCCCACCTCCCACCAGGCTCTCAGGTCCTAGATGGTCATGCTCACCACTCCAGCCGGATGTCTAGCTTGTATTGCTTCCAATTTGGTTAAATTGCATCTGCTTAGCTTACACATTATACCTTTGAATATGACATGCCTTTCTGTTTTTGGTACATACTAGTACATCTGTGTATTAACCATGTTCTTACATCAAACTAATGTTCTTGTGTATCCCTCATCAATCACTTATGACGAGGCAGGCAGGCAAGGGGACTACTCCTCATTTAAAGAATGCAGCGTCAGCCTCCCGACATGATTCTCAAGAAACAGAAATGCTAGATGAAGATAGTGAACGTAGCTCTGTAGTTGATTACAGCATTTCCCCTACACTAGCATCGCAGGTGCTTGCTCTAACTTGGCAGCGTGATATGTGGTTGCATGTTGCATATGGTGTCTAGATTGTAATTCTTCCAATCTGGTTAAACTGCATGTGCTAGTCTGCTTAGCTTATACATTATACATGTTAATGTGACATGCCTTCCTGTATTTAGTACATAGTACATCTGTCTATTAAGCATGTCCTTACATAAAACTATTGTTTTTTTTGTATCCTACATCAATCAACATGACGAGACACCTTTAGTATATGCAGTGCGATATTAGTTGCATCTTTCATATGATTTATAGCATGCGCTGCTTCTAATTTGTTGAAATTCCATTTATGATGGGACGCTTTTAACTTGGCAGAGTCATATTGGTTGCATCTTTCATGTGGTGTCTAGCTTGCATTGCTTCTTATTTGCTGGAATGGTTTCTGCTTAGTTTACACAAACAGTTGTGAACATGCCATGTCATCCTGTTTTTCGTACATATTCCATCCTGGTATCATGTGTTTGCCTTACATCAAAGTAGTGATTGTCAGTATCATGCATGAATGAGTTCTGAAGAGAGAATTTTATTGCTTTTTCTTGTCGGTTTTACTTGACAATTCAAAATCAATAAAGCGGAAGGAAGTTAGCAAGGCAGCGGATAAAGGTGCTCCTTCCGAACGGAGGGCCTCTACAGTTTCTACTCCTCCACACCCCCAAGATGATTTCCAAGACAACACATGCATAGACACTCAACAAAGCTGTGTTTATGATGAGTATGTCTCCCCTAGTGCAGCATCACCGGTGCTCCCTCTAACTTGGCACTGTTATATGTGGTTGCATGTTATGTGTGATGTCTAGCTTGTATTGCTTCTAATTTTGTTGAATTCCATCTGCTTACTTTACACATTATACTTGAATAAGACACGTGTTCCTGTTTCTAGAACATACAATATCTGTCTATCACACCATGTTCTTACATCAAATTACTACTGTTGTGTAACCTGCAACAATCACTTACCATAAGACACGTTTGACTTCGGAGTGTGATATAGGTTACATCTCACATTCTTTTCTAGCTTGTACTACTAATTTGTTGAAATGGCACTTATGACGAGACAGTTTTAACTTGGTAGAGTGATATTCGTTGCATCTTTCATATGGTGTCTAGCTTTCATTGCTTCTAATTTGTTGAAATGCCTTCTCCTTAGTTTACACATCATAAGCTGTGAATATGCAATGCTGTGAATATGCAATGGCACTAATGACGAGAGACCTCTAACATAGTAGTGTGATGTTGTTTGCATCTTGCATATGATTTATTTCTTGTACTGCTTCACATTTGTTTAAACGCCATTTATGATGAGACACTGTTAACTTGGCAGAGCGATATTTGTAGCATCTTTCATATGGTGTCTACCTTCCATTGCATTGCTTCTAATTTGGTGAAATGTCTTCTTCTTAGTTTACACATCATAGTTCTGGTTATCTCTTCCGTCCTGTTTTTCATACATATTACATCCTCCTATCATGTGGTTGTCTAACATCAAAGTTCAGTTCGTCTGCATCACGCATCAATTTGTTCTGAAGAACTAAATTGTTATTCGTTTTTCTTGTCGGCTTGACTTAACATGGCACAGAGAAAGAGGAAGAAACACAGAATGGCAGGGAATGAGAAGCGGATGAATCCTGCAGATTCTGCTGGTACTGATGGTGCAATAGAAGGTCAAAGTCCAGCGGAAAATTCTACAAACACGGCATCCCATGCTACACGAGTTGCAAAAAAAGCCAAACAGAAACAAATAGCTGCCACCAAACAAGCAGAGACAGCCCTAGTTCTTGCAACACCTACCACAGTACTACCAGCTGCATGACTTACTCGTACGTCAACTGAGCTAGCAGCATGTTCCCAAGCTCCCTTGCCACCTGACACTACTTCCCAAGCACTCTTGACACAAGACGAGTTGGCAATATCAGATGAACCTTGTGAGCTTCAACAGCAAGAAGGTAGTTGCTGGAGTCAAGTTACAGTTGCATGCTTCTTTATATGTAATCTCACAGTTTGATGTACACTAACACTTCCTATGTTCGTTGTTGGACTAGCACCTAAGCGCAAGAGGAAACAAACATCAGGGATAATGCTCGATAGGTTAACTAAATCTAGAGGAGGAAGAATGGAGATCCATTTTGAGGCAGGTTTAAAAAGGCCACGTGATGCTACAGAGTCAGCCAAGTTAGTATCAGAGGTAGCGGTTGCCGTTAGGTGTCATGTACGTATCCTCCCAACATGGATTCAGTACAGGAATGACAAAGACGAAACCCAGTTCAACACCTTCCTCGACCATTTATCTGTAAGTATGGTTATGTATGGAAACTAGTAATATCGTCTTGCTCTGTCCCATACTTTCTAGGTTGCTGATAATGAGACTCCCATAATTTTCAACAGATGAGGTTCAAGTTGGATAGCCAAGATAATGCAACCAGACAAGCTTGCACCCATGTTTTCAAGTCTGCTCTGCGACAGTATCGGTATAACTTGAGGAAAACTCACTTTGAAGGCAAGGCTAACAGTGAACTTTCCCAAACATCTCCAGTGGAAAATATATTGGATGAAGACTGGAGGGGCCTTGTTAAACACTGGTCTAATCCGAAGTATCAGGTACATTATATATATGTGATCAGATCACATGTTGAAGTCCTATTTACGCATGTGCCACACAAATCTATCTTCTTGTAGGTGAACTGTTCAAAGAACAAGGCCAACCGTACGAAAGTGAAATTCCAACAGACGACAGGATCTCGTAGCTATATTGCACATTGCGAGGCTCTTGTAATTAGCTACTGTTTCACTCTTTTTGCTATACCATATTATCAGATCTATATTGACTTGTTCGAAATGCAGAGGAAAGCCCGCAAGGACCAAAAAGTACCTGAACCAAATGCTGTGGAAATCTTCAAGGACTGTCACACCAGCAAGAAGAAGGGCATGACTACACCAGTCAAAGCCGCTGTTGTAAGTCCTTAATACTCATGCCTTTTAACTACTACTTACTCTGACTTGTGCCTTGAACTGCATGGTTTGCAGCCAATGTCTATTACTCTTTTCAATTTTACACACAATTGTCTTAGCGTATCATTGCACCTTACAAGGTTTAAAAGAGAGGAGTGATGTTCCTTTGATCTTGACCCGTAATCTAGTTCTGTGCTGGACTTGCCCACACAACGTTACAATTGCCTGTTTGTCTGTTCTCGGTTGTTTTGTGATATGAATGATGTCATACTATGCTTACCGTATTATAAACTTCGTCGCTTTATCCTTAGCCCTCAATACAATGTGAAGAAATAGACAATACATTAGTGATGGTACATGGTCATATGTTTGGAACCTGGTTTTATTATGTATTTTGCAATAAAATACAACTAATATTTTACATGGGTTCACCAGAATAAGTTCTATATATAGACCAAAGCTATTTTGTTTGGTTTCGCTGCCTCCTTAATATCTTCTGTTCTGGTACTACTAATGTAAAACCTCAACTTTTCATCAAGCTATGGAAAAAATGGTGGAACCGCCACCTTCTGAAGGTGGCGGGGCAACTATAACCGCAATGTCAGCTCTTGCTGCAGTGGGTCAGTACCTGTCCACTAACAGTGCCAAAAGCACGTTCCTACATAATACTGGGTTGGTTGTTAAGGCAATATCGTCCAAACTGCCTCATGATCAAGATATGCAAGCTCAAAGCAATGTTGTATCTGCGCTCCAGACACAAGTCCATTCCCTAACAGAGACCCTTTGTGAAACAAGGAGAAACATTGCTCAATGTCGTCAAGATATGCATGGTTTTGAAACCAGACTATCAGACATTTGCTATGTTGTTCAGGAGCCTAGGGGAAATGAAGGCGAGGGTTATGGTGCTCCATCGGACAATACAGCATGAAAACGTAACAGTCAGGTCAAATGAACTGAGCTTCTGAACTTCTGGTGGTGCATTTATCTGCTAGACTGTTAAGTTTTATGCCAACCTTCCTTTTGTTATATAGTTGTAATTTGTTTTGGTGCGATACAAAATTTATTCTTAACATGCAGCCACCGGCTGAAGAAAACAGCAAGCCATTTTTGTATAGTGTAGGGTGTTCCCTATATTTGCACTGGTGGCGATCTTTGATGCCGAGTGGATGTAATCTGTGCAATCGCCTTAATAGCCTAGCGTTAGTTTCGGCCTTATTTATTTCCTAGTCTTCTTTTTCCCTGGTTTGCTAGTGGCCGCAACTACCATGGGCCATATACGGACTGTAGGATCCATGGGTCTCCTACGGGCCATCGATAAATGGGCCTGTAATCGGTGGGCCTCGGGCCGTCGGATAAATGGGTCTACATTGGCCATAATCGGGCGTAATTGGTATCGGCCCAGCACGGTAATAGGCCGTTAACAGGCCGTAGGACAGCAAAGGCTTAATTCTGTCACAGGCATAACAGGTCGTTAATGGGCCAGAATATAGGACGGGCTGGAAACGGCGCAACGGGTTAACAGGCCAGAAACGGGCCGACTCTTGCCATGGGCCGAATTTGGCCCATTAGGGTAACAGGCCAGTAACGGGCCGACTCTTGCCATGGGCCGAATTTGGCCCATTAGGGGAACAGGCCAGTAATGGGCCGACTCTTGCCATGGGCCGAATTTGGCCCATTAGGGGAACAGGCCAGTAACGGGCTGGAAGTAATCGAGGGCCGAAAAGGAGCCCAAGAACGTATGGGCCGTCAATAGGCCGAAAGCTAACACTGGCTGGAAACGGCCCATGTAAATCACGGGCCGTTAACGGGTATAAAGAAAATTACTATTCATTATGGGCTAGAGTCACCTGTAAAGGGCCGAAGGGTACGAAAGCCTCATATGGGCCGAAAGACGTTGTGGGCCATACATGGGCCGAAAGTGAAATGGGCTGGTGTTATATTCGACGGCCCACATGACGTTGTTGGGCCGATTTCCTTTAGGGCCTAACGGGCCGTAAAATTGGCTATTTGCAAAGAGACCGTTAACAGGCTTTTCATGGGCCAGCCCGTTAACTTTTGACCAAGTCAAATGGGCCGGCTTTGTAAGCTAAATGGGCCAATGGTGGGCCGTGGCACGTGTCGACATATCATAGGCGCCTATCTGACCCACTGACGAGCTGACACGTGTTTCGTCTGGCCAATAAGAATTTTACACGTGGAAATTTCCCATTGGTCGGGGCTGTTAACGGGTTATCGGATCCAAAACCCGACCCGATAGCTTAACGGCGTTCTGTTACGGTGGATGCCACGTGTCGGTCACCCTTGACGAAAGCACTTCTGTGACGCGCGATTTATCGTCATGGAAGTGGACACTTCCGTGATGATAATTTTGGTAATGTCATGGAACACTTCTACGACAGCACAGGTATGACTATCTTGATTCTGTCATAGAATCGTCATGGATGTACATGCATGACAAAAAACGCGACCTACTGTGACAAACACGTATCATCACGGAAGTGTATTTTTTTGTAGTGTGTGGTGTAAAGCTTCGGGCTTGCGTCGAGGTCTCCAATTAGGTTGTGGAGATTGCCCCGAGCAATTTGTACGGGATCCGGTGACCGCCCCCAAGGGGTGCCAGAGTGTACGGGTTCGGTGACCGCCCCCAAGGGTTGCCATTTGTACGGGTTCGGTGACCGCCCTCAAGGGTCCCTTAGTGGAATCATGACATCTTGCATTGTGCGAGGGCGTGAGGAGATTATGGTGGCCCTAGTGGCATTTTGGGGAGCATTATGCCTCTACACCGCTCCAAACGGAGATTAGCATCCGCAAGGGTGTGAACTTTGGGATACATCGTCGTCTCCGCATGCCTCGGTTATCTCTTGCCCGAGCCCTTTACTTATGCACTTTACTTTGTGATAGCCATAGTGTTTCATGTTATATGTCTTGCTATCACCTAGTTGTTTATCTTGCTTAGCATAAGTTGTTGGTGCACATAGGTGAGCCTAGTTGTTTTAGGTTTTGTGCTTAACAAATTGAACACTAGTTTTATTCCGCATTTGTTCAAGCCTAAACCGTAATTATTTTAAAGCGCCTATTCACCCCCCTCTAGGCGACATCCACGATCTTTCAGCCGCCTTCAAGGACACCACTGGTGGAATCACGACATCTTGCACTGTGCGAGGGCGTGAGGAGAATATGGTGGCCCTAGTGGCTTCTTGGGGAGCATTGTGCCTTCACACCGCTCCAACGGAGACGTACCTCCCCTAAAGGGAGGGAACTTTGGTAACACATCCTCATCTTCATCGACTCCACTTGTGGTTATTTCTTACCTTTACTTTGTGCAAGTTTATATTACGGTGTACCTTTTGCTTGCTTGTGTTGTTGTTGTTGAGCTTATCATATAGATTGTCCACCTAGTTGCATATCTAGACAACCTATTTTGTTGCTAACCCTAATTTATTTAAAGAGCTAAAATTGGTAGTTGCCTATTCACCCCCTCTAGTCAACCATATCGATCCTTTTGACTGCATCACAGGATAGCGCATAAGATGGTAATGCAATCCCGCATGAGTAACAAGATGGAACATTTGGGAATTTGATATATGCAAATGGTTGGGTGATGACTCACATTTGTGATAGACGAGGGCATCACATACACTTAGTTCTTCCAAACGTATGCATTCTTACTCTGCCGATGATTTTCTGGGTCGTGTGGGATGGTCCCCCTATCGCCCACATAGGCAAGGTGACGGTTTAAAACTATGTCACGGAAAGGGGGTAAAAACCATTTGTATGGGACGTTGCTGCACCAGTGACTTGTTCACTGTGCCAGTTTCCTCGTTACCATGTGGTGCACTTATTTTGCATGTTTAACAACTCTAAAATGTGGTTTTGGACATAACCGTACCAAATTTGAAATATGCATATGGGGATTTTCTGGAATTGTTGTTTGTTGTTTCCGGCCTCATTTAAACTTGCCTAGATAGGTAGTTTACTTGTGCTCACCCTCTTGCCATGTTAACCAACATTTAATCTTGTCATGTACATAAACGAGAGCGAACTAAATAATTGGATGTGGCGTTTCGTCAATATGCAACGAGCTCCACTTAATTTGTAGTATTGTTTGTTGCACTTTGCCATGCCATGCCTATTTAAACCGGATATGCATTATACTTGATTGCGCATCATGCCATGGTTATGATATGCGCGTTTACCATGTCATTTGCTTCTTTTCGGTTGTGCTTCTTCTCGATAGTTCCGGTAACGTTGCGGTTGTGATGACTCGTTCGACTACGTTGGTTCGTCTTCTTCATGGATTTGATCTTCTTCCGAGCGGGATTTCAGGCATGATGACCATTACCTTGGTATCACTACTATCTTTGCTTGCTAGTTGTCTCGATGCTATTGCTATGTCGCGCTACCTACCACTTGTTATCAAGCCTCCCAAATTGCCATGATAAGCCTCTAACATTTCCATCTTCCTAGAAAACCGTTGTTTGGCTATGTTATCGCTTTGCTCAACCCCTCTTATAGCGTTGCTAGTTGCAGGTTGTTCCATGCTAGGACATGGATATCATGGGATGTCACAATATCTCTTATTTAATTAATGCACCTATATACTTGGTAAAGGGTGAAAGGTTCGACCTTTTGCCTGGTGTTTTGTTCCACTCTTGCCGCCCTAGTTTTCTTTATACCGGTGTTATCTTCCTTGATTTGTGTTCCTTACATTGTCGGGGTTTATGTGCCCCCCTTGACAGTTCGCTTTGGATAAAACTCTTCCAGCAAGGCCGAAATTTGGTTTTACCATTTGTCTAATAACAACTAAAACTTGCATAGGGACCGGCTCGCACCCGAGGACAATTAATCAACAACCTGGGCCAATGCTCCCCATGAGTGTTGGTCCAAACCGGGTAGACTGCAGGGCCACCACGGGGAAAATCGAGGATTGGTTTTACTCATATGATGTCCAATCCGATCATAGCCTGAGACGAGATACGTGCGGCTCCTATCGGGGTGTCGGCACGTCGGGAGGTCTTGCTGGTTTTGTTTTACCATTGTCGAAATGTGTTGTGCACCGGGATTCCGAGCTTGATCAGGTTATCTCAAGATTGAGGTTTTTCCTCAGCGGATCGTGAGACTTTATGATGGACTAAGTTTGGACACCCCTACAGGGTTTAATCTTTTCGAGAGCCGTGCCCGCGGTTATGTGGCGACTTGGAAATTCATAATATCCGGTTGTAGAGAATTGACACTAAACTTCAAATAAAATAAACCAACCACGTGCGAACCGTGGCTGTCTCTTTTCAAGGGAGTTCGGGAAGAGAACATGATGGGGTTATGATTGTACTCGTAAGTAGTTCAGGATCACTTCTTGATCATACTAGTTGCGACCGTTATGCGTAGTTTACTCTTCTTACTCTTGTACTCATAAGTTATCCACCATACAATTCTTGGTGCTTGCTACAACCTCATCACTTACCCATTCCATACCCATTAAGCTTTGCTAGTCTTGATACCCATGGTAATGGGATTGCTAAGTCCTCGTGGCTCACATATTACTACAACAACAGTTGCAGGTACAGGTAAAGTGATGCTTTGACGTGAGAGCGATGCTTGCTTGTTTTGGAGTTCTTCTGCTTCTTCTTCTGTCGGTAGGAACCGACACCTATGGGATCACGGGGATCCCTTTTGCTATGGTTGGCGGGCGCGGGGTTGTGCAAAGAACGGGTCTAGAAGCCCGCACGAGGATGGTTTACCCAGGTTCAGGCCGCGAGGATGCGTAATAGCCTAGTCCTGCTTTGGTGTATATTCAAGTGTTCTTGAGCTCTTGAACTAGCTATGGTGTGTGCGTCGTCCAAAAGATCCGAATCCTTCCTCAATATGCTGCGGGCCTCCTTTTATAGTCAAAAGGGGCTGCCATAGTGGCACACAGGAGGTGGAAAGGTATACAGTGTACAAGCTTATCGCATGTCATTACAGGACAAAACGCATTAAATGCGCTACTTAGGTGTCCACTTGCTTTATCAGGGGCGGTAATGAGGCCCGTCCCGTCCGTCGCCGCTCCGCCTTGCTCCGACACGCGTCCAGGCCAATGAGGCATGCAGCGCCATGTAGGCTGGCAGGCTGCTGTGCTGGCGTGGTGGTAGGGTCTTCACGAAGATCTGCATGCCACCACGCAGGTGCTTGACTAGTTGGATTATGAGCCACGTACTGCCATGTGGGTACTTGCTTTAGTCGGTAGGTCGGCCGCTGGGCTGGGGCGGCGAGGTCTTGCCGCGGTCTTGCGTATATCCCGCCAAGGGTCTTGCTGAAGCCTTGTGAGCGCCCTCGGCGAGAGCCTTGCCGGGGCCTTGTGGGTGTCTTCGGCAAGGAGCCTTGCCGGGGCCTCGTGGGCATCCTCGGCAAGGAGCCTTGCGGTTGTCTTGCCTTCTGGTTCTCATCTTGGCTTCGTAGGCTCTTTGTCTTCACAAAGATCTGCATGCCATCATGCAGGCACTTCCCGGGCCGTGGTTCCAATGTTGTCGATGGTGTAGGAGCTCTCAGGCCCGAGGGTGGCGACGATGTTGGCGTTGGGCGAGCTGCCCTGGCAAGGTTCTTGCCGGGGCTGTGTAGGCCGCCCCGGCAAGGGTCTTGCCGAGGGAAAGCCCATCTAATCGCTCTGTCTTCTGCGCCCTTGGTTGGAGCGCTACTCTCGTAGCCTTGCACTTTTGCTTCCCTCCTCTGCCCTGCTAAGTCTGGTCGCACGCGCGGCTCTGACTGCTCGTGCACAAGTAAAGGGGTACAAAGGAGAGCCCCTACTTTCGTACACCGACAGGAGCCCCCGGGTCTGGGCCAGACATAAGCGCGATGCATTGTTGGGCTAGGCCCAGAATGGTGCGCGGGCATGCGGGGCTGAGTTTTTACCGTAGTAACTCCCTTGCCAGTTGCGCTTCCCCATGACCTGCGTTGAATGCGCGACGTGGGGGTCGTGCGTGACGTGGGGGTCATGCGTGGGGCGGTTGCTGCCCTCATGCGTCACATTGTACTAAATGGTAAAGAGGCGGCCCGCGCCTTCCCCATAAAAAACGGGAAACTACGGGCGCGCTGCTCATTTACCCTCCGCATCTGTTCAATCTTGGAGCCACCGTTCCCCTTCTTCCTCAAGTGAAAAACCGAAGCTCCCGCCTCCGTCCGCCGCCGCCGCGCCTCCATTGCCCTCAATCTCTCATTGCTCCTGATTCCTCACCTCTTTTCCAGCTGCCATGGCACCCAAAACCAGTAAGGGCAAGGGAGTGGCCAAGGACGCCGGGGAGAAGGAGGTGCCGGAGAGCGAGTTGGCGGCGCTTTGGACACAGCTCGCCCTTTTCCCCTCGACGGTCGATGCGGTCCACCTCAGGGACTACTTCAAGCCTCTGTGGGGGAGGAAGACAACGGGGCATCCGGCCACGCACATCCTCCCCGCCGATTTCACTGAGGCCAGCCCAAATCGGTACCCTTTCTTCGTTGACTACTTCTCCTGCGGGCTCTACCCACTTTCTCTGATTTTTTCAATGATGTTATGCACACCTACGGCTTCCATCTCCTCGACTTCACGCCGAACGCCGTGGCGTGTATGGCTTTCTTCACTCACCTTTGCAAGAGCTTCGCCGGAGTGCTTCCCAGTACGGCGCTCTTCCGCCACTACTTCTATCCCCGTATCCAGGCGGGGGGTGCCATCTCCGGCTGCGTCACCTAGATCCCACGGACCCAGGAGAAGGGCACGTATCCGGAGGGTGCCTAGAAGGAGAGGTGGGAGGAATGGCGGGGCCGGTGGTTATGGATCGAGGAGAAGGATCCGCAAGAGTTCTGCCGAGTTCGTCAGAGTCCGCCGGTCCACCGCAAGGACTGGAGCGACCTCAACGCCAACGACAAGAAGCTCATGATCGCTACTACCAGAATCCATCGCCTTACCATTGTCGGGCTCACCCTTGAGATGATTGGGGTCGATTTCCTCCGCCGCCGAATCGCCCCCTGCATAACAAGGGGAGGCCGGCCTGGCTCTTCAGGAACGCGGCCGACATTATGAGGCTTCGCACTGGCTTGAAGCACAACTTCATGGTGATGGGGCACGCCCATTTTTGTCAGAGGCTTTTTCAGCTCAGTGTGGGTGACGATGGGAGGGCTGAGAGGACCGACAAGGCCGCGAAGGCCGGCAAGGCCGTCAAGGGGCCTCTGTTCGGGTTGCCGGCGGGAGTGGTCCTGATACGTCTCCAACGTATCTATAATTTATGAAGTATTCATGCTATTATATTATCAACCTTGGATGTTTTATATGAATTTATATGCTATTTTATATGGTGTTTGGGACTAACCTATTAACCTAGAGCCCAGTGCCAGTTTCTGTTTTTTCCTTGTTTTAGAGTATCGCAGAAAAGGAAAACCAAACGGAGTCCAATTGACCTGAAACTTGACGGAGCTTATTTTTGGACCAGAAGAAGGCCAATGAGTAAAAGAGTTGGGCCAGAAGAGTCTCGGGCTGCCCACAAGGGTGGGAGGCACGCCCACCCCCTGGGCGCGCCCCCCTACCTCATGGAAAGCCTGGAGACCCCCTGACTTGTTCTCGACGCCAAAACCTCTTATATATACGGAAACCTCCAAAAATTAACCTAGATCATAAGTTCCGCCGCTGCAAGCCTCTGTAGCCACGAGAAATCAATCTAGGCCCTCTCCGGCACCCTGCCGGAGGGGTCCATCATCACCGGAGGCCATGGAGGAGGATCTCGGAGGGGCCATCATCGCCATGAAGACCAAGGACCAGAGGGAGAACCTCTCCCCATCTAGGGGAGGCCATGGAGGAGGAAGCACAAGGGGGAGAACCTCTCCTCCTCTCTCTCGGTGACGCCGTAGTGCCATCAGGAGGGGAATCATCACCGCGGTGATCGTCTTCATCAACATCACCATCCACTACAAAAAAAGACACATCTGTGACATTTTGGGCCGAACAAAAAAAATTATGTCATACTTATGACACTTCTATGACGATAATTGTGACAAAACCTGGTATCATCATAGATGTGGTGGGGTCCTACTTCTATGACAAAAAATCATGACAGAAAATGGGCTTTTTGTCCTGGGCGGGCCGGAGACGCAGCTGCATGACATTCTTTGGGCCGTCCATGACGGAGAAAACCGTGGTAGTAGCGAGGGCGAGGAAAATATCGGGGTGTTCATGAGGGAGTCCTGGACTAAGGGGTCCTCGGGCGTCCGGCCTGTATCCATGGGCCGGACTGATGGGCTGTGAAGACATGAAGGCCGAAGACTGTACCCATGTCCGGATAGGACTCTACTTGGCGTGGAAGGCAAGCTTGGCAACCGATTATGAAGATTCCTTCTTATGTAACCGACTCTATGTAACCCTAGATTCCCCCCGGTGTCTATATAAACCGGAGGGGTTAGTCCGGAAAGGACACATATATATCCATTCCCATAGTCATACAGGCTAGGCTTTTAGGGTTTAGCCATTACGATCTCGTGGTAGATCAACTCTTGTAATACTCATATTCATCAAGATCAATCAAGCGGGAAGTAGGGTATTACCTCCATAGAGAGGGCCCGAACCTGGGTAAAACATCGTGTCCCCTGTCTCCTGTTACCATCGATCCTAGATGCACAGTTCGGGACCCCCTACCTGAGATCCGCCGGTTTTGACACCGACATTGGTGCTTTCATTGAGAGTTCCACTGTACCGTCGACGAAAGGTTCGATGGCCCCTTCAATCGTCTATAGTGACGCTGTCCAAGGAGGAACTTTCCTCCCCGGACAGATTCTCGTGTTCGGCGGCTTCGTACTGCGGGCCAACTCGCTTGGCCATCTGGAGCAGGTTGATAGCTACGCCCCTGGCCATCAGGTCAGATTTGGAAGCTTGAACTACGTCACGGACATCCGTGGAGACTTGATCTTCAACGGATTTGAGACCGCAGCGATCGCTCCCCTTCGCCCCGATGAACATGACTTAAATCTGTCATCGGATCACGTCCAGGAGATGGTTCCTGTTGCTGCAATGGCCTTAGAACCGAAGTAGATCGTGCCATCCGAGGCCACAGAGTCCGTGGCATTGGAGCCGCACACGGACTCGACACCCCGCAATAATTGCGTCCATGGAACTCCGGACTCGTCTCCGGCTATAGTTCCGGATCGGGTATGCCTGCGGACACCGAGCTGGATCGGTTACCGATTTCCGAATTTAGCGCCGCAGACATCTTCCAGCACTCAACTTTGGGCGATGTGCTGACTCTTTAAAGAATTGGTCCTTGGAGAAGGACTCACAGCCGAACTATGTTCGGTTCGAGTTAGAGGCTAATGATGGGGAATTTTGCTTCCCACCCGCCACCCACTTCATAGCCACTATCGACGACTTAACCGACGTGCTTGATTATGGCTCCGAAGACGTCGACGGTATGGACGACGATGCCGACAAGGAGCAAGGCCAAGACCCGCCATTCACTGGACGCTGGACGGCCACCTCTTCGTACGATGTGTACATGGTTGACACACCTAAAAAAGCTAGCGACGATGACAAAGAAGACCCAGCTGCGAATAAACCTTTTGAGACGCAGTCCAAGCACCGGTGCCCTAAACGCCGTTCTAAGCCTCGTCGCTCGAAAGACAGCAACACTGGCACCAGAGAAAATAGTACTCCGGGCTCGCCGAAAACAATGAAGACCTTGTGGGAGCCGCATCCGAACAGGAGGAACAAGACAACAGGCAAAATAACCCTGATAAACGGGCCGTGCCCAATGACCCAAATGACGATAGCTATCGTCCAGTCTCCGAGGATGAGGAAAGCCTCGGCTGTGAGGATTTCATCGTGCCTGAGGCACCCCTCGAGCAGGAGCGCTTCAAGCGTCAGCTAATAGCTACTGCAAGAAGCCTAAAGAAAAAGCAGCAACAGCTCCAAGTCGATCAAGACCTACTCATTCACAGATGGACCGATGTCCTGGCAGCCGAAGAAAACGGCCTCAAGCGCCCAGCCAAGAGTTACCCAAAGCGCAGACTGCTACCTCAGTTTGATGAGGAGGCACTAAATCCCATACCTCCCTCGTGTAATGCGAACTGTTGGGGAACGTAGCAGAAATTCAAAATTTTCTACGCATCACCAAGATCAATCTATCGAGTTTACTAGCAACGAGAGGGAAGGAGTGCATCTACATACCCTTGTAGATCGCGAGCGGAAGCGTTCAAGAGAACGGGGTTGATGGAGTCGTACTCGTCATGATCCAAATCACCGATGATCCTAGCGCCGAACGGACGGCACCTCCGCGTTCAACACACGTACGGAGCAGCGACGTCTCCTCCTTCTTGATCCAGCAAGGGGGGAGGAGAGTTTGATGGAGATCCAGCAGCACGACGGCGTGGTGGTGGAAGTAGCGGGATCCCGGCAGGGCTTCGCCAAGCGCAAGCGGGGAGGAAGAGGTGTCACGGGAGGGAGAGGGAGGCGCCAGGGCTTAGGTATTTCTGCCCTCCCTTCCCCCCACTATATATAGGGCCAAGGGAGAGGGGGGCGCAGCCTTGGACCTTCCTCCAAGGAAGGGTGCGGCCAGGGAGGAGTCCTTCCTCCCCAAGGCACCTCGGAGGTGCCTTCCCCCTTTAGGACTCTCCCTTTTCCTTATCTCTTGGAGCATGGGCCTCTTGGGGCTGGTTCCCTTGGCCCATATAGGCCAAGGCGCACCCCCCACAGCCCATGTGCCCCCCCCCGGGGCTGGTGGACCCCCGGACCCCTTTCGGCACTCCCGGTACAATACCGATAAAGTGCGAAACTTTTCCGGCGACCAAAATAAGACTTCCCATATATAAATCTTTACCTCCGGACCATTCCGGAACTCCTCGTGACGTCCAGGATCTCATCCGGGACTCCGAACAACTTTCGGGTTACCGCATACTAATATCTCTACAACCCTAGCGTCACCGAACCTTAAGTGTGTAGACCCTACGGGTTCGGGAGACACGCAGACATGACCGAGACGACTCTCCGGTCAATAACCAACAGCGGGATCTAGATACCCATGTTGGCTCCCACATGCTCCTCGATGATCTCATCGGATGAACCACGATGTCGAGGATTCAATCAATCCCGTATTCAATTCCCTTTGTCTATCGATATGTTACTTGCCCGAGATTCGATCGTCGGTATCCCGATACCTTGTTCAATCTCGTTACCGGCAAGTCTCTTTACTCGTTCCGTAACACATCATCCCGTGATCAACTCCTTGGTCACATTGTGCACATTATGATGATGTCCTACCGAGTGGGCCCAGAGATACCTCTCCGTTTACACGGAGTGACAAATCCCAGTCTCGATTCGTGCCAACCCAACAGACACTTTCGGAGATACCTGTAGTGCACCTTTATAGTCACCCAGTTACGTTGTGACGTTTGGTACACCCAAAGCATTCCTACGGTATACGGGAGTTGCACAATCTCATGGTCTAAGGAACTGATACTTGACATTAGAAAAGCTCTGAGCAAACAAACTACACGATCTTGTGCTAGGCTTAGGATTGGGTCTTGTCCATCACATCATTCTCCTAATGATGTGATCCCGTTATCAACGACATCCAATGTCCATGGTCAGGAAACCGTAACCATCTATTGATCAACGAGCTAGTCAACTAGAGGCTTACTAGGGACATGGTGTTTTCTATGTATCCACACATGTATCTGAGTTTCCAATCAATACAATTCTAGCATGGATAATAAACGATTATCATGAACAAGGAAATATAATAATAACCTATTTATTATTGCCTCTAGGGCATATTTCCAACAGTCTCCCACTTGCACTAGAGTCAATAATCTAGTTCACATCACCATGTGATTAACACTCATAGGTCACATCACCATGTGACCAACATCCAAAGAGTTTACTAGAGTCACCAATCTAGTTCACATCACTATGTGATTAACACTCAATGAGTTCTGGTTTGATCATGTTATGCTTGTGAGAGAGGTTATTAGTCAACGGGTCTGAACCTTTCAGATCCGTGTGTGCTTTACGAATATCTATGTCATCTTGTGGATGCTACCACACGCTACTTGGAGCCATTTCAAGTATCTGCTCTACTATACGAATCCGGTTTACTACTCAGAGTCATCCGGATTAGTGTCAAAGTTCGCATCGACGTAACCCTTTACGACGAACTCCTTTTCACCTCCATAATCGAGAAAATTCCTTAGTCCACTAGATACTAAGGATAAGTTCGACCGCTGTCATGTGATCCTTTCCCGGATCACTATTGTACCCCTTGACCAACTCATGGCAAGGCACACTCCATGTGCGGTACACAGCATAGCATATTGTAGAGCCTACGTCTGAAGCATAGGGGACGACCTTCGTCCTTTCTCTCTCTTCTGCTGTGGTCAGGTCTTGAGTCTTATTCAATACTCACACCTTGTAACACAGCCAAGAACTCCTTTGCTGATCTATTTTGAACTCTTTCAAAATCATGTCAAGGTGTGCGTTCTTTGAAAGTATCATCGGGCGTCTTGATCTATCTCTATGGATCTTGATGCCCAATATGTAAGCAGCTTTATCCAGGTCTTCCTTTGAAAAACTCCTTTCAAACAACCCTTTATGCTTTCCAGAAATTTTACATCATTTCGGATCAACAATATGTCATTCACATATACTTATCAGAAATGTTGTAGCGCTCCCACTCACTTTATTGTAAATACAAGTTTCTAACAAACTTTGTATAAACCCAAAAACTTTGATCACTCCATCAAAGCGTATATTCTGACTCCGAGATGCTTGCTCCAATCCATGGAAGGATCGCTGGAGCTAGCATACCTTTTAGCATCCTTAGGATCGACAAAACCTTTCTGATTGTATCACATACAACCTTTCCTTACGAAAACTGGTAAGGAAACTTGTTTTGACATCCATCTGCCAGATTTCATAAATGCAACTAATGCTAACATGATTCTGACGGACTTAAGCATCGCTACGGATGAGAAAATCTCATCGTAGTCAACTCCTTGAACTTGTGAAAATACTCTTTGCCACAAGTCGAGCTTCGTAGACGGTAACATTGCCGTCCACGTCCGTCTTCTTCTCAAAGTTCCATTTATCTCGGATTTCATGGCTTCTAACCATTTGTCGGAATATGGGCCCACCATCGCTTCTCCATAGCTCGTAGGTTCAGTATTGTCCAACAACATGATATCTCAGACAGGATTACGTACCACTCCGAAGTAGCACGCATCCTCGTCGTCCTACGAGGTTTGGTAGTGACTTGATCCGAAGTTTCATGATCACTATCATAAGCTTCCACTTCAATTGGTGTAGGTGCCACAGGAACAACTTCCTGTGCCCTGCTACACACTAGTTGAAGTGACGGTTCAATGACCTTATCAAGTCTCCACCATCCTCCCACTCAATTCTTTCGAGAGAAACTTTTCCTCAAGAAAGGACCCGTTTCTAGAAGCAATTACTTTTGCTTCCAGATCTGAAATAGGAGGTATATCCAACTGTTTTTGGGTATTCTATGAAGACGCATTTATCCGCTTTGGGTTCGAGCTTATCAGCCTGAAACTTTTTCACATAAGCATCGCAGCCCCAAACTTTTAAGAAACGACAACTTAGGTTTCTCTAAACGGTGTCGTCTCAACGGAATTGCGTGGTGCCCTTTTTAAAGTGAATGCGGTTGTCTCTAATGTCTAACCCATAAACGATAGTGGTAATTCGATAAGAGACATCATCGTATGCACCATATCCAATAGGGTGCAGTTATGATGTTCAGACACACCATCACACTGTGGTGTTCCAGGCGGTATTAATTGTGAAACACTTTCCACTATGTCTTAATTGTGTGCCAAACTCGTAACTCAGATATCTCTATGATCATATCATAGACATTTTATCCTCTTGTCACGACGATCTTCAACTTCACTATGAAATTACTTGAACCTTTCAATAATTCAGACTTGTGTTTCATCAAGTAAACATTCTCAGCATCTACTCAAATCATCTGTGAAGTAAGAACATATCGATATCCACTGCGTGCCTCAGCACTCATTGGACTGCACACATCAAATGTATTACTTCCAACAAGTTGCTCTCTTGTTGCATCTTACTGAAAACGAGGATTTTCAGTCATCTTGCCCATGTGGTATGATTTGCATGTCTCAAGTGATTCAAAATCAAGTGAGTCCAAACGATCCATCTGCATGGAGTTTCTTCATGCATATATACCAATAGACATGGTTCGCATGTCTCAATCTTTTCAAAAACGAGTGAGTCCAAAGATCCATCTACATGGAGCTTCTTCATGCGTTCTATACCAATATGACTCAAATGGCAGTGCCACAAGTATGTGGTACTATCATTACTATTTTATATCTTTTGGCACGAACATGTGTATCACTGCGATCGAGATTCATTTTAGGTGCAAGACCATTGAAGGTATTATTCAAATAAACAGAGTAACCATTATTCTCCTTAAATGAATAACCGTATTGCGATAAACATAATCCAATCATGTTTACGCTCAACGCAAACACCAATCTCGATGGTAGGGGGAGCATGCGATGCTTGATCACATCAACCTTGGAAACACTTCCAACACACATCGTCATCTCACCTTTAGCTAGTCTCTGTTTATTCCGCAGCTTTTATTTCGAGTTACTAACACTTAGCAACCGAACCGGTATCTAATACCCTGGTGCTGCTAGGAGTACTAGTAAAGTACACATTCATATAATGTATATCCAATATACTTTTGTCGACCTTGCCTGCCTTCTCATCTACCAAGTATCTAGGGTAGTACTGCTTCAGTGACCGTTCCCCTCATTACAGAAGCACTTAGTCTCGGGTTTGGGTTCAACCTTGGGATTCTTCACTAGAGCAGCAAATGATTTGCTGTTTCATGAAGTATCCCTTTTGCCCTTGCCCTTCTAGAAACTAGTGGTTTTAATAACCATCAACAATTGATGCTCCTTCTTGATTTCTACTTTCGCGGTGTCAAACATCGCGAGTTGCTCAAAGATCATCATCTATCCCTGATATGTTATAGTTCATCACGAAGCTCTAATAGCTTGGTGGCAGTGACTATGGAGAACCATCACTATCTCATCTGGAAGATTAACTCCCACTCGATTCAAGCGATTGTGGCACTCAGACAATCTGAGCACATGCTCAATGATTGAGCTTTTCTCCCTTAGTCTGCAGGCTTAAGAAACTTGTCAGAGGTCTCATACCTCTTGACGTGGGCACTAGTCTGAAATCCCAATTTCAGTCTCCGGAACATCTCATATGTTCTGCGACGTTTCAAAAACCGTCTTTGGTGCCACAATTCTAAACCGTTAGCATTACTCACTGAACTATCACGTAGTCATCAAAACGTGTATGTCAGATGTTTCGCAACATCTACAGACGATGCTGAGGTTCAGTACACCGAGCGGTGCATTAAGGACATAAGCCTTCTGTGCAGCAATGAGGACAGTCCTCAGTTTACGGACCCAGTCCGCATAATTGCTACTACCAACTTTCAACTAAATTTTCTCTAGGAACATATCTTAAACAGTAGAACTAAAGCGTATGAAATAATTTGCAAAGACCTTTTGACTATGTTCATGATAATGAAGTTCATCTGATTATTTAAAGAACTCCCACTCAGATAGACATCCCTCTAGTCATCTAAGTGATACATGATCCGAGTCAAACTAGGCCGTGTCCGATCATCACGTGAGACGGACTAGTCATCATCGGTGAACATCTCCATGTTGATCGTATCTTCTATACGACTCATGCTCGACCTTTCGGTCCTCTGTGTTCCGAGGCCATGTCTGTACATGCTAGGCTCGTCAAGTCAACCTAAGTGTATTGCGTGTGTTCCGAGGCCATGTTTGTACATGCTAGGCTCGTCAACACCCGTTGTATTCGAACATTAGAATCTATCACACCCGATCATCACGTGGTGCTTCGAAACAACGAACCTTCGCAACGATGCACAGTTAGGGGGAACACGTCTCTTGAAATTTTAGTGAGGGATCATCTTACTTACTACCGTCGTTCTAAGTAAATAAGATGCAAAACATGATAAACATCACATGCAATCAAATAGTGACATGATATGGCCAATATCATTTTGCTCCTTTGATCTCCATCTTCGGGGCACCATGATCATCTTTGTCACCGGCATGACACCATGATCTCCATCATTGTGTCTTCATGAAGTTGTCACGCCAACGATTACTTCTACTTCTATGGCTAACGCGCTTAGCAATAAAGTAAAGTAATTTACATGGCGTTATTCAACGACACGCAGGTCATACAAAAAATAAAGACAACTCCTATGGCTCCTGCCGGTTGTCATACTCATCGACATGCAAGTCGTGATCCCTATTACAAGAATATGATCAATCTCATACATCACATATATCATTCATCACATCTTCTGGCCATATCACATCACATAGCACATGCTGCAAAAACAAGTTAGACGTCCTCTAATTGTTGTTGCAAGTTTTTACGTGGCTTGTATAGGTTTCTAGCAAGAACGTTTCTTACCTACGTAAAACCACAACGTGATATGCCAATTTCTATTTACCCTTCATAAGGACCCTTTTCATCGAATCCGTTCCGACTAAAGTGGGAAAAAAGACACCCGCTAGCCACCTTATGCAACTAGTGCATGTCAGTCGGTGGGACCTGTCTCACGTAGGCGTACGTGTAAGGTCGGTCCGGGCCGCTTCATCCCACAATGCCGCCGAAACAAGATAAGACTAGTAGCGGCAAGAAGAATTGGCAACATCGACGCCCACAACTACTTTGTGTTCTACTCGTGCATAGAAACTACGCATAGACCTAGCTCTGATACCACTGTTGGGGAACGTAGCAGAAATTCAAAATTTTCTACGCATCACCAAGATCAATCTATGGAGTTTACTAGCAACGAGAGGGAAGGAGTGCATCTACATACCCTTGTAGATCGCGAGCGGAAGCGTTCAAGAGAACGGGGTTGATGGAGTCGTACTCGTCGTGATCCAAATCACCGATGATCCTAGCGCCGAACGGACGGCACCTCCGCGTTCAACACACGTACGGAGCAGCGACGTCTCCTCCTTCTTGATCCAGCAAGGGGGGAGGAGAGGTTGATGGAGATCCAGCAGCACGACGGCGTGGTGGTGGAAGTAGCGGGATCCCGGCAGGGCTTCGCCAAGCGCAAGCGGGGAGGAAGAGGTGTCACGGGAGGGAGAGGGAGGCGCCAGGGCTTAGGTATTGCTGCCCTCCCTTCCCCCCACTATATATAGGGCCAAGGGAGAGGGGGGCGCAGCCTTGGCCCTTCCTCCAAGGAAGGGTGCGGCCAGGGAGGAGTCCTTCCTCCCCAAGGCACCTCGGAGGTATCTTCCCCCTTTAGGACTCTCCCTTTTCCTTATCTCTTGGCGCATGGGCCTCTTGGGGCTGGTTCCCTTGGCCCATATAGGCCAAGGCGCACCCCCCACAGCCCATGTGCCCCCCCCCCCGGGCTGGTGGACCCCTTGGTGGACCCCCGGACCCCTTTCGGCACTCCCGGTACAATACCGATAAAGTGCGAAACTTTTCCGGCGACCAAAATAAGACTTCCCATATATAAATCTTTACCTCCGGACCATTCCGGAGCTCCTCGTGACGTCCGGGATCTCATCCGGGACTCCGAACAACTTTCGGGTTACCGCATACTAATATCTCTACAACCCTAGCGTCACCGAACCTTAAGTGTGTAGACCCTACGGGTTCGGGAGACACGCAGACATGACCGAGACGACTCCCCGGTCAATAACCAACAGCGGGATCTGGATACCCATGTTGGCTCCCACATGCTCCTCGATGATCTCATCGGATGAACCACGATGTCGAGGATTCAATCAATCCCGTATTCAATTCCCTTTGTCTATCGATATGTTACTTGCCCGAGATTCGATCGTCGGTATCCCGATACCTTGTTCAATCTCGTTACCGGCAAGTCTCTTTACTCGTTCCGTAACACATCATCCCGTGATCAACTCCTTGGTCACATTGTGCACATTATGATGATGTCCTACCGAGTGGGCCCAGAGATACCTCTCCGTTTACACGGAGTGACAAATCCCAGTCTCGATTCGTGCCAACCCAACAGACACTTTCGGAGATACCTGTAGTGCACCTTTATAGTCACCCAGTTACGTTGTGACGTTTGGTACACCCAAAGCATTCCTACGGTATACGGGAGTTGCACAATCTCATGGTCTAAGGAACTGATACTTGACATTAGAAAAGCTCTGAGCAAACGAACTACACGATCTTGTGCTAGGCTTAGGATTGGGTCTTGTCCATCACATCATTCTCCTAATGATGTGATCCCGTTATCAACGACATCCAATGTCCATGGTCCGGAAACCGTAACCATCTATTGATCAACGAGCTAGTCAACTAGAGGCTTACTAGGGACATGGTGTTTTCTATGTATCCACACATGTATCTGAGTTTCCAATCAATACAATTCTAGCATGGATAATAAACGATTATCATGAACAAGGAAATATAATAATAACCTATTTATTATTGCCTCTAGGGCATATTTCCAACAAGAACGACCACCACGCGGTCGGGATAGTGCGGCGGACCGACCACCCCGTGGTCGGGATAAAACGGCAACTCAGGCCGAACAACAGCCCACCCCACCGCCTCGCAAAAACAGGGACAGAACAGCTCGGGACCATACATACGACCTTCGACAGGACCTTGACAGTAGAGCAGGACACACCAGATCAATCTACGGATCACGAGGACGCTTCCCCACTCGGGATGACAGCCACCTACTCGGACGTGACAAACTTAATTACACCTGGGCCGATAACCGCAGACGGACTTCATCGGAGGGCGCCGTGACGTGGCCCGCTATAGAGGCACCGCACACCCTCTCTGCTTCACAGATGAGGTGCTGGATCACGAATTCCCCGAGGGGTTCAAGCCCGTCAATATTGAATCATACGATGGAACAACCGATCCCACAGTGTGGATCGAATATTTTATTCTCCACATCCACATGGCCCGAGGAGATGACCTCCACGCTATCAAATACCTCCCATTAAAGCTCAAAGGACCAGCTCGACACTGGCTAAACAGCCTGCCCGAAAATTCCATCGGCAGCTGGGAGGACTTGGAAGAAGCCTTCCTTGACAACTTCCAAGGTACATATGTCCGGCCACCTGATGCCAATGACTTAAGCCACATAGTTCAACAACCCGGAGAATCAGCCAAAAAATTCTGGACTAGGTTCCTAACCAAAAAGAACCAGATCATTGACTGCCCGGATGCCGAAGCCCTAGCGGCCTTTAAACACAGCATCCGTGACGAATGGCTAGCGCGCCACCTTGGCCAAGAAAAGCCGAAATCCATGGCAGTCCTCACAGCACTCATGACCCGCTTTTGCGTGGGTGAGGACAGCTGGCTGGCTCGTAGCAAAAACACAGCCAGCGAGGCAGGCCCCTCCGAGGCCAAGAACAGCACCGGCAAGCTCTGGCAAAATAGGCACAAACGCTGAAACAATGGTGATAACACCGATGACACCACAGTTAACGCCGGATTCAGTGGCTCCAAGTCCGGCCAACGGAAGAAGCCCTACAAAAGGAATAGTGAGGGGCCATCCAGCCTGGAGCGCATACTCGATCGTCCGTGCCAGATACATGGCACCCCAGATAAACAAGCCAATCATACCAACAGAGGTTGTTGGGTTTTTAAACAGGCTGGCAAGTTGAATGCCGAGAACAAAGAAAAGGGATCACAAAGCGAGGACGAGGACGAAGAGCCCCGGCAGCCGAACACTGGGGGGCAGAAGAAATTTTCCCCTCAAGTCAAAATGGTGAACATGATATACGCTACACACATCCCCAAAAGGGAGCGCAAGCGAGCACTCCGGGACGTCTACGCGGTAGAGCCAGTCGCCCCAAAATTCAATCTGTGGTCGTCATTCCCGATCACCTTCGATCGTCGAGATCACCCAACTAGTATCCGCCATGGTGGTTCGGCCGCACTGGTCCTCGACCCAATCATCGACGGATTTCACCTAACACAAGTCCTGATGGACGGTGGAAGCAGCCTCAACCTGCTCTATCAGGATACAGTGTGGAAGATGGGCATTAATCCCTCACGAATCAATACCTTTAAAGGAGTCATACGAGGCGTAGAGGCCCGTTGTACGGGCTCAATCACGCTGGAGGTGGTCTTCGGTTCTCCGGACAACTTCCGAAGCGAAGAGTTAGTCTTCGATATCGTCCCCTTCCCATAGCGGCTACCACGCACTGCTCGGAGGAACCGCGTTTGCTAGATTCAACGCAGTGCCACACTATGCTTATCTCAAGCTCAAGATGCCCGGTCCACGCGGCGTCATAATAGTCAATGGCAACACTGAACGCTTCCTCCGAACAGAAGAGCACACAGCCGCCCTTGCAGCAGAGGTATAGAGTGGCCTTCTCAAGCAGAACCGTAATCCGGCTGCCGAGCCCCTGGACATCACCAAGAGGGTCCGGACCACACCACAACAGGACAACACGGCTCGTCAAGAGCTCGATTAGCAACTCGGCCTCCGTCCTAGTCCCGATGAGGTAGTGGCATTCGTACCACGCGTACATAATTACGCACTCAAAATTCCATGGGCATCGACGAAGGCACAAGCTAGCCCGGGATCTACAGTTCGGCTAGACCGATTCCAGACACACATATAACTTTACTATCTCCTTTTCCCTTGTTTCATGTTTCTCTTATGCGGGCCTCCTTCCACGGCCTGATTAATGGTCCTATCAAAGGATCAGCACACCGGATTCACACGGAGCACAGGCGTACATGGGAAGCCCTAGAGGCTAACAGTTTTCGGGACCCACGCGCAGCTCGCCTTCGGTTGTGGCATGTCAAATAGCCAGTTGCGTATTGCATTATTTTGTACCAATGTGCTTGGACGCATTAACCCAACTATAATGGAAACAGTTCATGATCCAAGTTCAAGGGCCCCAGATCCTATCTCTGTTCTCCCTCTGTTTTCCTTTAAATTACTTATTTCCTAGCAACCGTACACTCTGGTACGTTTCATATTTTCCAGGGGCTCCCCATCGCCCCACGATACGACAACAAAGTCCGAACAATCCTTAAAGATAAGTTCGGCACCCCGAATTTGGCATTATATGCATTGGCTCCGAATCATGTCTTTGGTCAATAGTTGGGTTGCCCGGCTCCTGTGCTTGCTACCCTACGTTCCGCTAAATCGGCTAGGGTAGTAAAGGGAGAACTACTGCGATTGTGCCCTGGCCTTGACCGGATGAGCACCTCAGTAGAGAAAGTCAAAAACTGACTTCATGATACGGCGAGAGCCGGTCAGCTGTTCGAGGGTTACAAATCGTTGGAGATTTTTTCCGCATTATGCGAAAGATCGGCACTTCTCGATCAGATGCTGACAGCACTCTGGCTTGAACCAGGAGCTGCGCCCATGCTTTATTATAAAACTCCTATGGCTAAGTGAGGGCGTTTAAGCCGTATAGTCTGATTGCCTTGTTCGTTGCGCTAAACAACTCCTTCAAGGACCATATAATTGGATCAAGATTGTTTAGATACCATCCCGAACACCTCCGTACTACCTACGTGAGGGCAGAAGCCGACGACTGGCCAACCCTCAGATTACATACAACACGGCCGCACAGGAGGAAAAAATTAAAGCATAACAAAATTATATTACAAACAGGCTTTGTTTTCATAATACAAGGCAAAGGCAACACGAATACATTTATTCAAATACAATGTCCTGCGAACATTGTGCTGCCGCATGGCGAGACCCCTCCAGGACATCCGCAAAATACCTTTCGGGTGTGCGGTACTCCTTGCCCTCCGGTGGCCCTCTGGTCACCTCGACGGTGTCCATCTTCGCCCACCACATCTTGCAACGGGCGAAGGCCATGCGCGCGCCTTCAATGCAGGTCGAGCGCTTGACGACATCCAGCCGAGGACAGGCGTTCACCATCCGCCTCATGAGTCCGAAGTAGCTGCCTGGCATAGCTTCGGCTGGCCATAGCCGGATTATCAAATCCTTAATGGCTAGTTCGGCCACCCTATGCAGCTCCACCAGCTGTTTCAGCTGATCGGTGAAGGACACGGGATGCTCTGGTGCCGCATACTGCGACCAGAATAGCTTCTCCGTAGAACCCCCTCCTTCGGCTCGATAGAACTCCACGCCGTCTGATACACTGCGTTCTAAATCCGCAAAAGCACCTGGGGAACTCCGAACCCGGGTTAGTAAAAGGTATTGCTTCTCCGCATACTTGCTTTGCATCTTAAATGCCTTACCCGCCATGATCTTCTTGGCCTCCTGAATCTCCTGGAGGGCGGCCTGGGCCTCATTCCGTGCAGTCTCCGCGCTCTGACGAGCCTTGGCAAGTTCGGTCCCTTGAACCGGCGCAACATGTTCCAAGGCCTCGCATTTTTTCACCGCATCCTGAAGCTCCTGCTGGACTTCTTTGACCCGGGCCTTGAGCTTCTTACGGGCGGCTTGCTGCTGGACAGCCTTCTCCCCGGCCTCGTCCATGGCCTTCCTCAGGGCCTCGACCTCGGTCGCGGCTCCTGCACATGTTACGACGCTGCAATCAATATACAGCGCCTACTCTTTCCGAACACAAAGCAAGTCATTACTCACCTTGCTTCTCTCGGAGCCGAACCCTAACCTCGCCGAGCTTGTTCTCGGTCCACTCCAGCCTCTACCTCAGTTCAGAGACTTTGGCAGCATGCGAGGTTGCGGCCAACAGCGACGCCTGCTTATCCATACATATTACGTTAGTCTCCTATAACAAAATTGATCCTCTGTCAGGTTCTTCTTGCCGAACATCGGACAGTGTCTCAGGGGCTACTGTCTACACGGGGTTTTTCTCTTTCTTACCTCGAAACCTGTCAACAGGTTGCTGCAGGCTTCATTCAGTCCACTCTTGGCGGACTGAACCTTCTCGATCACCGCACCCATAAGGACACGGTGCTCGTCCACGATGGAGGCGCCTCGTAGCACCTCCATCAGGTTATCCGGCGCCCCTGGATGGACAGGGGCCACCGGTGGAAGCGGCACACCCCCCTCCTTCAAAGGGGGCTGCTCGCCCGACTCCGGAGCCATATGGGTCTCCAGAATCGTATTCGGCTGAGGGCCGAACTGGATGCGGCCCTCTTCGCCAGTCTCCGTGTGGATCAGCTCCCCCATGTGTCCGGCAGTGGAGGTCTCGCCTTGTGGTGCCTCCCGGACAGCATCCTGGGCTCCTCCCCGGTTCGGAGCGGTCCTCCAGGACAACACTTTGGTGTCGTCCCTGGCCCCGGGGGAATAAGTAGGCGGTGGTGACATGCTCGCCATCTCCGACGGAGCCAACGAACCTCCAGATGAGGATCGCTGGATAAGGTCGCGGGCCGGACTGCAATAATACAATTAACTATGTCAAGATGGTGAAGAGAAAGTGCCAGATGTGCGCATGAGCGAGCCATGTCACTTACGATGCGGCCTGGGGCTTAGTGCGGGGGCGTCGTTCCGGACTGCTGTCAACGTCCCACGCGGTGTTGACCGCTGGGACGCCCTTCCCCTTCTTGGGCGTTTCCGCCTCCAGATGCGCCGAAGCTGCCCTCTTCTTCTTCCTCTCCTCAGGGGGAGGGTTGTTCTCCTCCTCCTCCTCTTCCTCGTCATTGTCCTCAGGGACGGAGGAATGAGCTTCGTCGTCTTCGG
Organism: Aegilops tauschii subsp. strangulata; assembly: GCF_002575655.3. Lineage (NCBI taxonomy): Eukaryota > Viridiplantae > Streptophyta > Magnoliopsida > Poales > Poaceae > Aegilops > Aegilops tauschii. The sequence continues at coordinate 141,166,693 of NC_053040.3, read as the reverse complement.
ACGTCACGTCTGAAGTGCCCTTGCGACGGGGGCCACTCTTGGCCCCCTTGGCCTTCTTCTCCGGCGCCTTATATGGCGCCGGCACCAGCATCTTCGCTAGATGCAGGATGACCGGTTCTTCAGGCAATGGAGTCGGACACTGAATCCGCTTCGCCCTCTCCATCCAGTCCTGAAAAAGCAATGATAAACTCAGACATCATCTCCGAAACAATTAACTTGGGGATACGTTAGAGATAACATACCTCGCTGGTGGGGTGTTTACAATCGTGACCACGGTCTGAATCCGTGGCCGGTGGCTTCTCGTTGCCCTTAAAAAGCAACTTCCAGGCATCTTCATGGGTGGTTTCGAAGAGCCTCACCAGGGTTTGATGTTTCTTCGGATTAAAATCCCACAGAGGGCGACTTCTGCGCTGGCAGGGGAGAATTCGGTGAACCAGCATCACCTGGATTACATCGACGAGCTTGACATCCTTGGCTATCATGCTCTGGACGCGCGTCTACAACGCTATCAACTCATCGGGCGAGCACCAGTCCGGGCTCTTCTTGACCCAGGAGGTGAGTCGGATGGGAGCACCGGAGCGGAATTCGGCAGCCGCGCCCCAGGTGATGCCACGGGGTTCTGTGATGTAGAACCATTGCCTCTGTCACTCCTTTACTATCTCCACAAAAGTGCCTTTCGCCCAGGAGACGTTGGGTAGCTTGCTCACCATGGCTCCTTCGCACTCCGCATGCTGGCCATCCACCACCTTCGGCTTCACGTTGAAGACTTTGAGCCATAGCCCGAAGCCAGGTTCAGGGGCTACTGAGGGAGTCCTGGACTAAGGGGTCCTCGGGCGTCCGGCCTGTTATCCATGGGCCGGACTGATGGGCTGTGAAGACATGAAGGCCGAAGACTGTACCTGTGTCCGGATTGGACTCTACTTGGCGTGGAAGGCAAGCTTGGCAACCGAGTATGAAGATTCCTTCTTATGTAACCGACTCTATGTAACCCTAGATTCCCCCGGTGTCTATATAAACCGGAGGGGTTAGTCTGGAAAGGACACATATATATTCATTACCATAGTCATACAGGCTAGGCTTTTAGGGTTTAGCCATTACGATCTCATGGTAGATCAACTCTTGTAATACTCATATTCATCAAGATCAATCAAGCAGGAAGTAGGGTATTACCTCCATAGAGAGGGCCCGAACCTGGGTAAAACATCGTGTCCCCTGTCTCCTGTTACCATCGATCCTAGACGTACAGTTCGGGACCCCCTACCCGAGATCCACCGATTTTGACACCGACAGTTCCCGGTTACGGTGGGTGGTCGGGGCCGAGCGATGCGCGTTTCTCTCGTACACGCACGCGCGTGGGTGCGAGGCATTGGGCTCTAACTGAACCCGAGCAAGGCGTTGGGCTCTAACTGAACCCGAGCGATTGCACTGCAGGCTATGCGTTACTGAACCCGAGCGATCGATCGATGGCTGTTAACTGAACCCGATCGAGCGATTCCTACGCTACTGCTGCTAACTGAAGCCGGTCGATGCTGCCTCTGGATGAACAGTGAGCGTTGCTGGGGGGTTTGGATGAACAGTTCCCGGTGGGGGTGGACGAACAGGACCCCGTGGTGTTGCCTCTGGATGAACAGGACCCCGATCGATCGAGCCGGTTGGGGTTGGATGAACAGGACCCCGTGGAGGGCAGGATGAACAGGACCACCCCGTGGAGGGCTGGATGAATAGTAGACGGTGGAGGGCTGGATGAACAGTAGCCCGTGGAGGGGTGGTTGAACAGGAGCCCGTGGAGAGGGCTGGTTGAACAGTAGTCGGTGGAGTAGCGCGCGATGGAGGCTGGATGAACAGGAGCCCGTGGATGAACAGTCGCAGGTGGAGACTGGAGGAGGTCGATGGTGGATGAACTGTAGCCCGTGGAGGCTGGAGGGGGTCGACGGTGGAGATGAACAGTATCCCGTGGGGTCCCGTTTTGCGGTACGCCACACCCCTCCCGATGAACAGGACCCCCGTTCCGATCGTAGTGCTCCAACACAAGTCCGTTTCCTCCGTTTTGCGATACGCCACACCCCTCCCGATCAATAGGACCCCCGTTTCGACTGTAGGAGGTCCGTTTCCTCCGTTTTGCGGTACGCCAGACCCCTCCTGATGAACAGGATCCTGTTTCAAACGTGGCCGGTCGAACACAAGGCCGTTTCCTCCGTTCTGCGGCACGCCAGGCCTTGTTTCCATCGGCTGTTCCGTCCAAGCCGGTTGGCTCCCACGCGTTCCGTTGCCTCCCGATGAACACGACGCATTTTGTTGCCTCCCCATGAACACGACGACGATGCAGTTTCTCCGTTCTGACCCAGCCATGTACACGAGCCCTGGCCGTACGTATGCGCGAGTAGGCGTTCGAGACCCTGCCCATATGTACGTACGTGGCCGTATTTTCTTTCTTGGACACTGGTCGCTGTACGTACGTGTACATGCTATGTGCGCGCCTCTACTACGACACGTGCGCGCCTACATCGACCAGTATGTATGTACACGTTCGCGACCAGAATGACAACGCTACATACACTTCGACCAGGTGGGTCCCGACTATCAGGCACTTCCTTGCCTGCGAAGATGTAGCGGGTGGGTCCTAGCAGTCAGGGGGGCAAAGTTTTTTTTTTGCCCGGACGCACTTCCTTGCGTGCGAAGATGTAGCTGGTGTGTCCCAGCAGTCAGGGGGAAATGTTTTTTTCGCAAAATACGGTGGCCCGTCCGGTGGGTCCCTGCTGTCAGGTGGAGGAATAATTATTTTGCGCGTAATAAGGAGGCACTTTCTTGCGGCCGCCGTGCACCCAGCTGTCAGCCTCTCCACGTACAGTACTCTTCCGATGGAAGTCGTTACTTGACCACGTTGACCACGCCGCGCCGAGAGCACCGGGGCGGTGGACGACGGTGAGGCCTAGGAAGGGGACGACACGGAGCCGAGGAAGATGCGGCAGTGCAAGCCCGAAGAGGAGTATGAGGGTTCACTGGTTTGGCTGCGGTGTGAGGCTACCGTCGCTGCAGGGCCTGGCCAGCGGTGGGAATAGTAGGGGCGGTGAGGCCTCCGTGGCAACACAGCCGGCCATGGGAGGCAGGAGCATGCGGCACGACTGGCACTGCTTTGGGCGGCTCGAGCAAGAAGACCAGCGGTTGAAGAAGCACTACGGCCGTTGGATGGACATCTTACCGTCACTGGAGCTAGAATCATTCATATTGACTAAGTTGACAAAGCACTCCGTCCCCGTCAACTTAGTAGGCCCACAAGTCAGCCTCCCACCAAGGTGGGTCCCAACTAGCAGGGGGGTATTCATTTTTTTGTGCGTAATAAGGAGGCACTTCCGGTGGGTCCGAGCTGACAGCGGGGGGAACGTTTTTTTCGCGAAATACGGTGGCCCGTCCGGTGGGTCCCAGCAGTCAGGGGCGAAACATTTTTTTCGCCAAATACGGTGGCCCGTCCGGTGGGTCCCTGCTGTCAAGTGGAGGAATAATTATTTTCTGCATAATAAAGAGGCACTTCCTTGCGGCTGCCGTGGACTCAGCTCTCAGCCTCTCCACGTGCAGTACTCTTCCGATGGAAGTCGTTCCTTGAGCACGTTGACCACGCCGTGCCGAGAGCACCAGGGCGGTGGACGACGGCGAGCGGCGAGGCCTAGGAAGGGGACGACGCGGAGCCAGGGAAGATGCGGCAGTGGAAGCCCGCACGGAGAGGAGTACGAGGGTTCACTGGTTCGGCTGCGGTGTGAGGCTGCCGTCGTCGCAGAATAACAGGGGGTGTGGGTGAGTGGAGGGATGGCCTGGCCAGCGGTGGGAGTAGTAGGGGGCGGTGAGGCCTCCACGGCAGCACAGCCGGCCACGGGAGGCAGGAGCAGGCGGCACGACCGGCGCTGCTTTGGGCGGCTGGATCAAGAAGACCAGAGGTTGAAGAAGCACTACGGCCGTTGGATGGACATCGTACGGTCACTGTAGCTAGAATCGTTCATATTGACTAAGTTGACAAAGCCCTTGGTACGCGTCAACTTAGTAGGCCCACAGGTCAGCTTCCGAAATGGTGCGCCCCAAATGTCAGGGGGAGGAATCATCTTTTGGGCGGGTGAAGCTAGAATATCCGAGATTGAAGAAGAAGCACGGCATCCGTTGGATGGACATCCAACAGCCACTGCTGCTAGAACCGCGTGTTGACTATAATAAGTTGACAAAGCCTTGCATACACGTCAACTTCTTTTTTTAGGGGACGCGTCAACTTAGTAGGCCCACAAGTGTGTGGCAGAGAACTTATAGCCCATTTGCGATTTGTAAGAATGTACAGCCCATTTTTGAATTCTAATGGAATTTACTACATCCCATTTACAGTTTGTTAAAAGTACAGCCCATTTTCTAGCTAGGACAACGATTAATAATTTCAACCAACCGTTCAAGACAGAATTCAATAAAATTTCCCACATTTTGATGGGATCCGAAATATTTTTATCCCGAAATTTCTAGTCAGATTAAATATAAAATTGTATTGCGTAAAAATCTAACGAAACATTGCGCGCGCAACAATTAAAAATTAAGATTTTCAAAATCCATAAATAATATTTTATAAACTAATTTCGTGCTTGATGCATTTTTTTATAGTTACTGCCCAGTTTTTATAATTACATCCCATTTATTATTTTTAAAGCCCATTTTCCTGTTAAGCCTAATGAATCCCTCCTAGAAAAGATTTGCAGCCCAGCGGGGCAGAGAATAACAAGTTGACCTTGCGGTATTCCTCAAAAAAACGTATAGCTGGGCTAGCCATTTTCATCTTGAAAAAAATTAATATCTGGGCTGGATATCTGTCCTGGGCTAGACGGGCCACAGCCCGCCCAGTTAATACCCTGCTCTCCTCTGAACAACAACGAAAACATCGCCAAGAAAAACTCTGCAGTGCTCACGCCTCAAAAACACAAATACTCTTCGAGCTGCTTGGTCCCAGCTGTCGGCCGCACATTGTGCAATTCTCTCGTTTATATTGACTACATAGGTTGACCATGGTGTGGGACTGTGATGTCAGGAAACCAAGAGGAAGCAAAAAAATAGTTGTACATAATAAGGAGGCACTTGCGTACGTACGGCTATGGCCCTAGTGGGTCCCTACTGTCAACCAGTCAAAATAAAGTCATCTCCTGAATCCTCATGTTCATTGACCATGTTAACAATGCTCGGCGCCACGGCGAGCGCAACAACTCGAAGGACGACGGACAGGGCCTCACGGGCCCTACGGATGGTCTGATACAGCGCCCGCTGCTCATTCAGGAAGCCAGGATCATCGGACACCTATGAGCACCTTCGTGAGACTGAGACGGCATGAAACAGTAAGGCTGCGCTTGGGAGCTCTGGTTTATTTCACACCTGTATTAAGATACAAGTGTAATTTACTCATCATCGAAAACAACGCATAAAATACAGGCGTAATGAAACCGAGGGCCCGAGGTCTGTAAGTAAAACCGGCGGGTTACGCGTGTAATTTGAGAGACCGGTGTATATTTTACTAGTCAAAATCGACCAACCAAGCGCTTCGCCCGAGACCATCTGCTTTTATTTACAAGCGTCAGTTTTACAAGCGGTTTTGGTTGGAAAACGACGATCCAATCACGGCCTAAGATGATGAGTTGGTCGGAAGATCATATGGTTTCACGTCTAACCTACCCGACTTGTCGTATAGGCTATGAATGAAACATAAGACGATGAACTTCTTAAGCACGGAAACAACAGAAGAGGATGATCTTCCTAACAAGCAAATCACTGGCATTAGATTGACATGCAAAACAATACGAAGCATTATTCTCACGAGGCACGGTGAACAGCTCGTGATGCCGCATGCCACAACATTCCAAGCTCAACTTTGCAATCAAACACAAGGCCTGGCATTACATAGACAATATTCAGAACAAACTCTTAAAATATCGTACATAAGTCAACATTCATGTGACTATGCATCTCAGCAGAGTAAATATTTACTTCTGAACTGAAGACAGGAATAGGAAAAAATGATCGACGTTGCTCACAGCAAAGGGCGTCCCACTCAAAAATATCAAATGCATGTCTTCTGGCTAACATCAATGAGCAAAAATTGACAAGGTTTTCCAATTCCAATATATTAAACTAATGTCAACTTTGACAAGCTTTTCCCATTCAAAATATGTAATGCATATGATTGTGGAACGGGCAGGGTTTGTCATCAGTTTGTCATTTGATAGTCCAGTGGCTCAAGGTGAAGATGAATGATTAGAGAACCATTCGATGTATTGTGCATGATGAAGTATTATTATGGAGGACACGAACCATCTGAACATTTTGTGCAGTTCCACTAAAATCAAGCTGAGCATCCCTGTGGATTTCGTATTTATATGCTGCTAGAAAACAAAGACACATCAGCACACACATGAATATTGGCCCCAGTGTCAACCCACCAATCGGTGGACTAACAAACTGAAAGTACGGTAAAGAGATTACCATGCCCAGATGCCCCATCATTGTTGCTTAGAGTGACATTGACAGACTTGGAGTCCTGTCCTGGCTTCTTGGTACTTGTTTGGGCACTTGTTTGCCCAGTGTTCCTCCGAACCACAAGTAAAGCAGCCATCTCTCTTTTTGTCTTTCTTCTTCCCTTCTTAATGGCCGACACTGGCAGCACCATTCAAACATATAGTCTGGTGGCTCAAGGTGATGACGAATGATTAGAGAACCATTCGATGTATTGTGCATGATGAAGTATTATGGAGGAAACAAACCATCTGGACATTTTGTGCAGTTCCACTAAAATCAAGCTGAGCATCCCTGTGGATATCGTATTTATATGCTGCAAGAAAACAAAGACACAGCAGCACACACATGAATATTGGCCCCAGTGTCAACCCACCAATCGGTGGACTAACAAACTGAAAGTACGGTAAACAGATTACCATACCCAGATGCCCCATCATTGTTGCTTAGAATGACATTGACAGATTTGGAGTCCTGTCCTGGCTTCCTGTACTTGTTTGGGCACTTTTTGCCCTGTGCACTCCACGTGTTGTAGAGTTTCCTATGCTCTCTGCAGAGTAGTCATGTCACCAGCGTCTACTAATACACTGTAAAGCTTCTCGATCATTCCTTGTGTAATGTAGCGCAAACAGTGACTGCTTCTTTCTGCAAAGTGGTAAGACCAACTGGACCCACTAATGCAGCAGTTTGCCTTAGACACATTGGCTCCTTTTGTGCAGTTTAACTAAAATCAAAGTTGGAATAAAACCGAGCTTTAATTTTGATATCCCTGTAAGCAACAAAAGGTATAAGGGAAACAATTACTGAGAAATAACGGTTGATGACTTGTACTCCCAGAAGAAAAACATCTACTGATCTACCTTATCTTAATGGGAAACAAAGCAGGAGAGTAGCAGTTCTCAATCAGTGTGATTCATTCATATTAACTGAGACATTATCTTAACAATGTCTTGTTTCAACATGTATAAAGAATGACAAAGCAAAAAAGTATCATTCCTAAAACAATGCGACTGATTCATTTTAATAGAGACATTATCTTAACAATACCTTGGTTAAACATGTAGAAAGAACTACAAAGCAGGATAGTACCATTTGTAAACCACTGTAACTGATATATAATAACAGAGACATTATCTAAACAATACATTTCTTAAACATGTACTCCGGTCGATCCCTAACAGAAATGGTACTCCCGCCGATCCCTAACAAGTGTTGCAGTTTTGAACTAAGAGTAGTTAATTCTGAGGAAAGTCGGTACTGACCTTTCAAGACCAAGATTTGAAATAACTCGTGAGGAAGACCTCAGAGAGATCTCAACACATATATGGAAATCCAGTCTCATTTTGTGCAGTTCCACCAAAATTAAGCGAAGCAAAATGTCGCAATAGCAACAAGTTGAATAGATATCCCTGTTTTAACAGAGGCAAAAAAGGAATCAATTACTGGCCAATAAAGGAGGATGAAACATGCGGCCACAAAAATGGTAATCTCGCCAATCCCTAACAAGTGTTGCAGTTTTGAAATAAGATTCAGTAGTTAATTCTGAGAGTGGCATTGCTTAATTTTACCAGCGCCATTAGATTAACAAAAAGCATAAACAGTTCCACGGGAGAGTGGGCGCAACAACAACATGTGCTTCCATCTACTTATAAAGAGGGTTATGCAGAGTATGTTGTAACAAATCAACAAGCATAATGTCTGGGTTGGTCCCATTTTTGTTCACTACTTAATGGGAAAAGACAGCAATACAATAGCTTCAATTCAACATTTATTTAAAACAGTACCAATGCAAGTAGCACAGCATCTCAAAACACACTGCATGATCATGTGGATGAAGGCAAGTACCAACCTGTCATGACGCACACAAGATCACGTACGAATCTGCCAACACGAATAGGAAATCCAATCTCGTTTTGTGCAGTTACTCTGAAATCAAGTAAAGTCGCCGGTGTGACATTTAAGTTTGCTATAGCAACAAGTTGAATAGATATCCCTGATTTAACAGAGGCAAAAAAGGAAACAATTACTGCCAATAAAGGAGGATGAAACATGCGGCCACAAAAAGCTGCATCTACCTTATCTTGATGGAAAACAAAGTATAGGACAGTAGCATTTCTAAAACGGTTGCATTGATTCATATTAACAGAGAAATTCTCTTAAAATAGTTCAGTAGTTAATTCTGAGAGTGTCATTGCTTAAAATACAATAGCTTCAATTCAACATTTATTTAAAACAGTACCAATACAAGTAGCACAACATCTCAAAACACACTGCACGATCATGTGGATGGGACATGGGACATGCCAGCACCATGTGCGTCCACACGTATAAATGGGTGATGCAGAGTATGTAGCCATGCAGCATATCTGCGTTGGTCCCATATTTGTTCTCTTTGAAACTTTTTCCGATGTGAGGGCAGCAAATCTAGTCCTGCACAAACTACTCGACCCCCCAGCTTCTTTCCCTTTTCAACAAAGAGTTTGGTTCCTTACAGATGTGTGTACTGGGTTACCCCCTTTTTCCCTTTTCGACCAACAAAGCGGTTGGATAGCTAGTCTATACTACTTTCCCTCCCTCCTTTCCTCATTGAACCACGTCCTAGATTCATGCTCCACCCCACCGCACCCGTCTTTCCTCTTTGAACCAAGACCTAGATTCGACTACAGAATCGAAAAAGATCAGCATGCAGCTAGACCAATGATGATTTCAAAGAAACTTATACCTTAGGGTCGTCAGGATGTGGCAAGGCGTGCGGCGGGAGGTCGGATCTGCCCACACTACGTACGGCAGCGAGGAAGAAGGGGTCGGTGGCCCTCCCACACAGGCGCTGGGTGAAAGAGAAAAGCGCAGCCGGAAGTGGATTGCCTCCCTCACCAAAGGCGATAGAGTGAACGCTGCACCTCCTCCCCTTCCTGGCGCGACAGGATTCGGATGCCTCCTTCGCCAGCTGTGAGGGGGGTGAGAGAGACAGAGGCCACAACGCAGTCTTGTTTAGATCTAGTGAAGAGGGTGAGAGACAGTGAATATAGCAAACCCTAGCAAAGGAACGTTGAGCCTCCAGCGTGTATATATATATATGTAGTGCGGCGAGAGTGTGGAGAGTGCAAACCCTAGCGAACAAGCGCTGAGGCTCCAGCTTATATATATACTGTAGTACGGACTGAGCTCCGGTGCCTTAACTGCACCTGCTTTTGGCTGTATGACAGGTGGGCCAACCACATTTTGGGCCCACCTGTCATAAACCCAAAGGCAGGTGCACTAAAGTCAATGAAGCTGCGTCCATATAGTACTCGTGTATACGACTAATATATAGTGGAGTGGTTTTCTTATTCTCTCCATAACAATCGTTTTAAATTGTGTAAGTACGAAACGAAACTCTTTATTTAACGTACCAGTGAAGAAAACTACTACTCCCTCTGTTCCTAAATATTTGTCCTTCTAGAGATTTCAACAAATGACTACATACGGAGCAAAATGAGTGAATCTACACTGTAAAAAATGTCTATGTACATCCGTATGTGGTAGTCCATTGCAAACCACTTGAAAGACAAATATTTAGGAACGTAGGGAGTACTTCCGATGAACTAACGATCCACGCGTCCTGGTCGCACTTCCTGTCCTTCACGTGCGGTACACTACCATCCCTTAAGTGAACAACCACACATGCGCCAAATTATCGGAAACGTGTGAGAGTGTGTACAAATAAAGAATTTTAATTTCAATTATCGGAAAGGTTTGAGAGTATGTACAGTTTGCCCTCTCTAATAATTATGGTTTGTTGTGTTCGGCCTAAACTTGGTCAAACTTTACAAAGTTTGACTTCAGTCAAATCTAATATGCGGAGTAAATAAAAATGGAGGGCTACTACGTCCATCCGGGTTTTTAGTCCACACCATTTTTTTAATCAAAGTTAATAGATGGACAAATAAAATTACAGGGGAGCTGGAGACAAAGTTGTGAGAAGGCTTAGAAATCAATACAAAACTTATGCTCTTAGTACCAACGTCGATCCTTCTTCGAGGAAACATTTGGTTCATAGCCAATTGTGTGATAAAATTGCACCAATGTGAAAGACGATTGCGTCTCCAACGCAACCAAGGTGAACTGGCGAAGGATATCATCTTTGTGGGTAACAAGCAAAGAGCACTGATGGAAGACAACTTGTTTTTCATTGAAAATCGATCAGCTTCACCAGCCGACGCAACCATGAGCATCGATAGGTCATCGTGGTGATGCATCATCCATTTGGCATCAAGTTTGGGTGAGGCACCTATGAAGTTCGACAAATCCTCACTGTGGTCTGTTTCTTCTCAGTAGTCAAGCTCGAGGAAGGAAGAACCACGTGGCAGAGGACAGTGAGGCGGAGCAACAATGGCCATCCAATTTTGTGCAGTTCCACTAAAATTGAGGAAGACATGCCCGGGTATAGAGATACGCATCGTTGTTTCCAAAAATATAAAAAAAGGGATATACTGTTGTTACTTTGTTTTAAAAGATTAACAACGACATCTCAATTGTCAATAAGAATTATGAAAAGTACACCAACAAACAGAAGCATCATGACTATCTTGATGGGAACTAAACCAGGATACCCGAGAAAAAAAGCATTTCTTCATTTAACCAGTGATAGTATTAGATTAGCAGCAGCAATAGGAGCATATGGACAATGACCGCACAACCACCATGTACTTTTTGTCGAAACAACATATATACTTCCACCGAGGCATAAATCAGGACAACTTTTCGAGTGGCATTTCCTCTATAATAGTAGGTGATGTTGGACCAGCCGATGAACCCTAGCTACTATACATGGGGAGCTGGGGAGTAGTCGCATAGAAGAAAACCCGCATGCAGCGACCTGGGGAGCTGGACCAGTACAAGAAGTTATACCTCAGGTGGGCGAGATGTCGCTTAGGCGGGCGGGCGGGATCTGCCCACACGACTGCAGCGAACAAGGGCGTGGAGAACCGTCATCCGCGCCAGCGCCGGCTCCGAGAGGATGGTGCGCATCGGCTTCCTCCATCGCCGATGGCGACAACGTCAACGCTGCACCTCCTCACCTCCCGCAGCGGACGGGATTCAGCCGGATCTGTGACCACCGGTGAGGAGAGAGATAGTGTGGACACAGTGATCTTGTTTTGATATGGAGAGGGTGAGAGAGCGAGACGCGAGAAACTCTATCAAACAAGAGGCTATAATGGAGTAAAACAATCTCTCCATAGCAGTGGTTTTAAATAGAATACGCGTGTTCCCAGAAAAAAGAAACGAAAACTGGCGGACAATTTTTTAACGTACCAAGAAAGAAAACTCGATCAAAAACACGCCCCCGCTTCCAGGTCGCGAGAGTCGTCGCGCACACACACATAGACATAGACATGCATATCCGTGTTTACGTAAAATTCCATTTCCATCTCCATCTCCAATCATATTTTTCCAACTGGCACATTATTTACGTTGTTAATTATATACGCGGTAATATTAACGTACAGCATCTCTTGTTTGCGGGCGTCCAGACCGCTGCCACGGCCGCTCCTGACCAACCCGAACCCTCTTCATCACCCGCGCGTGCTTCCCGCCCAAAACGGTCAGTGCCGCATTCATGCCCGGCCAGAGCGGACGCGGCCTCTCACTGGTGCCGGCATTGAAGCGGCGCGCCGGCCGAGAGAGCGTCGCCCGCGCCGCTTCCTGGTGCATGTGACTGTTCCGCGTTCAAAGGTCGCAATAGCCGGCCACAACATGCATGTAAAAAGTTCTTGGGAGTCCGTGCTACAGCTAGCTGTCCTCCCCCAACTCGTCAATCTCTTCCAGTAGTACTAGTACTCCATGGCGCGATCCATCGACAAGCAGGCGGGAAAGTTATCGTATACTCGGTTTGCGGTGAGTGGCATGCCGAGCGACCGTGTGGGGTCGAGCCGTGGAGGAGGGTGAGACACGAACGCGACAGACGTGATTTAAACATTGGTTTTGCTCGATGGCGCGATCCAACGGAACGAAACGTTGGTTTCTCTCCGTTTCCATTTTTTCTCCAGAACAACGGAAACTTTCCACTCTATTTTCATTCCTACTCCAAGGTTGCCCCGTTACAACATTCCATCAAATACAAAGGAAAACTAACACGCATGCTGATGCATCTCAATGATTCACAGATCATAGCCAATATTTACTTCACAACTAAAGACAAAAGTTGTGAGAGCATGTACGAAAGAAAAACTACTGATGGGGTCACTACGACTTAATCCCTAAACCCTAAACAGGATTTAATTTCCTGGCCAGGTAGAACCTGTCAAAGGAAAGACGGCTGGCACCCTCGGATCATACGATGCTTTTGTGCAGTTCCACTAAAATTGAGCTGAGCATCCCTGATGGCAAAGATATTGAAGAAGTGTGATTAGAATAATAGTACTGGCACTAGTTCATGAGACATAAACTCATCACAAGTAGAAGCCGGTAGAAGTAGAGAAAGATCGACATGGAGATGGAGCTACGTGGGGAGCTGCAGCAGTGGAGCAAGCCGGCTCCAAAAGGAAGATGGACTACCTGGGACGTCGGGTTGTAGCTAGAAGGGCGGTTGGGACGCGGCATCGGCTCATACCGCGGTGACCCCCGATTGGGACGCACCGACTGTGGATTTTCTCCCTCGCTGATGTCGACCGCGTCTACGCAGAACATTGTTCCCTTCCCCCAGCTGCGGGATCAGGCCGAATATGTGACTAGTGGTGTGGCCACCGTCGTTCTATGCTTGTGAAGAGAGCAACCCAAGCAAGCAAGCTTGTAGCTTAGGCTCCTGCTAGTGTATATATATAGTGGTTTTCTTTTTCTCTTCATATCAACCATTTTATATTGCGTACGTGTCACTGAAGAGTGAAATGATGGTTGCTTCTTCCGACTAACTTACTGTGTGATTTGACTGCTCCTTTAGTGGCCCCTACACGTACTCCCCCTACGTGTATGCAACAGTCACATGTACACATGGATGCAAAAACGCGCGCGATGCCCTAATGCATGCATGTCCGAGCACACGACGGAACACACATGGTCACGCTCAAGTGCTCAACCTACACGTGCATGCACACACATACTCAGCCAGGGTGAGCTAGTGACCGTATAAACACCAGAAAATGTATATATTGAGCGCAATGAGCGTATTATGAAGTCCAATGACCGTATTTTTACAAATATACAGTGACAGACAGTGTATTTATCTCGTTTGAAATTAAGCCATATTAACCGGAGAGGAGGCAGTATGGACTAGCATTACTTTGTTGTGTCCCGTCAACTTGCCGAACAAGGAGAAGCTTGCACGACGGGAGAAGCTTGCGCGCGGTGGCTCGCAGGACAAGGAGAAACTTTTGACTAATGCAGGTTGTCCTTCGCTCAGGCGGTGGACGTGCAACAGTTATTTCGGTGTCAGATTGCCAGAAGCATACACTATACTAGTAGTACTATTATTGTTGCACTTCCCGAAGAGGCGAACAGCCAAGCGCAAAGTTTACTAGTACTAGTACTACTACTATAGTCTATAGAGGTATGTACTAGTACTATACTAGTACTAGGAACCAGATGGAGGAGCATCTGCACTCTTATTATATTTTTAAAATGTGATAAAGCAATCTTCAACACATTTGGTTCTCTTCGAGGGTTCTCGCATGTGATAATGGAAGTTGATTGCATGGAACACTCGCCACAATTCTGGCTCATATCCTATTACAAATAGGAGCGTTCGGTAATATTTCCTCTTTTTTTGTTATTCAGCCTGTAAACAAGGTCAGCAAACCTTGCGGCGCATCTTTGTGAGAACCGTGCTTGCTGCACTTTGAATGTGGCCGAGAGCTGGCTTGATGAAACACCTCGCTTCCTACTTCTTTTTTTGCGGGGTACCTCGCTTCCTAGTGACCAGTGTCTTGGCTGATCGTCCTAAGAATGCTTATATATGAATAAAGCTCTCTCATTTACCCGCAAAAAAGATTAAGCCATATTAACCGGAAAGGAGGGAGTATGGACTAGCACTACTTGTTGGTGTGTCCCGTCAACTCACAGAACGAGGAGAAGCTTGCAGGACAAGGTGAAGCTCGCTTACGCCTTTTGACGAATGCAACGTACCCTCGCCCAGGCGGTGGACATGCATCAGTTCATTCGGTGTTAGATTGCTAGAGGCATACACTGTAGTACCGAACATGCGGAGTACCATCATTGTTCGACTTCACGAAGAGGCGAAGAGCCAGGCGCAAGGTTTAGTAGTACGAGTAGTACTACTACTAGAACCGCATGGTGGAGCCTCTGTACTCTTATTTTTTTAATCTCTGATAAAGTACACATTTGTTCCGGAGAAGGGCAGAAAACGGCAGCCCAACATGTAATGATGATATCAATCAACCATGCTCGAATATGTCTTGGCCTCCGTGCGAGCCTGTCTGTGTGTTCTCGCTCCTCGTCTCTCTCAAGGAACGGCGGGTTGGCCATTTTGCCGTCAATTGAGATCGATTTGCTCACACTCCGGTCCCACATGTCAGTGATATGCCAAGAGGAGGTGCGTTGACCGACTGGCCATACGCGTACTTGGTTTTGCACCTTCATACTACTCCTCCCTCCGTCACAGTTTACAGGGCGTGCTTCATTATGATGCATTTCTCTCAATGCATTTCCACCACCAGAGAGACTTTACACGCGTTTGGTTTAATGCTCAATTAATTAGGGCGTGGTAACCGCAATTTTCTCTCGATGTAGTACTACGGAGTGGAGTAAGTGCATGCATGTGTGTACCCGGGGTGGAAGCACTGCATGCATGTGTGTACGCATTATTTCCTCTAGTAATAGACGTCGTGCTATAACTACCAATGCTATTTTTCAGGCCGATCGCTAGTCGCCTTCGTCCCAGAGATTTTCTCTTTTCTGAAGTGCGCTCTATAAACAGTGACAGATGGAGTAGTATGAGCGGATTCAAAGAAGAGCGTATTGATGGTTGCTTCTTCCGAGCAACTTACAGTGGGAAAGGTGGGGCTTATGATTTGACTGCTCATTACTCACTATTAATGCGGCGCAACGACAGGTCGTGGTTTCCCATGCGGCTGTGCGCTACCCCCTCGGTTCTTAAATATACTTCGGAGTATTTGTCTTTGTAGAGATTTCAACGAGTGAATACTCAAATATTTGTCTTTTTAGAGATTCAAATGGACTACTACATACGGATGTATATAGACATATTTTAGAGTGTAGATTCACTCATTTTGCTCCGTATGTAGTCACTTGTTGAAATCTCTAGAAAGACAAATATTTAGGAACGGAGGGAGTACACATACGAAGCAAAATGAGTGAATCTACACTCTAAAATATGCCCATTTGAAATTTGTAAAAAGACAAATATTTAGGAACGAAGGAGTATAATTTTGTGCATGGCACATGGACCCGGATGCCGAAGAGGCTTCTGGCAATGTTATCAAGCTTCCAGCATTTGTTTACATAATTGACGTACTATACAAATAATTTTCCAGCGACATGAAATTGTACAATGGTGTGAGCTTTCAGCTTTTGTTTCGTGTGTCTTGCCATCGATGCTCTTTCAGAAACAATAAAAATCTAACTTCCTTGCTAATCAGAGCTAATATTTACATCACAACTAAAGACAAAGTTGTGAGAAGGTGTTAAATTAAAATTGATCCATGCTTTCATTGGCAGCAACGTCCCCCCAGCTCTGTCTAAATCAACAAGGCATGTTGGGAAAAAAGGTAGCTGTCTGGAGCATGCAACATTCCGATCATTTTGTGAAGTTCCACTAAAATAGAGCTGAGCGTCCCTGTTCCAAAGATATTAAGTGTGATTACGATAATAGAGGACTGCTGATGAAACAATAAACACACAAATAGAAGTCGGTCACCTTTGCAGTCTCTCTTAAGACTAACTAGTTGGAGAAGATTAGGCTCGGAGTTGGATGAGGAGGATAGAGCAAAACTAATCTCCCTTTGTGCAGTCACACTGAAATGTAGAGACGTTGCCCGTGTGACATTTTGGTAGAACTGCACAAAACACTCTTAAGAAAAAAGTGATTTGTGCAGTTCACCAAAAGGTCGCAGTAGCAACGAGGTGAAATGGATAGCCCTGTTTGCAAAAAAGAGGAAGAAAGGAAACAATTACTAGCCAATAACTGTTGATGACACATGCGATGACAAAAAAGAAGCATATTCCTTGTCCTAAAGGAAGATAACAACACGGTTGTGTTTGTCTAAAACGGTGTGAGGACGAGATTGCAATATGGAAAGTACGCCGGACGAGCTACGTTTTGGGCAAAGAACTATGGAAGATCCACATGCGGCGACGTGGGAAGACGGGCAGTGGAGCAAGGCCGGAGGGGATACCTGGAGGTCGTCGGGATGTAACTAGGTGAGCGGCGGCAGGCGGAATCTGCCCATACTGCGGCAGCGAGCAGGTGGCGTAGGCCCTACCACGCCGGAGCTTGGTCAGAGAGAACGGCGTGTACCGCAGATCGGGACGTGCTGCCTCGGTGCCGTCGAATGGAGAAACGATGCACGTCCTCCCTTTTCGCCGGCGGACGGGATGCGGCCGGATCAGTGACCAACGTGAGAGAGAGAGAGGCCACCGCAGCCTTGTGTGAGATACTCTGAAGAGAGACAAACCAGGCAGGCAGGCTCCATTGTATATAGTGGAGCGGACTACCTTTTTCTCCATAAAAATCATTTTATATTCTGTGTACGTGCCATTGAGCGATATAACCTTATTTAAAAATAACGCGCCAACGCATCAAGTCGAACTTTGTTTCGTGCACGCGTGGTACATGACCTCCGTAGGTAAACAACCGCTACACGCGTTCAAATTAGCACGTGGGCTGCCATTTCGTACAGAAATGAGCTCCACTGTGTACCCGCGCAGGTGTGGCTGGGCACGAAGCGTGAGTACGTGCACGGTGCACCTATTCTCTTCTTGTATACGTACACCACCTACGTGGGGTTGTGTGAGAGAGATACAAACGTAGAGAGATATAGTGTGTGGGTTCGTGAGAGTTTTTTGGGGGGGAGGGGTGTGGGGTCAATAAAAATGTAACATATGCAATGTGTGTGAAATAGAGTCCTGGATATATCATATATATAGAGGGGGCGATCCACGAGAAGAGAGTGGAGGTATCATCGGCTTGAGGTGTCCATAGAATCGAAGAGAGGGATGATGTGTGTGTGCGCGCGCGCGTGATCGATAAAGAGTGCCATCGAATTTGTGTGCGCCCGCATCAAAGATATAGAGTGGCTGGCCTACTGGAACGTGAGAGGGGACAGGTGTAGTTTGTCTCTATGGCATGGATACCTACCTACAGCGCTCGACTATCGGTGTGTGGTGGGGGGAGGGAGGCCTAATTAACTATAGAGGTACAATGGCTGGTATATGTGTGGAGGAGGAGATAGGCCTACCTCATGTATTAAGGGAGATCGATCTACCTCATGTATTAAGGGAGATCGATCGGCATCCATGCATATGCGTAGGAGAGGAATAAGGTTGGGAGAGAGACAGAGCTAGAGTGTTGGAGGGGTGGTAGTGGAGTTGCTTCTAACAAATGGTGGGATAGGCTTGCTAGACAACCGGAGGGCATGCCTGCAATATCAATAAGAGAGGGGATGGCTACCTGTCTGTGCACGTGCATGTGAGAGACGGGTCAGGAGGCATGCACGAATGATGAGGGGGGGGGCGATATGAATGTGGTAAGCAGACATAACTACATAGGAAGATCAATCGTCCTTTGTCAGAGAAAGGAGAGACATAACTTGTGAGGTACGTCGATCGATGGGGGGATAGTTAAAGTCGACCTAGGTATATGTTGGGAGATCGATCGGTATACATGCATGTGTGTGTTAGAAGCAAATGAGGCACGGGGAGAATGATAGAGAGAGAGGGATGCATCTAGGAGGTGGTGTGAGAGTCATACTATATCGAGGGGGAGGAGTGTGCGAGTACGAGATCGATGAAAAGAGTGGTGGGAGTGAGGCATGGACGGTGATAAGAGAAGAGGGGAAGCTTGTGTTTTGTGCTAGACACACCTGGCTAGAGAGGCATATCGATCGATGTGTGCCGTAAAGAAGGAGCTAGGGGGCCTACACACACCGTGGGTGAACGACCTAAAGTGAAAAGACGAATTTGTGCGATGGAGCTAGAGAATGTTGAGGGAGGGTGAGAGGGATGCGGGCGTTTGCATGCACGAGAGAAAGTTAGCGCTAGCTAGCTACAAAGATAAGAGGATTGTGTGGGTGTAAAAGACGAATGGAGATCATACTTCATTATAAAAAGCGAATTCGGATATTTGAAGAATTTATCATAGTGTTTTAAACCGACGCATGTGTGAATATATATAACGGTGATACACATGGTGTGGTTATGAACATGTTATACTACATATAATATATTTTATCTCTACTCTTATAAAAAAATGGAGTTGTTGATGATGGTGCCATCCTGCAATATAGGCCGTCCGATTTATATCTGACGGATAGGAAGGAAACTATGGTAATTTTGAAAAAAGATACCCACACCCCTCTCCATATTTGCAAATTAGGCCTCCCCTTGATCATGTTGATGTTCTGTGGAACGCATGGGCATCTTGCTAGTACTACGTATAACATATAGAACATTGATCATAATTTGGGCTAATGTGTGGCTTTTGCAGCTCAGGTCTAAATACTTGTCATAATGTAGTGGGCGGGACACTATACTATGTGTGATAAACACGGTGTACACGTATGGAACATGGATTAGATTATGAATATATAGTTAGTACATCAAATGTACTATTATTTGGAATCAACATCAAGTGTATTCAAAAAATAGACTTCGAGTTCATGTAGTACACATAGTTCATATCTATCTCTATAGTAATCATGTGGTGTGTTATTAAGGTAATACACGAATGATGGTTGAAGTTGGCAACAATCATGATTATAGATTCTTATTGAAATAGAGAAACGAATTCAAATTCAGTTCGAATTGCAGTGGTAGTATAGACATTTGGAATGCACTAAAATGTTGGTATGGGTAGCTTTAAATAGCAGTGGTAGTATAGACATTTGGAATTGCAGTGGTAGTATAGACATTTGGAATGCACTAAAAAATTAATTGGACATAACATGGATTCATACTACCGAATAGCATTTAATTGCACTAAATTGTTGGTATGAGTAGCTTTAAATAGCATTTTTATAGTAGAACGGGGCAAGACTCTCTCTTTGTGTGGTGTGAATAGTTTTATTTTTTCGTTTTCTTTTTGGTTGAGGGAAGTGCGAATTGATTTGGTACGTACAAGTACAATATTACACGTTAGGCTTGTCCTTAAAATTCAACCCGCGCCTTGTTATATCCCAAAAATTCAGATATCGTGCTCCCAAAACTGGCGCCTTCACAACCCGCGCCTTGCTATCCCGAAATTACAACGCGCGCGAAAACTCCATCCAGCTGCCAAATCCCGACACGCGAAATACCCCTTCTAACCCTGAGCCGAAAGGGCCGCTAGTTCAAATCGGTGGGGGCTACTTTTGTAACACACCCTACATTTTGGACAAGCGCATCCCTAAGTCATGGTTCACCCCCTCCCATCGCCTCCTTTTCGCCATTCGAAATCCCAGGCCGCCATAACCTCTCCGCTCCAGCCGCGAAACCCCACCCTCCTCCGTCCGCCACCTCACCGCTGCCCAGCCGGAGCCTCTTCCCCGACGAAGTCGTCCACCGCAACAGCTCGACGTCCCTCGTCCACCTCCCCGGATGAGGATCCGTCGTCCATTTCGTCGTCCCGCCGGTTCAGCCGCCCCATCATCCACCTCCAAGGAGCTGCTCCGACGATCGCCTCGTCTATCGCGGCCGCTCCATCCCCACAGCGCCGCCTTAACTTGTTCCACCGGAACCGCAGCATCCTCACCGACTCATCGTACGAAGCCGAGGCCTACTCGGCGCCACCAAAGAGGTTGTACACTCATCGCATCGCACCTTCTCCTTAGGTCGACCTCCCGGCGCCGACGGTGCTCCATCCCGCACCCCCATGGAGCGGCTACCTTGAAGCCGGCGCTGCGGGCGACATCTCCACGGCGGCTCTCCCCCAGTGCGAGGCCCCTTCGGCGGCGGCCATACCAGCCAGATCTGCTGCTGCTGCTCCGGCTCTCGCTCGCTCGCGCTGCTGCTGCTGCTCTCCCCCTCGCTCGTGCTGCTGCTCTGCTCCGATTTAGCTACACTTCAGTCGACTGAATCGACTTTTGGGTCAGTCGATTTTCAGGGGGTGGGGGGCTCGCCGGAGTTAAGGAAGAACCACCCACAGCGGGGACGGGGGCTCGCCGGAGAGGTACCCCACTATCTATCTTAGGGTTCGGGGTGGGGGCGGGGGGCCTATAGGGCTGGCCGGGGCGGCGGCGGCGGACCGGCGGTGGGGAGTTGTTTCGGGGCGGCGAGGCGGCGCTGGGGCCGGCGGCGAGGCCGGTGGTGGCTGGCGGCTTAGGGGGGTGCAGGTTGAAGATGAACTGCAGGCCCTCCCTAAACTACATGTCAAGTGCCTCTCTGCTACCATTGCGTTCAGTTTCGACAGTAACATTCAGATTCCACAGTAAATTTCAGTTTTGACAGTTAAGTTCAGAGTCAACAATTTTTACCTCATCTGTTGTAGTCAGGTGGTTTTTAGTGATGTAAATTTTACATCTATTTTACATCATCTATTGGAGATGCTATTAGAATCCCACTTGAGACTGACGATGTCTGTCTTGTGCTGCTTCAGCCTTGACGTCTTACGACTCACCGGGGCTGCTCCAACGACAGAACGATCCATCACAACAGAGCAGTGCCCTGGACGCCGTCTACAGATTCCTTAGATCTTCCTCCACACCTCCGACAGCCACCTCTGCCTCTACTGCTTCAGCGACCAACCCAATGATGATGAGGTCGACACGGCTACGGCAAAGAGGTTGTACACTTGTTGCATCACTTATTACTATACATTCATGTTGATCCATTAGGGCTATTTTGGTTCGACGGAAAAACATAGCAATAGGGAATTTTCCAATGGCACTCTACTATTCAATTATTCATGCATTTTGTTGAAAGGAATGAAGCAAAACATCCACCTGGACCTACTTTTCAAAATCCTATGCATGAAAACAAGACCAAATGCATTAGTGGCAGAATAACATTCTAACTGTACACGCTCTCATATGGTTTCACTTTATTTTGGCCATGTTTCTTTGCATTCCTATGCTCTTCCAATTCCTGTAAACCAAACACCCAAGTTGAAAGAAATCATGTGTTTACAAATGCTCTGTTTACCATGTGCATTCCTATCCTATTCCGGTGTTTTTCCTATCCCTGCATTTTTAGAATCATGCAAGCCAAATGAGCCCTTACAGAATTACTTCAGTTACAGGTAGGTGTCGAAGGGAACTTTGTGTGGTTTGTCCTGCTCCTGCCGCGATGTCGTCCACCTCACCTGAGGTGCTCCATCGACAGAAACATCCACCAAACCAGACATCACGACTCCTGACCATCTTTCGCCGCCTCAGATCCCCTTCCCTGCCGTCGGCACCCACCGCAACAGCATCACCATCATCGACTCAGCAGATGAACCTGAGGAGTACACGGGTCCACAAGAGAGGTCGCACTCTTTTGATTCTGCTTATGTTATGCATTGCTTAAAATTACCTGCTACTTTATCGTCCTGTTCACCTCTTGGACTCCAAGTCAGGTCCAAATTAATGCTCAAACTTGAGTTTTAAATTAGTTGTGGGGCACATATCGAGGAAGCAATGAATAGTATCTCTGTCTAATATCTAGTTCACCTAGGGTATGCCTATGTTGTTCATCTTGGGTGGGACACAAATAGTAAAGCAATAATCATCTGTCTTTTTATTAAATTAAAGCAATCATCAGCCTGCTATCATTATTTTTGGATCCATCCACTGGTTGTTACCATCACTCTAAATTTCTGCATGCTCTCCTTACATAATCTCACCATATTTTTTTCGTATGCATGTCAGATATTGTACACATTCATGCTGAACATGTAGAGAAAAAGAGAAGAGTTTTGCGCGGCAATACAATGTCATGCAGACATTGCTCCATGGTGGGTTCAATGGCAAACCCTCCCCACCCCTCTCCATATTGTAAGCTAGAGGAAGATATCTGTTCTGAGGCGGATTCAGACGCCGCTGACCACTCCTATTTACCCCCCAAGGTGTTTGCTCTACCTTGGCATGATGATGTTAGTCATATCATGCATATGTTTCCTTGCAGTGCCTACTTTTGACATCATATATGTCATCTGCTTAGTTTAGACATGTTCTGTCACCACCAGTTTAGTTTCTATATCATATATGGGAATTATGCAGTCTCATGTCTTTTTGCCAGCCATAATATATGTGAAATGTGCAATGCCATCCTGTTTAACCAGGCATCATATATTTGAATGATATCTTGCCCATCCTTTTCTTCATTACATTTCCATTTGTCGACAATGTTTGTACATTAAACTACTCTTCCTGTGAATCAGCCATTTGGGTGGGAGATTGAAAAATCTGGAGTGAAAACAAGGCCTTCAGAGCAGACAGTGCTACCTGTCGAAGCAGATCTCTTGTTGGGTCCCGATAGCTCCTCAGAGATGGATTCAGAGACAGATGACCAGTCCTATTCCCCCATCGAGGTGTATGCTCTAACTTGGCACGGCGTTTTATTTATTCATCATATCTTTGAATTATGTTATGCTATGCTATCCAGTTTAGATAGACATCATATATGTGAAATTATGTCATGCTATCCGTTTTAGTTAAACAATATACATGTCAACTATTTCATGTCCTCTTTTTTCCACACTATCTATTGCATCTGTCTCTCATACAATGTCTATACATTCAACTATGTTTCTTGTTTATCAGCCATTTGAATTGGAGCGGGTGATGCCAGCATCTAGCGGACTAAAAACACGGTCTTCAAATAAAACAGTGCTACCTCTTGGTGGAGATAGCACCCCGGTTGTACATGCACGAGAACCAGCCCTACCATACATAACCCAAACTCTCGCAGATTGTACCCCTACTGCGATGGACATAGAACTAGCTTCACCCAATCTAACCCCAACCCCAGCAGATAGTAACCCAGTTCCTGTTGACACAGCACCATCTCCACCATAGAGCTCCCAAACAAGAGCAGTTAGTAAGGCAGCTCCGGTGCCCAAAGGGCCAGTACTACCATGGCGAACCCCAACTCCACCAGTTAGTACGCCTATTCCTGTGGAGGAAGCACAACCAGCTAGTTGTACTTTAGCATCTATCGCATTTGATGTTGTTAAGTTGTATGTGCGTATCTTCCCATCTTGGAAATATTATACTGAAGATGAAGGAAAATGCCAGTTGCAGGTGTTTGTCCAGGAGTTATGTGTAAGTAATGTTATTCATGGCAATTACTTTGCTTTGTCCCATACATCCTACCTCCATGATGGTTATAATACAGCAAATTTTCCCATTTTTCTCTATAGAGAAGGACCGATTTGGAAACTTAGGATGAGGTAACCTGTGCTACTACCTCTGCTATCTTCAAGAATGCTCGGTGGTAGTATCGGAATTACCTGAAGAAAACGTACTTCACCGGCAAAGAAACTCATCAAATTCCCTTACGTTCTCTTGAGACACATTTACTAGACGATGACTGGGAACGCCTTGTTCTGTATTGGTCCCGAACCAAGAATGTGGTAAGGTCTATGAGCTCATTTTCTATTTTTAAGTACTATATTCTTGCGTCTTACTGTACTCTATTCATGTAGAACAAGTGCCTAAACCTGAAGAACAATTGTTCTAATTTAAGATTCCATTGCTATCATAGTTCCAAAAAGCGCTAGGCGTTAATTGTGCGTTTTGCCACCGCCTTGCGCTTTACTGACCAAAGCACATGCTTATGCACAGTTATGCACAGATTAAGCGTATTTATGCGCAATGCGTTTCGCCAACGCCTAGAGCCTAGGCGCGCTTAAGCGCTCGCTTAGGCGCGCCTTTTTTTAACTATGATTGCTATCATGCATACTGCTTTGCTCTTGTATCACTGTATTTACTCATACAAACTTATTTTTAAATTGAAGGATCCAATCAAAACTCGAATGGCACAGCAGGTATGTTCACGCATGTTTCTTTAACAGGCTTGCTCTTATCAATAACTCTGTTGATTTCAATTTCAATTGTGTATACAGTTGACTTCTCATATCATGCACATTACTAGCATCACAACAAAGCAAATAGTGTTGTTGTACATGTAGACCCGTGGTACCCATCTGAAATCTTGTTGTGCCGTGTAGTTTCCCACGCTTTGTATTCTTTCACTGCTGCTTTGTCTTGAACTGATATGATTTGAACCGTGTCTTTATTTTGATTTGGCAAGACAATGCAGTGACCATAGGACATAGATATATGTTTGTTTGATGCTTTTATTATGTACTAGTACTTGGCAATAGAAGACTTGGTAGTTTAATCCTGTCCACCTTACTAATGAACTGGTTCACCGAAATGAGTTTCATATACTAGTACATGCTAAACTATTATGTGTCTGCTTGTTTCTTCTTTTAGAATGCTGACAGAATATTGGGAAAGAGTGCCTTATTAAGCAATGGTAAAGGAAGTAATGCAGATAAGGTTCAGGATAGTGACACATCCTTGTTGGTCTCCAACAAAGCTGATAAAACAGCAAAGGAAGACTATCTTGAAGATAGTGAGACAACCCCAAAGTCCTGTCTTGGTTTAGTGTTGGAGTTACTGGCCACTACTGCTTGCATAAGCTATTCAAACTCACTGTCTAAATCAGTTCGGATTCTTAAGTCTCAACTACAAGCTGAAAGACATCGATCAGCTGTGCTGCGACAAGAAGCGGAAGGACTGCGGAAGTCCCTGGAGCATTCAGATGCATACTTTATGGTGCAACAGCAAGCGTTGGAGGATTTTAGCGCCAAACAGGACAAAGCTAATAAGCTTGCTAAGCTTATTGCCAGCATGGTGGATACTACGTTTCTTGAGCTCTTCTGGAGTTGTTTCAGTTATGCTCTTGTTTTGCTGCCGCGTTTATTTGCACTGGTGGCTAATTTTGACGGCCAGTGTATGTAATATGCTGCTTTGTTCCCTATATTTGCACTGGTGGCGAACTTTGATGCCCAGTGGATGTAATATGTGTAATAGCGGTAATAGGCTAGTGTTAATTGCTTGCTTATTTATTTCCTTATTGTCTTGTTTAGTTGTTTGATTGTAGTCACTGCAGTTCTTTTTCTGTGTTTTTCTAGTGGCCACAATAACCTATTTTTGAAAACTAGGCCAAAATAATCATGGCAACACACGGCTGCTGTAACCATGGGCCTCCTGTGGGCCATATGATCCATGGGCCTTCTATAGGCCGTAGGATCCATTGGCCTTCTATACGGGCCGTAGGTTCCATGGGCCTTCTACGGGCCGTATGATTCATGGCCCTTTTATGGGTCGTAGGATCCATGGGCCTTCTATGGGGCGTATCATCATTTCGCCAATCATGGGCCGTACTATTCGTGGACAATAACGGGCCGTTAATAGGCCGTATTTGATAACTCTATGAAAACAGCCCAACGGGTTTTTTTTGACATGAAAACGGCCCAACATATTATCGGGCCACAAACGGGCCGACTGTAACCACGGGCTGAATTTGGCCCACAAGCAGAAAATGACAGTAACGGGCCGTAAGTAAACGAATGTGGAAATGAGCCCAAGAATAAATGGGCCCCGAGAAGGCCGAAAGATAACATGGGCTGGAAATGGCCCAACGGAATAATGGGCCGTTAATGGGTATAAAGTGATACACTGTTCATTACGGCCCAGTTTCACCACGTGTCGTTAATGGGTATAAAGTGATACACTGTTCATTACGGGCCAGTTTTACCACGGGCCGTTAATGGGCCAAGAGTAATAAGGGCGTCATATGGGCCGAAAGACGTCATGGGCCATACATGGGCCGGAAGTTAAAATGGGCTGGAATTATATTGGACGGCCCAGATGACGCTACTGGGCCTAATTCGAATAGGCTGTAAACGGGCCCTGTGTTAGCGGGCTGTAAATGGGCTATATGCGAACAGGCCATTCACAGGCTTGCCGTGGGCCGGCCCGCCACCTTTTGACCAAGTCAAACGGGCCGGCCCTTTCACAGGAATGGGCCTCTGTTGGGCCATGCCACGTGTCGACGTATCATAGGCGCTTTGGGTCCAATGAGTGGATGACATCTGTCCCAGCGGTGAGCCAACACGTGTTTCCTCCAGCCAATGATGATTTTACACGTGGAAAATCCCCATTGGTCGGGGCTGTTAACGGGTTATCGGATCCAAAACCGGACCCGATAGCTTAACGGCGTTCCGTTATGGTGGATGCCACGTGTCGGTCACCCTTGACAAAAGCACTTCTGTGACACGCGATTTATCGTCATGGAAGTGGACACTTCCATGATGATAATTTTGGTAATGTCATGGAACACTTCTACGACAGCACATGTATGACTATCTTGATTCTGTCATAAATTTGTCATGGATGTACATGCATGATAGAAAACGTGACCTACTGTGACAAACACGTATCATCACGGAAGTGTGTTTTTTTGTAGTGATCATCATCACCATCCTCATCTCTTTTACGCGGTCCACTCTCCCGCACCCCGCTATAATCCCTACTTGAACATGGTGCTTTATGCCACATATTATGATCCAATGATGTGTTGCCATCCTATGATGTTTTGAGTAGATATCCATTTGTCTTTGGGTTGATTGATGATCTAGATTGGTACGTGTTGTATGTTTTATTTTAGTGATGTCCTATGGTGCCCTCCGTGTCGCGCAAGCGTGAGGGATTCCCGTTGTAGGGTGTCGCAATACGTTCATGATTCGCTTATAGTGGGTTGGTGAGTGACTGAAACACAAACCCGAGTAAGGGGGTTGTTGCGTATGGGAATAACAGGACTTGATGCTTTAATGCTATGGTTGGGTTTTACCTTAATGATCTTTAGTAGTTGCGGATGCTTGCTAGAGTTCCAATCATAAGTGTATATGATCCAAGAAGAGAAAGTATGTTAGCTTATGCCTCTCCCTCATATGAAATTGCAATGACGACTACCGGTCTTGTTAACAATTGCCTAGGACAATTCCGCACACCGATCCATCATTTTTCCACACTCGCTATTTATAATATTTAGTAATATATTCTACTTTATGATAACAGCACCTGCTTTTATATTTTATCTCTCCGACACCATGCAAAGTTATCCTCTTCATACCCACAACGTAGTTTTATTTCTCGTTTCTAGTTGGAAGCAAACGTTCGGTGTACGTAGAGTCGTATCGGTGGCAGATAGGGCTTGAGAGAATATTGATCTTACCTTTAGCTCCTTGTGGGCTCGACACTCCATACTTATCACTTCCACCTTTGGAAATTGTTACGATGATTCCCTTCACTTGGGGATTATCAAGCTCTTTTCTGGCGCCGTTGCCGGGGAGCAATAGCATGGGGTTGATATTCTCGTGTGTGCTTGTTTGCTTTCTTCACTAAGTAGATTTTGTTTTTCCTTTTTGTTTCTGTTTAGTTGTGGGTGAAACATAAAAAAAATATTAAAAGAATGAAAATACAAAAAAATTACTTGCCTCTCATGCCTAAAAAGTTTTTCAAAAAGAGAAGTGATTGGAAAGTTATGCATTGAAGAAGTAAGGGTCGACCTTGAGCACTTGTGTTCATGCTCACGGAAACAATGTAGAATTTTTCATGGAAGTTTCTCTGTAAATAATTATCCCCTTCTATATATACATTGTATTATAAAAATAATGTGCCAAGCTTTGGTTTTAGGATGATTAGATTGCTTGTTTACTATGTGCAGAAAAAAAACAGAAACTTTGCATGTAGCGCGTGATTTTACATTTTTTACTGGAAGGTCAAATGGGTCTGAAACTTTTTGCACATTACTTATGTACAAATGTTTCAAATTTTAAAATTTATTTCATAATTTTTGGAGTTACAGAAGTTTACTAAACCTCCAGATTACTACAGACTGTCCTGTTTTAGGCAGATTCTGTTTTCTAGGTGTTGATCGCTTATTTTGATGAATCTATGGGTAGTATCGGGAGGTATGAACCATGGTGAAGTTGGAAACAGTAGATATAGTTCTAATATGAAATTGAGTTTGAAACAGTACCTAAAGGTAGTGATTTGCTTTATTATACTAACGGATCTTACAAAGTTTTTGTTAAAGTTTTGTGTGGATGAAGTGTTCGAAGATCGAGGAGCTATCAATATGAGAAGAATAAAGAGAGGCAAGAGTTCAAGCTTGGGGATGCCCAAGGCACCCCAAGTAAATATTTCATGGATACTCAAGCATCTAAGCTTGGGGATGCCCCGGTTGGCATCCCATCTTTCTTCTTCAACAATTATCGGTATACCTCGGTTTTTGTTTTGTTCACATGATTTGTGTCCCTTGTGTTTTCCTTTTTCTTTTGAGAACCATGCTAGTATGAGATATATCTTCATCGATTTATAGAATGATCCATGTGCTTCACTTATATCTTTTGAGTATGACCTTATAGAATGCTCTTTGCGCTTCACTTAAATCTTCTGAGTATGGTTTTATAGAATGCTTCGTGTGCTTCACTTATATATTTTGAGCTTGGATATTGGTTAGTTTATATTAATTGTAGAATGCTCCATGAACTTCACTTATATCTTTTGGGTATGAATAATACTATCATCTAAAGCGGGTTTGGAAGAGAGTCAACTTTAGGAACTAGTGATCCCGCTATTCAGAATGAGAAGAATTTTGCTTATGTGGAGAGTAGAAAAATTTCTATGCTTGTAGATCATGAAAAGAATGCTTTATGTGATGGTTATATTGTTGAATTCATTCATGATGCTATTGAAAATTATTATGAGGGAGGAATATATGCTTGTAGGAGTTGCAATAATATCAAGTTTCCTCTCTATGTGCTTAAAGTTTTGAAGTTATACTTGTTTTGCCTTTCTATGCTAGTTGATTCTTGTTCCTATAAATTATGTGTTCACAAAATCCCTAGGCATAAGAAGTTGGTTAGATTCAAATATGCTAGTCATATTCTTCATGATGCTCTCTTTATGTTTCAATTCTTATCTTTTATGTGAGCATCATTGAAATCATCATGCCTAGCTAAAAGGCATTAAAGAAAAGCGCTTGTTGGGAGACAACCCAATATTTACCCTTACTGTTTTCGTGTGTTTACATGATTAAGATACTGTAGTAATCATGTTTTATAGCTTTTGTTCAAATAAAGTGCCAAGTAAGACCTTTGGGAAGACTTGGGTGAAAGTTAATGTGATCTGCTGTAAAAAATAGAAACTTTGCGCTCACGAGATTAGCTACCATTTTTATTACTGAAGAGTGCTTTTGAGTTGATTCTTTTTGCAGAAGATTAATAGACAAATTCCTCACGGCCACCAATTTATTTCATAATTTTTGGAGTAGGATAAGTATGGTTGATGTTCAGATCATTACAGACTGTTCTGTTTCTGACAGATTCTGTTTTCATTGCATAGTTTGCTCGTTTTCTAGTTTCTATGGCTTATATTTCTTAATATAAATTGTAGAAATGATATGGTACAGTAGACAATGTGTGGGAACAATTATGAACCTTGTCTTAGACAGTACCAAAGTGAATGGTTTACTCTTTATCATACTAACCTATCTCACGAAGTTTTGTTAAGTTTTGTGCGATTGAAGTTTTCAAGCTTTGGGTGAGATATCGATATGAGGAGAATAAGGAGTGGAAAGACCCTAAGCTTGGGGATGCCCAAGGCACCCCAAGGTAATATTCAAGGAATACTCAAGCTCCTAAGCTTGGGGATGCCCCGGAAGGTATCCCCTCTTTTGTCTTCAAAACTATCGGTATACCTTACTCGGAGCTATATTTTTATTCGTCACATGATATGTGTTTTGCTTGGAGCATGTTTTCAATTTTACTTGCTGTTTGAATAAAATCATTGGATCTGAAATATTGAATGAAAAGAATCCTCCCATGGCTAATTAATTGTTTGACTACTCAGTGTTCTTCACTTATATCTTTTGGAGTAGTTTGTCATTTACTCATGTGCTTCACGTATATCCTATGAGTAAATGGTTGAATGAATTGAATGTCATAAATATGAATTTATATATGTTTCATATGCTTATAACATGGGGAGTAATGACTTCACACATAAGAAGTATAGGTAGTAAACTTATTGAAAGTTAGCAAACGTAGAATTGGTCACTTGAACAATTCATGAAAGAATATTAGAGGAAGAGAGATTTCACATATAAACATACTATCCTGGACATCTTTTGCAATTGTGAGCACTCATTAAAATATGACATGCTAAAAGTTTGATGTTGGACAAGGAAGACGACGTAATGGGTTATGTTTTCTTATATCTGAAATAAAATATATTGTCATGGATTATCCAACATGCTGAGCTTGCCTTTCCCCCTCATGCTAGCCAAATTCTTTGCACCAAGTAGAGATACTACTTGTGCTTCCAAATATCCCTTAAAACGAGTTTTGCCATGAGAGTCCATCATACCTACCTATGGATTGAGTAAGATCCTTCAAGTAAGTTGTCATCGGTACTTGCAATAAAAATTGCTCTCTAAATATGTATGATCTATTAGTGTGGAGAAAATAAGCTTTATACGATCTTGTGATATGGAAGCAATAAAAGCGACGGACTGCATAATAAAGGTCCCTATCACAAGTGGCAATATAAAGTGACGTTCTTTTGCATTAAGAATTTGTGCATCCAACCTTAAAATCGTATGACAACCTCTGCTTCCCTCTGCGAAGGGCCTATCTTTTACTTTTATATTCTACCTTATGCAAGAGTCATGGTGGTCTTCACCTTTCCTTTTTACATTTTATCCTTTGGCAAGCACATTGTGTTGGAAAGATCCTGATATATATATCCAATTGGATGTAAGTTATCATGAACTATTATTGTTGACATTACCCTTGAGGTAAAAGGTTGGGAGGCGAATCTATAAGCCCCTATCTTTCTTTGTGTCCGATTAAAACTTTGAACCCATAAATATCCCATGAGTGTTAGCAATTGTGAAAGATTAAATGATAGTTGAGTATGTGGAGTTTTCTAAATCAAAGCTCTGACATAGACCCTTCCTGAAAATAAGATGAATTGTAATTGTTTGGAGACTGAAAATATAGTTTGTTAGTTTTAAGAAAGTTTATGATCTATACTTTAACATGTGAATAGTTTGTTACTTGATCATGAAAACTTTTATGAGATGAGCTACTGTTATGACATATAATGATGCTAGAAAAAGTGATTGGAACTATCATTGATCAAACTTGTGCACTTGCTAGCATTCACACTTCATAAATTATTTCTTTTATCATTTACCTACTCGAGGACGAGCAGGAATTAAGCTTAGGGATGCTGATACGTCTCCAACGTATCTATAATTTATGAAGTATTCATGCTATTATATTATCAACCTTGGATGTTTTATATGCATTTATATGCTATTTTATATGGTTTTTGGGACTAACCTATTAACCTAGAGCCCAGTGCCAGTTTCTGTTTTTTCCTTGTTTTAGAGTATCGTAGAAAAGGAAAACCAAACGGAGTCCAATTGACCTGAAACTTGACGGAGCTTATTTTTGGACCATAACAAGGCCAAGGAGTAAAAGAGTTGGGCCAGAAGAGTCCCGGGCTGCCCACGAGGGTGGGAGGCGCGCCCACCCCCTGGGCGCGCCCCCCTACCTCGTGGACAGCCCGGAGACCCCCTGACTTGTTCTCGACGCCAAAACCTCTTATATATACAGAAACCTCCAGAAATTAACCTAGATCGGAAGTTCCGCCGCCGTAAGCCTCTGTAGCCACGAGAAATCAATCTAGGCCCTCTCTGGCACCCTGTCGGAGGGGGCCATCATCACCGGAGGCCATGGAGGAGGATCTCGGAGGGGCCATCATCACCATGAAGGCCAAGGACCAGAGGGAGAACCTCTCCCCATCTAGGGGGAGGCCATGAAGGAGGAAGCACAAGGGGGAGAACCTCTCCTCCTCTCTCTCGGTGGCGCCAGAGTGCCATCGGGAGGGGAATCATCACCGTGGTGATCGTCTTCATCAACATCACCATCATCATCACCATCCTCATCTCTTTTACGCGGTCCACTCTCCCGCACCCCGCTGTAATCCCTACTTGAACATGGTGCTTTATGCCACATATTATGATCCAATGATGTGTTGCCATCCTATGATGTTTTGAGTAGATATCCTTTGTCTTTGGGTTGATTGATGATCTAGATTGGTACGAGTTGTATGTTTTATTTTGGTGCTGTCCTATGGTGCCCTCCGTGTCACGCAAGCGTGAGGGATTCCCTCTGTAGGGTATTGCAATATGTTCATGATTCGCTTATAGTGGGTTGGTGAGTGACTGAAACACAAACCCAAGTAAGGGGGTTGTTGCGTATAGGAATAAAGAGGACTTGATGCTTTAATGCTATGGTTGGGTTTTACCTTAATGATCTTTAGTAGTTGCAGATGCTTGCTAGAGTTCCAATCATAAGTGCATATGATCCAAGAAGAGAAAGTATGTTAGCTTATGCCTCTCCCTCATATGAAATTGCAATGACGACTACCGGTCTTGTTAACAATTGCCTAGGACAGTTCCGCACACCGATCCATCATTATTCCACACTCGCTATTTATAATATTTAGTAATATATTCTAACTTTATGATAACAGCACCTACTTTTATATTTTAGCTCTCCGACACCATGCAAAGTTATCCTCTTCATACCCACAACGTAGTTTTATTTCTCGTTTCTAGTTGGAAGCAAATGTTCGGTGTACGTAGAGTCGTATCAGTGGCAGATAGGGCTTGAGAGAATATTGATCTTACCTTTAGCTCCTTGTGGGTTCGACACTCTGATACGTCTCCAACGTATCTATAATTTATGAAGTATTCATGCTACTATATTATCCATCTTGGATGTTTAATGGGCTTTACTATGCACTTTTATATTACTTTTGGGACTAACCTATTGACCCAGAGCCCAGTGCCAGTTTCTGTTTTCTCCCTTGTTTCAGTGTTTCGAAGAAAAGGAATATCAAACGGAGTCAAAACGGAATGAAACCTTCTGGAGAAGTTATTTTTGGAAAGAAAGCAACCCGGGAGACTTGGAGTCCACATCAAGAAAGCAACGAGGAAGGCACGAGGCAGGGGGCGCCCACCCCCTGGGCGCGCCCTCCACCCTCGTGGGCCCCTCGTGGCTCACCTGATGTACTTCTTCCTCCTATATATACCAATATACCCTAAATCCTTCGGGGAACAGAATAGATCGGGAGTTCCGCCGCCGCAAGCCTCTGTAGCCACCAAAAACCAATCGGGACCCTGTTCCGGCACCCTGCCGGAGGGGGGATCCCTCACCGGTGGCCATCTTCATCATCCCGGCGCTCTCCATGACGAGGAGGGAGTAGTTCACCCTCGGGGCTGAGGGTATGTACCAGTAGCTATGTGTTTGATCTCTCTCTCTCTCTCTCGTGTTCTTGAGGTGATACGATCTTGATGTATCGCGAGCTTTGCTATTATAGTTGGATCTTATGATGTTTATCCCCCTCTACTCTCTTGTAATGGATTGAGTTTTCCCTTTCAAGTTATCTTATCGGATTGAGTCTTTAAGGATTTGAGAACACTTGATGTATGTCTTGCGTGGGATACCCGTGGTGACAATGGGGTATTCTATTGATTCACTTGATGTATGTTTTGGTGATCAACTTGCGGGTTCCGCCCATGAACCTATGCATAGGGGTTGGCACACGTTTTCGTCTTGACTCTCCGGTAGAAACTTTGGGGCACTCTTTGAAGTACTTTTGTGTTGGTTCAATAGATGAATATGAGATTGTGTGATGCATATCGTATAATCATGCCCACGGATACTTGAGGTGACATTGGAGTATCTAGGTGACATTAGGGTTTTGGTTGATATGTGTCTTAAGGTGTTATTCTAGTACGAACTCTTGAATAGATCGATCCGAAAGAATAACTTTGAGGTGGTTTCGTACCCTACCATAATCTCTTTATTTGTTCTCCGCTATTAGTGGCTTTGGAGTGACTCTTTGTTGCATGTTGAGGGATAGTTATGTGATCCAATTATGTTATTATTGTTGAGAGAACTTGCAGTAGTGAAAGTATGAACCCTAGGCCTTGTTTCAATGCATTGCTATACCATTTACGCTCACTTTTATCATTAGTTACCTTGCTGTTTTTATATTTTCAGATTACAAAAACCTATATCTACCATCCATATTGCACTTGTATCACCATCTCTTCGCCGAACTAGTGCACCTATACAATTTACCATTGTATTGGGTGTGTTGGGGACACAAGAGACTCTTTGTTATTTGCTTGCAGGGTTGCTTGAGAGAGACCATCTTCAACCTACGCCTCCCACGGATTGATAAACCTTAGGTCATCCACTTGAGGGAAATTTGCTACTGTCCTACAAACCTCTGCACTTGGAGGCCCAACAACGTCTACAAGAAGAAGGTTGCATAGTAGACATCAAGCAGTTTCTGGCGCCGTTGCCGGGGAGGCTAGGTAAGCGGCACTCACACCCCGTCAACTAAGCTCTTTTCTGGCGCCGTTGCCGGGGAGGTGAGTGCTTGAAGGTATATCTTTAGATCTTGCAATCGAATCTTTTTGTTTCTTGTTTTATCACTAGTCTAGTTTATAAAAGAAAACTCCAAAAAATGGAATTGAGTTTGTCTCATACGCTTCATCTTTTTAATATCTTTCGTGAGTATGATGGAAAAGAAAATTGTGCCAAAGTGTTAGAAGAAGAATGTATTAAAATGTCTCCTATAAACATGTCAATTTTTGTGGAGTGCATTGGGTTTGCAAGTACACACCAAATAGGGAAGATAGATATTGCAAGAGGCATAAGCATTTAGAAACTAAATGGTTGCAAGAAAGGCTAGATGTCTGTGCTGAAAATTTAAATTTTCTTAGCCGTACTTGTGAACTTTGCAATGAACATGATCATTCCAGTACCCAATGCAAATTGTTTCATGATCGTATCGTGTCCAAAAATTGTGATGACTTGATTTCCCTTGCACATCATAATGAACTTAGTTTGCTCTTGGGTTATGAAGAAATGAAACGTATAACTAAGGTTATTCCAGAGTTTGCCCTTGATAGAGTTCTTCATTTTGATCTAGAGGAAATTTATATGTATTGCACGGTGAATTGCATTGAAAATCCTTATATTGCCAACTACATAAAGAAAAGAAAACAAATAGAAGATGAAGAGAATACTAATGAAAGGGAAGCGACTTCCCAATATCCTGCTATTATTTCTTATGATGAATCAGGTAACGAGGAGGAGCCTTCTATTCAATCAATTTCATTAATAAGGAGCTCCAAAAAGAGGATTGAACCCACACATGATGTGGTGAAGAAGAAGAAAAGAAAAAGGAGGAGAGGTAAAAAGATATCTCTCTCGAATAATGTTGCTCCTATTATTGTTGTGCCTCATGAAAATGAAGATGATGCACTTGATTATGATCTCGTTATGCATATTGCTTGTTGTGATGATTATGATTGGGAAGATAATGATACTTCTTATGATCTTGAAAATCTTTTTGGCACTTGCTTGGAAGAATATGATAATTGCTATACTATTGGTGCTATCCATACTATTAATAATGAGAGTGATTATGCTTATGATATGAAAAGGCTCACGCCTGGGGATGCTATGTTTGATGAAGATGATGTTTTTGAGAATGTATTTGCTGCAATTAATGTTTGTCTTGGGGATGCTACGTTTAATGAAGATGATATTTTTAGCCTCCCAAGTTTTGATATGCAAAGTTGTTATGATGATAGCATGCCTCCTATCTATGATGATTATTGTGATGACATGTATGCTTTAAAGAATAATGATAACCATGAAACTTGTCATCTTGATCTTAATTCTCAATCATATGATAGTTATTTTGTTGAGTTTGCTCCCACTACTATTCATGAGAATAAATTTGCTTATGTGGAGAGTAATAAAAATTCGATGCTTGTAGATCATGAAAAGAATGCTTTAGGTGATGGTTATATTGTTGAATTCATTCATGATGCTATTGAAAATTATTACGAGGGAGGAATATATACTTGTAGGAATTGCAATAATATCAAGTTTCCTCTCTATGTGTTGAAAATCTTGAAGTTATGCTTGTTTTGCCTTCCTATGCTAGTTGATTATTGTTCCCATAAGTTGTTTGCTTACAAAATCCCTATGCATAGGAAGTGGGTTAGACTTAAATGTGCTAGTCATATTCTTCATGATGCTCTCTTTATGTTTCAATTCTTATCTTTTATGTGAGCATCATTGAAATCATCATGCCTAGCTAGGGGCGTTAAACGTTAGCGCTTGTTGGGAGGCAACCCAATTTTATTTTAGTTTCTTGCTTTTTGGTTATGTTTAGGAATAAATAATCCATATAGCTTCTGTTTAGATGTGGTTTTGTGTTTTAATTAGTGTTTTTGCCAAGTAGAACCTTTGGGAAGACTTGGGTGAAGTCTTTATGATCATGCTGTAAAAAACAGAAACTTTAGCGCTCACGAGATTAGCTAAAACTTTTTACTGGAGAGTACTATTTAGTTTATTCTTTTTTCAGATTATTACTAGAAAAATTCCTCAGGTCCACCAATTTATTTTAGAATTTTTGGAGTTCCAGAAGTATACTTTTGATACAGATTACTACAGACTGTTCTGTTTTTGACAGATTCTGTTTTCTATGTGTTGTTTGCTTATTTTGATGAATCTATGAGTAATATCGGAGGGTATGAACCATAGAGAAGTTGGAATACAGTATATATTACAGCAACATGAATTTAGAATGAGTTCACAACAGTACCTAAGTGGTGATTTATTTTCTTATACTAACGGAGCTTACGAGTTTTCTGTTAAGTTTTGTGTTGTGAAGTTTTCAAGTTTTGGGTAAAGATTCGATGGACTATGGAATAAGGAGTGGCAAGAGCCTAAGCTTGGGGATTCACAAGGCACCCCAAGGTAATATTCAAGGATAACCAAGAGCCTAAGCTTGGGGATGCCCCGGATGGCATCCCCTCTTTCGTCTTCATTCATCTGTAACCTTACTTGGAGCTATATTTTTATTCACCACATGATATGTGTTTTGCTTGGAGCGTCATTTTATTTTCTTTAGCTTTGCTTGCTGTTTGAATAAAATACCAAGATCTGAAATTCTTAAATGAGAGAGAGTCTTCACATAGCTACATAATTATTTAACTACTCATTGATCTTCACTTATATCTTTTTGGAGTAGTTTGTCATTTACTCGTGTGCTTCACTTATATCCTATGAGTAAATGGTTGAATGATTTGAATGTCATAAATCTAAAATTATATATGTTTCATATGCCTTTCCCATGGGGAGTAATGCCTTCACATATAAGAAGTAGAGGTGGTAAATTTATTGAAGGTTAGCAAGCATTGTATTGGTCACTTGAACAATTCATGAAAGAATATTGAAGGAAGAGAGATTTCACATATAAATATACTATCTTGGACATCTTCTATGATTGTGAGCCCCATTAATTATTTTCAAACCTGAGCAAATTAGTTGAAGTTGGACAAGGAAGACAACATAATGAGTTATGCTTGGGTATATTTGTATAGAAGTTATATTGTTATGGATCCTCTAACATGTGGTGCTTGCTATTTAGAATCCTTTGCTAGCCAAAATATCTGTACTAAGCGGGAATACTACTTGTGCATCCAATCCCTTGAACCAAGTTTCTTCCATGAGTGTCCACCATATCTACCTATATGCGGTATTTACCTGCCGTTCCAAGTAAATTTGCATGTGCCAAACTCTAAACCTTCAAATAATAATCTGTTTTGTATGCCCGAATCGCTCATGTAGCGACTAGGGGTTAGCAGTATCTTCCATGCTAGGTGGGTTATTCTCACGATGAGTGGACTCCGCTCATCATTCACGAGAAAAATGGCTGGTAACTGGGATGCCCAGTCCCATGATCCAAAGATCGAAATCAAATCAAAAATAATTGCAAACAAAACTCCCCCAGGATTGATGTTAGTTGGAGGCACTCGTTGTTTCGGGCAAGCCATGGATTGATGATTGTTGGTGGAGGGGGAGTAAAATCTTTACCTTTCTGTTTGGGAACCGCCTATAATGTATGTAGTATGGAAGATATTGGGAACTCTTGGTCGTTATGTTGACAATGAAAGCATACCTCTCAAAATTATTTTCATCTCTGTTTTTGCTTCAAGCTCTGGCACCTCTGCAAATCCCTGCTTCCCTCTGCGAAGGGCCTATCTTTTACTTTTATGCAAGAGTCAGTAGTATTCCTTCTCATTCCAACCTACTCTTTAGTTGGCAAGCATCATGTGATGGAAAGATCTAAGCATATATGGCCATTCAAATATATTTGAGCATGAATTATTATTGTTGACATTACCCTTGAGGTAAAAGGTTGGGAGGCGAAACATTAAGCCCCTATCTTTCTCTGTGTTCGATGAATACTATTTGTTCTAAAAATATGCTTTGAGTGGTAGCAATCATGGAAGACTAAATGATTGTTGAGTATGTGAAGTTTGCTGAATCAAAGCTCTGACATAGACTCTTCCTGAAAATAAGATGAATTGTAATTGTTTGATGACTAATAACACAGTTTGTTAGTTTTCAAGAAAGTTTATGATATATACTTTAACATGTGTTACTTGATCATGCAAAGTTTTATGAGTTGAGCTACTGTTATGACATATAATGATGCTAGAAAAGGTGATTGAAATTATAATTGATCAAACTTATGCACCTGCTAGCATTCACACTTCATAAATTATTTCTTTTATCATTTACCTACTCGAGGACGAGCAGGAATTAAGCTTGGGGATGCTGATACGTCTCCAACGTATCTATAATTTATGAAGTATTCATGCTATTATATTATCCATCTTGGATGTTTAATGGGCTCTACTATGCACTTTTATATTACTTTTGGGACTAACCTATTGACCCAGAGCCCAGTGCCAGTTTCTGTTTTTTCCCTTGTTTCAGTGTTTCGAAGAAAAGGAATATCAAACGGAGTCGAAACGGAATGAAACCTTCTGGAGAAGTTATTTTTGGAAAGAAAGCAACCCGAGAGACTTGGAGTCCACGTCACGAAAGCAATGAGGAAGGCACGAGGCAGGGGGCGCGCGCACCCCCCTGGGCGCGCCCTCCACCCTCGTGGGCCCCTCGTGGCTCCCCTGACGTACTTCTTCCTCCTATATATACCAATATACCCTAAAACCTTCGGGGAATAGAATAGATCGGGAGTTCCGCCGCCGCAAGCCTCTGTAGCCACCAAAAACCAATCGGGACCCTGTTCCGGCACCCTGCCGGAGGGGGGATCCCTCACCGGTGGCCATCTTCATCATCCCGGCGCTCTCCATGACGAGGAGGGAGTAGTTCACCCTCGGGGCTGAGGGTATGTACCAGTAGCTATGTGTTTGATCTCTCTCTCTCTCTCTCGTGTTCTTGAGGTGATACGATCTTGATGTATCGCGAGCTTTGCTATTATAGTTGGATCTTATGATGTTTCTCCCCCTCTACTCTCTTGTAATGGATTGAGTTTTCCCTTTGAAGTTATCTTATCGGATTGAGTCTTTAAGGATTTTAGAACACTTGATGTATGTCTTGCGTGGGATACCCGTGGTGACAATGGGGTATTCTATTGATTCACTTGATGTATGTTTTGGTGATCAACTTGCGGGTTCCGCCCATGAACCTATGCATAGGGGTTGGCACACGTTTTCGTCTTGACTCTCCGGTAGAAACTTTGGGGCACTCTTTGAAGTACTTTGTGTTGGTTGAATAGATGAATATGAGATTGTGTGATGCATATCGTATAATCATGCCCACGGATACTTGAGGTGACATTGGAGTATCTAGGTGACATTAGGGTTTTGGTTGATATGTGTCTTAAGGTGTTATTCTAGTACGAACTCTTGAATAGATCGATCCGAAAGAATAACTTTGAGGTGGTTTCGTACCCTACCATAATCTCTTCGTTTGTTCTCCGCTATTAGTGGCTTTGGAGTGACTCTTTGTTGCATGTTGAGGGATAGTTATGTCATCCAATTATGTTATTATTGTTGAGAGAACTTGCACTAATGAAAGTATGAACCCTAGGCCTTGTTTCAACGCATTGCTATACCATTTACGCTCACTTTTATCATTAGTTACCTTGCTGTTTTTATATTTTCAGATTACAAAAACCTATATCTACCATCCATATTGCACTTGTATCACCATCTCTTCGCCGAACTAGTGCACCTATACAATTTACCATTGTATTGGGTGTGTTGGGGACACAAGAGACTCTTTGTTATTTGGTTGCAGGGTTGCTTGAGAGAGACCATCTTCAACCTACACCTCCCACGGATTGATAA
Organism: Aegilops tauschii subsp. strangulata; assembly: GCF_002575655.3. Taxonomy (NCBI): domain Eukaryota; kingdom Viridiplantae; phylum Streptophyta; class Magnoliopsida; order Poales; family Poaceae; genus Aegilops; species Aegilops tauschii. Next base: position 141,125,698 of record NC_053040.3, on the reverse strand, counting down.
ACCTTAGGTCATCCACTTGAGGGAAATTTGCTACTGTCCTACAAACCTCTGCACTTGGAGGCCCAACAACGTCTACAAGAAGAAGGTTGCGTAGTAGACATCACACTCCATACTTATCACTTCCACCTTTGGAAATTGCTACGATGATTCCCTTCACTTGGGGATTATCAGGTCCCGCTGAGCAACAACTTTCGTCAGTCCGCCATTATTGCTATGATGCCGGACTTCAACGCGCATGGCCTTGACCCGGCCTGGGTCGAGCCGCCAGCAGAGAAGGTGCAGGAGTTCTTCGATAACTTGTCGGAGAAGTATGTTTGCGACGAGTCGGTGCTCGTCCATGACACCACGAAGGAGGAGCTGGACTATATTGCCGCCAGGGTGGCGGAGGCGGCGCTTGCCCAGGAGGCCGGCAGCGCTGGCCACGTGGAGGACGAGGCCGACACGGCCGCGGAGGAGAAGGAGCTCGCCGGATGGGTGGAGTCTGCTGGGGAGGCCAGCAGCACCGGCACTGGGGCCCCTCTCATTGAAGATGTGGTCGAGGAGTCGATTGAGGAAGAGGCCGAGGCTGACGACCCCCCGGCCACGGGAAAAAGGCGCGTCCTACAGCGGGCCAGCTCTCGCGAGCCGGTCCGGTCCGGCAGGACCGCGCAACGGCAAGAGGCCCAGGAGGAGTCCATGCGCCTGACAAGGGCCGCGGCAGCGAAGAAGGTGGTGAAGGTCGCGGTGGTGAATAAGAAAGCGACCTCCTCTTATTCGTCCAAGCGTTGCCGGACTCCATCCCCTTCCCCTCCTCCTGCAGATGTCGACCTGGAGGTCGACTTCGATCTTGGGTCTCTCAGCCCAAGGAGGAAGAGGAAGGCAGCGGAAGAGGAGGTGGAGGATGGGTAAGCATCTTGCCCTTCATCATCCCCGATCCTTCAGACCGCGCCGCTTTTCTTGACTTGTTTTCATCTTTGCAGGGACAGGGAGACATTGGCCCAGAGGGTGGCGAAGAGGGCCATGGCCTCGACGGGGGACAAGCCCCCGGCGGGTACTTCGCGTACGCCGTTGTTGGTGGAGAGCAGCCCGAACAGCAGCCCCCGGCGCAGCCCCAGCTCCAGCCCCCAGCGTAAGCTCACCACTCACTCCTCCACTGATGAACATTGGGGTGTGAATCCTCGATGCTGACCTCGCTGGGTTTGTAGGAGAAGAACAGCGGCAGGAGGAGCCGCTGAGGGCCACCCCCAACACGCCGCCCCTCTCGACTACGCCGCCCCGAGGGGCGTCCCCGGCAAGGGCATCCACCACCGAGCCCACGCATATGGAGGAGGAGGCGAACTTGGGTGCCGGGGATTCTGCCCCGGCAACAAATGCTGGTGGGGAGGGTGCCACTTCTTCCCAGCTGATGCGGGTAAGTCGTTTGTTTCCCGTCCCTGCTCTTTCTTTTTCTTATTGAACCTTGACCTTGGCCCCGTCTCATTCCCTCTTCTTGGTATCCAGACCCTTCCTCGGCGGACCGGGAGACATTGACGCCGTCATCGAGGAGGTCGCCAGGGACGCCGAGGCCGAGGCCGACAAGATCGCCGCCGAGGAGGCCGCCAAGACCGCCGCTGAAGAGGCCGCCAAGGAGCCTGCCGGGGAGGCCAGCAAGGCCGCTGCCGAGGAGGCTGGCAAGGGGCCTGCCGGAGAGGCCGGCAAGGCCGCTGCTGAGGAGGGGGTGGTTGACGACCAACCTTCCTCCTCTGCTGCCTCTGGCTCGGGCAAGTACTTGAAGGTGGGCGACGACCTGTTCGTCCACCTCCCAGGAACGGCAAGCACCAGGGCGCCAACCGAGGGGGTGGTGTTCGACGACGAGGCGCTCGCCTCCGTCGGGCTCCAGGTTGTTGACGAACCGAGCGCCAGCGACGGCGGTTCCCAAGAGGAGCAGCTGCTTCGGGCCATGAGCACCAACTTCCAGAAGCTCCAGGCGCTTCACTGTGCCCGCGTGGACAAGGCAAAATCCAGGATGGCGGCAGTGGACAAGGCGGAGGCGGATCTTGAGGGGCGCGTCGCCGAGACGCAGGCCTGGTTCCGCCAGGCCCACGAGGAACTGAAGGTCGCCCAGGATCTGCTGGCTGAGCGCGAACAGGAGCTCATCCTGAAGCAGGCCGATGTCGAGAAAGCCCAAGAGGCAGCGAAGGAACAGGCCGCCAAGGACGAGGCTGCTCGACATCAGCACCAGGCCGAGCTGAACTCCCAGGAGGAGGACCTTGCCGCTCGTGAGGAGGCGCTCGCCGCCACACTCCACGGCAAGGATGAGGAGGTCGAGAAGCTCATCGCGCAGTGGACCCAGGAGCTGGAGTAGAGGCACAGGGAGGCGCTCAATGCCCAAGCTCTGGTCCATGCCGGCAAGGTGAAGGAGCTGGAGGTGGAGCGGGGTGGCCTGAAGAAACGGGTCCTGGAGCTGGCGAAGGAGAAGGACACGCTCAACGGCACCTTGGTGGAGGCGCAGGCCGTAGTCCTCGGCAAGGCCGAGCTGCTCTCCAAGGCCAACGACTCCATCAAAGACCTGAAGCTGAAGCTGGAGGGTCTTGAGGGGACGCTTTCGGAGGTCAGGGCCTGGGAAGAGACCCTGACCAAGGACCTGGAGGAGGAGAGGCAGCTGTGGAGGAATGACGCCGCCGAACACAAGGAGTACGCGGAGGGCATAAACCGTTGGGTCGGCCGCCTCGCCGACATCGCCGGCAGGACCACCACGAAGCTGGCTGCCATGGGATGCCAAATGTGAGGTACGCCCCAGAGCCGAACGTGAGTCCCAACGCCAAACTAACCCTGTTCTTCGAGGGCGTTCTTGGAGCCCTGGAGCAGTTCCGCTCCACCAGAGCGACCTCTCTGGCCAATGAGGCTCGGAAGCTTTGCCGGGGTGCCCTGACCAAGGTCCTCACCAAGGTGGCGTACTGGAACCCCAACATCGACTTCGACTCCGCGCTGGAGAGCTTGCCGGAGGGTGTGGACCTCGCGGCGCTCGAGGAGCGTATCAAGCCCATCATCAGCCGCGTCGATGGAGTTCGAAGGGTAGAGGGCCAGCGCCGGGACTAGGCACCCCGTTTCTCATCGCCGCTGCAGGTTCATGACCAAGACAATTTTTATCTTTAGTTAGAACCGCAGCAACCATTAGTGTAATATAACTCTGCAGTACTTTGAAACGATGCATGTTATTTTCCTGTTCGATCTTTCTTTGTATGTACACCCTACGCTTAACTGGATAGGCTTGCCGGCGCGTAAACCCAGGCCACGGCGTTTCGAGGACAGATCCTCAACAGCCGGCCGGGTGCGCTTGCGGCCAAGCAAACCACCTCATCGTTCTCAGCGCGACCGCTTGAACTGTTGAGCGGACTCGAAACAGAACAAGGGTGTTGCCAATAGCGGGAAGGCCACCCTGCCGCTCTCGACGCGGCTGCTCGAACTGTTGAGCGGACTCGAAATAGAACAAGGGCGTTGCCAATACCGGAAGGGCCCCATCGCGTGCAGGTTTCTCATACAAAGAGCGAGATCTCCGAGGAAAATAACCTGATATATAAAGGAATTACTCAAAGTTTTGTGTGACTTAGCTTTTCTGTCATCGCGCGGACAGTCACTGTGTCTGCAAATGATGCCGCTCGCTCGGTCGTCTTCTTCCTTGGAGCGACGACCTCGATGAAGCCGCCAGGCTCAACCAGACCAGATTTTCACAACTGCGCGCCAGAGATGTCGGTAGGAAACGACGCCTATGGGATCACAGGGATCCCTTTTGCTACGGTTGGCGGGCACGGGGTTGTGCAAAGAGCGGGTCTAGAAGCCAGCACGAGGATCGTTTACCCAGGTTCGGGCCGTGAGGATGCGTAATACCCTAGTCCTGCTTTGGTGTATATTCGAGTGTTCTTGAGCTCTTGAACTAGCTATGGTGTGTGCGTCGTCCAAGATATCCGAATCCTTCCTCAGTACGCCGCGGGCCTCCTTTTATAGTCAAAAGGGGCTGCCACAGTGGCACAAGGAGGTGGAAAGGTATACAGTATACAAGCTTATCGCCTGTCATTACAAGACAAAACGCATTAAATGCGCTACTTAGGTGTCCACTTGCTTTATCGGGGGCAGTAACGAGGCCCGTCCCGTCCGTCGCCGCTCCGCCTTGCTCCGGCACGCGTCCAGGCCAACGAGGCATGCAGCGCCATGTAGGCTGGCAGGCTGCTGAGCTGGCGTGGTGGTAGGGTCTTCACGAAGATCTGCATGCCACCACGCAGGTGCTTGACTAGTTGGATTAGGAGCCACGTATTGCCACGTGGGTACTTGCTTTAGTCGGTAGGTCGGCCGCTGGGCTGGGGCGGTGATGGGGCGGCAAGGTCTTTCCGCGGTCTTGCGTATATCCCGGCAAGGGTCTTGCTGGGGCCTTGTGAGCGCCCTCGGCGAGAGCCTTGCCGGGGCCTTGCGGGTGTCTTCGGCAAGGAGCCTTGCCGGGGCCTCGTGGGCATCCTCGGCAAGGAGCCTTGCGGTTGTCTTGCCTTCTGGTTCTCATCTTGGCTTCATAGGCTCTTTGTCTTCACAACGATCTGCATGCCACCATGCAGGCACTTCCCGAGCCTTGGTTCCAATGCTGTCGATGGTGTCGGAACTCTCAGGCTCGAGGGTGGCGGCGATGTTGGCGTTGGGCGAGCTGCCCCAGCAAGGTTCTTGCCGGGGCTGTGTAGGCCGCCCCGGCAAGGGTCTTGCCAGAGGAAAGCCCATCTAATCACTTTGTCTTCTGCGCCCTTGGTTGGAGCGCTGCTCTGATAGCCTTGCACTTCTGCTTCCCTCCGCTGCCCTGTTAAGTGTGGTCGCAGGCGCGGCTCTGACTGCCCGTGCACAAGTAAAGGGGTACAAAGGAGAGCCCCTACTTTCGTACACCGACATCTTCGATCAAGGGATAGGTCCCGGGTCAGGAACCTGGGACTAGCAGCGTGGATGTCGTTCTTCTTTTCCTTTGATTTCATCCGTAGTCAGTTCCTGCTCTTTTGTATGATGATTGCTATGTATTGATGAAATGTTGTATTCATGTTGTAGCTTGTGGCGAGTGTAAGCCTTTATCTTGTATTCTCATCTATTCAGTACATGGTATGTTGTAATGATGTCCACCTTGTTATGCGCTTGAAATGCGGTTATGCCCCAATCATGAGTTCATCACGTGATTGGGATAGAATCGCATCTTGGGTGCTACAGTACCACAACAAGCGGCTACAGTACCACAGCAAGCACACTACGAAATATGTGGTAGGAGTGGGTACGCTGGTGTATAAGTTTCGGCAATGACATTCCCACACAACACAGATCCAAGAGACCCCTCTTAATAGTGCGGTCTTTCCTACAGCTCGAAACAAACCAAAAAAGAAAAACATTCGAATCGCCAGTAAACCACGGCTTTGATCTTTTTGAATTGGGGGGGAGGGGGTCGCACATCTCCATCAAGAAGAATCCTGGAACCAATATCCTAAGATAAACTTTAGCAACTGATATTAGTTCCACTAACCATATTGTCATCACACCAAAACATAATTTAAGTGACACATGCACTTTCAATCTTCCCCTTTTTGGTGCATTGATGACAACATGGTTAGAACATGACATCAAATATATATCTAAAACAAGAAGCCATGCGACAATGGTTGATCATAGAAGCTCCCCCTATATGTGTGCATGGATAAGAGATATGCTTGAATATGCATCAAGCACACACATATGAGTGTCCCCCGAGATCAATATTGTCAAGACATGAGATAAACATATAAAACCTATAGTGGTGCCTAGATCTCATGCAACGGTGTGGTGAGCAAGTATTGTGAGACAATATAGTTTAAGTGACACATGCACTTTCACTTTTCCATGAACCTGTAAGCCGCCGTAATAGCCACATAGTTACGGATGAGGTTTAACAAACCCCAAAGTTCATGAGGAAAGCATGAAAGAACTCGATACTCTCATGGTCTAAGGATTATGCAAATGTTAACTTTCTCTTTGTTATATACCATTAACTCATGACGAATGTATCTCATAGCATAACATCATTTTGGGTCGACTCAACACAGGTGTTCTTCTAACATTGTGCCTTCAAAATTGTTGGCATAGTTATGCTCATGATCAGGAAAATGTGACCATCGTGCAACACTTGAGCTAGCCTTAGAGGCACGACTAGGAGTACTTTTTACTGTTTATTATTCCACACTTGTATATGAGTTTCCCTCTGAGACTTTATGGATATATGGACTCAAGGACCATTGTAGTTGTAACATGGAATATAAACATAATCCATAATTATGAACTTGAAGATAAATAATTATTGTTATTATTGTCTCTAGGGCATATCTCCTACAGAAGACTGTTGTGATCCCCTATACTTGTGGGTCGTCAGGCCCCTCATGCATTGTCTTACGCTGATTCTTTTGCCTATAAATCCCATATATCCCAAAAAACGCGACATATTTCACAATACAGAGCCACCGCCACCTATGTTCTTCCTCCAAATATCCAATTTGGAGTCTGTTTTGGGCTTCGGAGAGGGGGATTTGTCGTCGTCATCATCCCAAAACCTTCTCCAACAACAATATCATTATTTCCATCCATGTCTGAGTAGTTCCCATGGAGGTACATGGGAATTGGGTGAGAATTCTTGTATAATAGACGTCAAATTTGATGGGGCTTGATGTTATGACTTTACTATGCTTAATGTTTATCACTAGGGCCCGAGTGACATGATTTCAGATATGAACTCCTTATGTTTTCGTGAATATATTTGTGTTTTGGATCATACCTGCAAGTCGTATGCACCTGTTAATGTTCTAAACTCGAGAGCCCAAGGTGACAATAATTTGGATATCAACAGGGATGGCTTTACCTTGAGGATTACATGTATTCATTTATTGTTAATGCTTTGATTCGTTTCTCTGTTAAAAGGAGGGTATTAATTACCCTTAATTTTCATTGGGATCCCGTTGAAACTAGAGGGTAGGACAAAATATGTTGTGCAAGTTCTTATTGCAAGCACGTACAACTACATACGGAATAAATGACTACATATATATTGATGAATTTGAGATAGTTGGTTGTTGCTCTATGATATGACTATTGCATAATGAATTTCATCTCAACAAAACCCACTATCTACTTCCATGCATATGAATTCCCTCACTGTTACTCCCTTTACAATTACTACTGTTGCAATCCGCTACACTTGTGAGTCATCAATTATCTTCCTTAAATCCTAGAAGATCAACAAACTTGAGTGGCCACGGAGGGAGATCGGGCAAGATTTCGTTTTAGGCAACAAATGAAGGAGAGAGAGGAGAAAGAGGTTGGTGAAAGGAGGAAGAAGCTCCTCCTTATATAGCTCACCAAATCCAACCGTTATGCAGAATTTGCACTGAGCGGTAGTACTACTTCTACAAGCGTTACTACATCATCCCCTTAGGAAACTGCAGAAAAACCCCTAAGCGGTAGTAGGTCCAACACTTGGAGTGATAGTGTCGCTCCACACAGGGGGGCGGCACTACCGCTTTAGTACGTGGTACTACCGGCCATATGTGCTAGAAGTACTACTCCCTAAGGGGAGTGGTGCTGGCTACAATATTATCGGATGTGCATTTTCAGAAAACAGACGTAAATGGATACTCTCCTCGAAATTGGTGGGAAGAAATTGTGGGTGCAATATATGTTTTGTGTACGTGTTTAATTTCATTCATACCTTCTAACTCGGGCCCCTCTTAAAAGTATGGATTTCCTACAACCAAAAAAATAAAAGCGTCGGAAATTTCGTCTTCGATCTTTTCCTTACAAAGAGGAACCCAACCGTCTTGTGCCACCATTGAATATGCCTGCTTAGCTCAAGCACACGGTTTATCCGTAAATTGCATTGTCATCAACACTAAAATCACTTAAGGAGGGGAATTTGCACTGATTCCACTATAATAAAGAATCTAACAATATGAGAAACACTCGGGAATAACCAACCATCTGAGGTACACTTAGGAATACCATGTGCAATACATCTTTTTTCTCTTTGCATGAACTTTTCTATTTTTTATAATAAAAAAGAGTAAGGAGTACCATTTTGGTCATTTCATTTCAAAATGATTTTTCAACACGAAAATGAAATAATAGTGTACTATTATAGAGGCATTATTATTATATATATACTCACTCTGTCCCAATATAATTGTCTTTAATCTTTAATCTATTATATAGTACGTACAACAAAGTATATTTCTGATAGGCAGCAAATTCACCCGTCGTTGTCTCATCAACGTGCGACGTGTCGCCATTTCCTTCGCCGGAGAACCTGACGTGGTCCAACCAGTCACCGTCAAACACTCGGACCCACTTGACAGTGAGACGGGGCGAGCCCGAAAACTACGTCACGTCATGCGCACCCCCTCCGCATGTGTACCGTCTCCTCGGCCTCGAGGCTTCGACCTTTCCACCACGCCCCCGTCCTCTTTCCCTTCCCGTCGCTCGCTCCCCCCCTACCCGAACCTTCTCGACTCCCTCTTCGCATGGCCGACGCGAAGGCCGAGGCGGCGAGGCAGGCGCAGGTGCCGCAGTCCTCCCAGGAGGAGGAGGAGGACTGGAAGGAGGCCGAGGGGGACGTCGAGGTTGCGGACAGGTCCACGAGCAATGGCGGCGGCGCCGGCGAGGGGATCACGGACAGGCCGATCCGGGTATACGCCGACGGCATCTACGACCTCTTCCACTTCGGCCACGCGCGCTCGCTCGAGCAGGCCAAGAAATCGTGAGAAATCCCTCTCCCCCATCCTCTTTCCCCCCTCGGCTATTTCGGTTCGATCTGCCCCCTTGCGTTTCTGACAGAAATTGGGGTCTGACACCGTTTATCATGGTTGGCTGCGGCGCGGATCGCGCCTAATTAGGATCACCGGTTGGCTCTAGCGCGGGATTGCGCGAGGAAGTTGTTTGATCGCAGTCCGTTCCTATTTGAACTTCTTCGCGATTACCAGTTCAGGAACGGCCTCAACTTGTTGTTATGTCCAACGTCTGATTTAGTGGACCATTCTTGTGATTAGGTTTGGAAGGCATGCGCTTATTGTGGATACTAAGTTGCTTGATGAGGACTCGGTTTGTCTGTGCCCCTGTTTTTTTGGGCAATAGATGTATGGCTTGGTGGAAAATGGGGCTCCATTTGTGCTTCTATCATGTTGGGGACAAGATTTAGCTGTATTGGTATGTTTTACCTAACGTGATGTGACTCGAGACTCTCGTATTGCTTGCCATGGAATGGATCATTCAGTGGGAGGGCACCTATTTGGTAGATCCCCCCGTATAATGCAGTGTGATTTGGCTTTATTTGCCCACCTCTTTTTTTCCTTTTTATTTTTCGCATCATGTACAATAATCCTGCTCCACAATAATCATTCTCCATTGACATGGACTGGTGTAGTTGTCTGTAGGGTTTGGACTCTGATATTGTTCCTCTCAGACAACTTTCCCTTTATGGTGCTTGGCATCTTCCACTTCTTTTAAGTCGGCAATGAAATGGAGTTTGGTTTCTTGTGTTCTGTTCAGATGCCAGTCCTACCTTTCCTAGTGAAATAAGTCTGTTCAAATTAGTATATAATTTTTTATGCGCCCTCTGTTCATTTTGTATTCTTTTTTTTACCCTCTTCATTTCGCCCATCACAACATCCATTTTCCATTAGTGGATATTTTATGTATAACTATTGAGAATTCTGCATTTGAAAACACTAATGGGAAGTCATGTGTGCCAACGGTGACCCTTTTTTCTACAATTCCACCAACAACAAAAAACTCCCACATATATGCAGCATCTTTTTCCTCAAAATCTCAGTTTGTACATGATGTGATGTTAGTATACTCATGGCATGCACACAGAGGGTAAACTATCATTTTGTGTTAGCTTATGGGGAAATACCTGATTTTCTGTGACACCTTCTATAGGGAATCTTGCACTTGCAGGCATGCTCTGTTTCTTAAGTATGAAGCTGTGGTTTAATCTGCAAATGTCATACTAGTAATCTTGCTGGACAGTTTTTTTTATCTAGTAGTATGCCTAAGGTTCCGTTCTACTATTGGTACCGTAGATTAAATGCATTAACTGCGGACTGGTTTTACATTCTTAATGATTATCCTGAGCATTCTACACAAATTAACTTACTGGGGCTGTTAAATGCGAGAAAATGTTCTGACACTGAACTGTCTGTTGAACTGTAGATTCCCTAATGCATATCTTCTTGTCGGGTGCTGCAATGATGAGTTGACACATCAATACAAAGGAAGAACTGTCATGACAGAGGACGAGAGATATGAATCACTTCGCCATTGCAAGTAATTGTGTATCATTCTTTACTTCATCCAATATAATCCATGATCATTGTACATTTCTTCAAAAAAATAGCATGCTAATATGATTTACTATTTTATATTCCAAGGTGGGTTGATGAAGTCATTCCTGACGCTCCGTGGGTAGTAACAGAAGAGTTCTTGAACAAGCATAACATCGATTTTGTTGCACATGATTCTCTGCCGTAAGCATTCAGTTCGAAAGACCTTGTTATTTCTGTGATGCAGTAAATATTTCTTATATTCATTCTTTTTTTTGTGAGGACCACAGAAAATGTTTCTGTGTTTCTGATGGCTTGATATTCTACACACTGAATGATCTAAACTTTTAAATCTCTTAACTCATCTATATTCTATCTTTCGTATTTGAATCTACACAGGTATCATGATGCTAGTGGAGCTAGTAATGATGTCTATGAATTTGTGAGTCTTAAGTTTCAAATTGAGCTATTCAAATATAATCTCAAATAAATTGTGTTAACAGACACCAATTTTACTTTTGATTTCTGTGACTAACATCATCTTGTTTTATCAGGTAAAAAAGCTTGGTAAATTTAAGGAGACCAAGCGCACAGAAGGAATATCAACCTCAGACATTATAATGAGGATTGTTAAAGATTATAATGAGTATGTTATGCGCAATCTGGCCAGGGGGTACAGCAGAAATGATCTTGGTGTCAGCTATGTCAAGGTATGCAATATCAACATGATGCTTTAGCAAAACTTTACTTATACAAAGTCCTGTTGTTGGATTGTACTACAGTACCACTGCATTATGCTGGCTAGCTGAGCCCTTATATATATCTTATTATCAGGAAAAACGACTAAGAGTTAATATGGGATTGAAAACCCTGCGTGACAAAGTGAAGCAGCACCAAGAAAAAGTAGGGGAGAAGGTACTTGTATTCAGCTTCATCTTAGTTTATGTTGAAGTATAACTAATTTTTATAATTGATTAACTGTTAACTAGGCAATGTTAGCTTCGCTCTGTATCCATTGGTTGTCTGGTGCAGGGATGAGTGCCTCATGTTTCTTTACTATTTTGTGACTAATTAACCTACTTGTTGTGTGTTAGCCTTATGACATTTGATTGGATATAGTTGACCCGCATGTCCGGAACTCTTGGCTAGATTAACGTTTTGAAGTTTATCAAAGTAGTTTTGGATTTTTGGTTGACTTCAGTTGTTTAGCGGAGGATTCCCAACACATACTTTGATGCGTTTTGGACTTGATAGCACTTCTATGAAATTATGCTTTAATGCGTAGAAGATTGCACAGCTGTGATTGGGCAAGTCCATAGCTTTTCATGCAAAGCTAAAAACATTAGCTTCAGCCATGTCTCACACCATGTGTATTCTAAAGGTTACAATGATGATAAATTGACAGTGGTACATGGCTGTTACTTCAGTTTTATATGTATTTTACACAAATCTTTGCATTTATCTAGTTCAACTAATCTTGTGGTGGTCAAGAATTCGATATCTGATGCGTAAGTATTATTTTTATCATATCTGATACTCCGTACATTAGTTGTACTCTGTATATATCCAGTATAGCACTGCAAAATGAAAACACTTCACCTTCTCCTACTTCCGGTTTCCATGTTCATCTCTTCATCTGATAATTTGGATCGATGAACTTAGCCTTCTCAAGTTTACCTGTTCATACATTCTGAGAGAAGCATGTTGATATTTGCAGTGGAGTACAGTGGCAAAACTCCAGGAAGAGTGGGTTGAAAACGCAGATCGCTGGGTTGTTGGTTTTCTAGAGAAATTCGAGGAAGGTTGCCATTCAATGGTTAGTTACCTTGGCCTGTTAATAGTTTACTGCTGCTCTCCTCCAATAGGAGGTCCGTGCCCATATATGCCTAAACCTAAACTACTTCCCAGGGAACTGCCATCAAGGAAAGAATCCAGGAAAGGCTGAAGGAGGCGCAGTCTAGGGACTTCAGCCTTCTACAATACGACAGTGACGACTTTGACGACTTTGAAGAAGAAGACGATGAAGTTGCCAAAGATGCCAAATACGTGAAAGAATAGCGCCACTGTAAAATTTTACGTCAAAGTATAATACGGGCATGCAATGCATGTTACGATCTTCATCAACCGCAATCCTTCACCATGTATCTGTCCCTTTGATTGTGAGCTTCACTGTCAAGGTAGATCTGCGTGCTGTGTTTGTAGCTGTACTTGATGGTTTTCTAGGCAGTAGCGTACGCTCTTGTAATAGTTCTACTGTGAGGCATAACACTGTTTATTTGGAGGATATCGATTTCAATTCAAGTTCTTATTAAGAAGTCCTGTTCCATTCTGTAACTATACTTGTTTATTTTCCATTTTTGACATCAAACTTTGAGGAAGTGATAAACGACTCATCCTTTGAATCAATGGCTTACTCTACAAATGTTGGATTCCGTTAAAAAAAAAAAGAATGTTGTTTGGATTCCCTGCGCCTCGCTGTGGCGTCTTCACCGTTCCAACTTTGGGAGGAGACAGAAAACTTGGCTCCTAGTAAATGAGTTTTCTTGTGAAGCAAGGAGGCTCGAGTCGCTCCCTTTTAAATCCCTGCTGCTTGGATTGATCCAAAGAGTTGGCCGTGATCTTTCCTCCCGGGAGTGGGTTAACTCCATCAAGCCGGAGAGCCATGGATCCATGGTTGCTTCCACAGAGGTGGTAGCGTCTTCCTTGCTCCCGTTTTGCCCCGCAGAACAAGGCACTGGTGGTTATAAGTCGACCCAAGAAACCATCCGATCCTCTTCTTCTATGCCTCCGTGCGTCGCCGGCTGCCATGTCGCTGCTGTCGAGGCTGCGGCTGGTGACCGTGGACGTGACGGGGACGCTAATCGCCTACAGAGGGCAGCTCGGCGACTACTACTGCACGGCGGCCAGGTCCGCCGGGCTGCCGTGCCCCGGCTACGCGCGCATGCACCAGGCCTTCAAGGCCGCCTACGCCGACATGGCGGCCAAGCACCCCTGCTTCGGCCACGCCTCCGGGATGCCCGACCATCGCTGGTGGAGGACGTGCGTCAGGGACTCCTTCCTCAGGGTAAGGTGAAGGTCGGTGCTCCGCCGTGCCCTGTTCGTTTCTCCAAGAAACTCCGAAGCGTCAACGGGGGTACAATCTCATGCGTGTAGAATGTGCAACTGCTCTAATCTGATGCTCTTTCGGCCTTTTTCTCTTGGTTGTTGGTGTGCTGCAGGCAGGACACGAGTACGACGATGCCACATTTGAGCGGATCTTCGGGCAAATCTACGCCGCCTTCGGCTCCCCCGCCCCGTACTCGGTGTTCCCCGACGCGCGGCCCTTCCTCCGGTGGCTGCGCGGCGAGGGGATCATGGCCGGGGTCGTCACCAACGCGGACTGCCGCTACAGGGACGTCGTGCTGCCCGCGCTGGGGCTGAACCAGGTCGGCAGCCGCCCTCGACCGCCGTCTCGCTCGCGCTGCCGGAAGCCATACATTGCTCAGTTTCGTTTCTGGTTGATGTGTGCAGGGGTCCGAGTGGGACTTCGGGGTGTTCTCGGGCGTCGCCGGCGTCGAGAAGCCCGACCGGAGGATCTACGAGATGGCGCTGGAGGCGGCGGGGGGCGTGGCGCCGGAGGAGGCGCTGCACATCGGCGACAGCATGAGCAAGGACTACGCGCCGGCCCGGGCCGTCGGGATGCACGCGCTGCTGCTGGACAGGTTCGGGACCGCCGACGCCGAGAGGTGGCGGCGGTCCGGCGCGGTGGTGCTCCCTGACCTCGTCTCTGCCCGGGAGTGGCTCACCCGGGACCCCCCTGCCGCGCATGGAGGAACCAACAACGCCTGGGCGGAGTAGTGATTATTCTGAAAAAAATAGGGTGCATAGTTGGGGCACGAGTGACCATTGCTGCAAGTGTATGAAATCCAGGGGACACAAGAACTGTCTCTTGGATATGATACAGCATTCGTTGATGAGATTACCAACTGTTGTGATGTAAGCAAGAGCGCAAGTTAAGCAACTTATTCACAATTGATGCGTGATGCCATGATCGGTGCAGAAATTGGCGGACCTTTCAATTTTAAGTCCCGCTGCCTCGGTCTCTCGGAGGTGCTCATAGGGGTAGGATGTCGTCCGTTCATAAGGTTAAGTGTATGTATATATGTGTGAGCGTATGTGTCTTACTGTGTTTCTGAAAAAAAAAGGCGTCAACTAGCGTGTGTCCCCCTCACCTCGCCACCCCTCATCTCCCCTGCGTGCCTCGCAGTTCCCCATCCCCGCACATACCGCCGTCCTTGTCTCTCTCGCATGCCTATGTGTATCTCACTTGGGAACCCCCCCCCCCCTCTTTAGCGCCGACGAAGGCCATGGTCTGTTGTGACGGCATCGACCTCCCATGCAACATGTCCACGCCCAAGCAGCACAACTCGTGTCGCGACACCTCTGACAACCCCCACCTTGCAACATCTCCAGCCACTTGCAGTACACCCCCCTATTGCAGTGTCTCCGGCAAACCCCCCCTTTGCAACAAGCACGGTCAGCAAACTCTTCTTGGCTTCTTGCAACATCTTTGATGACCGCCCCTTTATCGCATCCCCGTCAACCGCCCTTTTTCCAATAAGCATGACTAGCGAGCCTCCCTTGCAGCACTGCACATGTTGCAGCACCTCTCGTGACCACCCAGTTGTGATCATGACTCGAAAGACCCGTTGTGACCACAATTGCTACGAAGAGAGCGTCGTCAAGGCTTTGCAATCTACAAACGGTAATATGAATACTCATTTTATTTATCTAGACCCAAAAAATTACAAAGTTGGTAGTGTTGGGTCTTTTAGTGAGCACTCGGCTAGCCCTAATTTTTTTCAACTATACATCTAATTAATTACATGGAAGAGCCGATGCGGAATAACCTCCATGCTTCAACTTCTTGTGATATCAGCAACATGCAATATGTGTATTTGAATTCTCATGCATCGGCAATCTCACAACTACATATGTCGCTGACTAACATGATGAGTTCAGTTAATTATTGTGAGACACATCATGTTAGGAACTTCAATGGCATGCAAGAAGGTGTTTCACCATTTTATTCCTTCGCAATTAACTCACAAGTATGTGAGTCCAAACATGACAATGAATGGGGAAATTGGTCATGCCACTACCAATTATTTGGTTATTCCATCTTCAACCGTCATGTGCTACACCTCACGTCACTATTTTTTTGCACCATATGCAACCATTGGTATTCATAATTTGACTCCGCACCTTCATGGCAGTCATAGCTGAATAAGTGGAAATTTTACAACATTGCATATACTTCCGTTTAGTACCGTACCATATTATACACCTCCTACGCAATTGCAAGTTTCCGGCAACACCCATATCTCATTGCTGAAATAGTGTGAAAGCATTGGGGGGGGGAGGGGGTCCTTTCTATAACGAATTGCATTGAGAAAGGGTTATAGCCCATTGGGACAAGTGTAATGTTCTTCGACATAAAAAATAATAAACAAGGGACACTACCATAAGGCCTATACCGAGGCAAGAAGAGGAACCTTTGCAGAATTGATAATTTTGATGAAAATAAGAGTGATTTTAATGACAAGGGTAGTTCGGTTATTGAAGACAAAAATGTGCAGTATATGCTCCGGATTCATGAAATGCAAGGAGACAAGCTCAGTTGAGCAAGGGCATGACAAGCGTAGCAAAACATCCGCGCTTGTTTCTTGTTTGGAGTAAAGGGAACTTTCATCCCGCCCCATGAGTTTTGTGTCAAAGAAATTGAAGAGCGCAATAACAAGAACATGCAACTAATCAAAGTTTAACTGAGAGAAAACATCAAAGTGATGAGACACAACATCTTAAATAACAAGACAAGACTAGTTTTTTCAACAAGTGAGGGCCTCTTTGATTCACACGATTTTCAAAACATAGGCCTTCTTTGGTTCATATAATAGGAATAGGAAAATCATAGGAAGTGAAATGACATGTATCTCAATTCTTACAGGAAATAGATGTCATTCGATGTAGAAGATATGATTTTTGTCATTGAATCTAGTCTAATGGTTTTTTCCTTCGAAATGTGAAGGATTGATTTCTATCCAACATAGAAATAAGAATCCATTCCTACAAACCAAAGAGCTCCAAAGGAATTTTTATTTTGAAAAATCTTATCTCATAGAATTCCTACGAATCAAAGGAGGGCCTCCTTTCGTTCATATGATAGGAATATCATAGGAAGTGAGAGAGTTATTTACCCAAAACCACTACACTTGGGGATAGGGTAACAACTTGGTACCAGATTTGAACCAGGGCACAAAAAACCACCGAAATTGTGCCTAATGCGTAACACGGAGCACTGATACTGAAACTTGATCGCGAAAACAGCAAAACCGACAGGTGGATCCCACGTGTCGGGCTGACGTGGCAAAGACCAGGCACAAAAAAAACTTTGACCAGCTGAGGTGGCAGATGAGACGCGGGCCCCGCCTGTCATTGACTACATGGTCATCTTCATCCCATCTCTATTTTTATGAAGCATTGGGTCGAGCAGCTTGTGAGCGGCCGAGCCCGTGCGAACTGAGAGGTCCATGGCCATGGCAACCGAGCCCTTTCTCAAGCTAGGCGTAGCCGAGCTCGACGTCCATATCCTCCTCTCCCTTTCCCTTCGTCTCGAGCTCGCTCCCATCCTCCATCCCCCTCCTCACTTCAGCCCGATAGCTAGCCGTCGACGCCGCTCCGCACCAGCGTGGCCACCGCCGTAGTTTCGCCGAGACACAGTGTCCCAGAGCTTTGCCTCCTCACTCTGGTCATCCTCGACGACGAACAAGCGCGGAGACACCCTAGAACGACCGAATCGACTCTGTCTTCAACCTCGGAGCCGCCGCCGTCGCCGTCGAATTTAAGACCTTCAGAGCACTCCTGACCTCGCTGGCCTACTCATCTGAATCGCCATAAGCCCCTATCCTTTTACCCCCTTTTCCTGTTGTCGATTTTGTTCCGTTACTAATTCCTCCGCCATGCCCGAAAACTCCAGCCGCCGTACCTCTCCGTCGGTGTTATTTGAGCATGAATTGATTGTGCGTGAGCACTGTACCGAGATCATAGAGCTCAAGTGATGCCATCTAGGTGCTTAGCTAGCTCGCTGGCAAGCTGTAACTCAGCGGTCATGCAAGCCCGAGCTCCCCCACCGCCCAGCTCGCCGCCGTCAACGCTACTGGCCACCCTAGCATCTTACCGCCGGCGCGGCTGCCGCTGGCGGGCCCTTCCCCCGCCTCCTCCCTTTCCTCTTAAAGGTCATCTCCCACCAACGGCCCGCATGCTTGCCTCCGCTCTGGACCAGCCGTCGCAAGGCAGAGTAATAGAGGAGGAAGAAGATAAAAGGAGTATAAGATGATGAGTGGCTGACTGGTGGGTCATACGTCCACCTCAGCAGGTCAAACATTGACTTCGATTAGTCTTTGCTACATCGGCCTGACAGGTGGGACCCACCTGTTGGTTTTGCTGTTTTCGCGACCAAATTCCAGCATCAGTGCTTCGTGTTACGTATTAGGCACAATTTCGGTGGTTTTTTGTGCCCTGGTTCAAATCTGGTACTAAGTTGTTACCCTAACCTCAAGTGTGGTGGTTTTGGGTAAATAACTCGAAGTGAGATGACCTGCACCTCAATTCCTAGGATAATGACTTTTCCATTGAGTTTACGCTAATGTCTTTCTTTTGAAATGTGAAGGCTTGGTTCCTATCCTACATAGAAATATGAATTAATTCATACAAACCAACGGGTTCTAAAGAAAGTTTCCTACAAAATTCATATCCTTTAAAATTCCTACAAAAATTCTGCAAATCAAAGGAGGCCTAATAAAGGAGGAAAATGCACATAATGTATTGATGTGTCCGCTTGAATCCTAGAGATTAGGAAATCACGCAAATTTTGATAAATAAAAGTTTGATGCGACATAAAAAACAAATAAATTATACCAAGAGATTTAAGCAGATGAATAAACTATCCTACAAAATGGAGTGCAAAGGATTCTAATTGTACAAATCAACAGGTTATGTATGAAGATGGGGGATGGATGCCTGACACGACACGCTACTCGTGCGGCGAACACAAAGGTGATCGGGGCGACGATCACCGCGCACGCGACGACCACCGCGCAGGCGACGCCGCGCAAACGCGTGACAGCAAGCCTCCCGCGGTGGAGGATGAGCACCGCGCAGACGCCACCGCGCGGGCACGTGACGGCGAGCCCCCCGCGGGGAGGGATCGAGTCGATGAGAGCTGGCCGGTGCTGTACATCCCAAATCTCCTACAGGCCGAGGTTCTCTGCTATCAGAGAGGGAGTCTACTCATCCAAGGTGAGATTCAAAGAATTTTGTTGATTGATGAAGAGGACATGATCATTGACAGTCGGGGGTTACGAGATTGGGAGAAAATTTAATGTAATTCGATTGTTTGGATGCCATGTCACGTGGCTCCGGTTGGTGATGCGGCGGCGTTGGAAATTGATGGCGGTGGGGGGGATTCCGAGGGGTGCGACCGCCATGAATGCGGGGGGAAGGTGGGAAATAAATCCCCCACCCTCGAAGGGGAGTCAACACACCTAGATTCGAAAACCCCCATCCACCTCTGCCCACCGCACACACATCCAAAGCACGGGCGCAGCGACTTCGGTGACCATGGCCGATTGGAGGATGAAGATGGAGCGCGCCATGGTGGAGCTTGCGAGTGGGAACGAGCTGAAGCTGGAGAGGGCAAGGGAGATTGTGTCCTGGTTTGCAACCAGGAAGGAGATGCGGCGCGCGGCGAAGCGCGTCTTCAGGAATCTAACGGTGGAGGAGGACGAGCGGCTCACCCCGAATGGGATGACCACTCCAACTGGTGCGCCGGTGAGCTCGCTGGCCGCTCTGGTCTGGGCCATGGAGGATACGGAAGGTGGCGACCAGGCATCGAGGCAGAAGTGGTGGGCGTTCCGCTCACGACGCCGCTTCCCCGCTGGCCCGGAGGAGTTCGTGGTGGGTGCTGTCATGGCCATCCCCACTCCAGGGACGCGCTGGGTGCCGATCCAAATCAAAGACAACGAGGCAGAGTCGGAGGAAGAGCAGATGGATCTGGGTGCGGCCTCAAGCCAGGTGGTGGAGAAGCGCGGTGGAGAGAAGAAAACAAAGGAGAAGATCTACACGCCGCGCAGGTCACCCCTGTTAGAAATATGCCCTAGAGGCAATAATAAATTGGTTATTATTATATTTCCTTGTTCATGATAATCGTTTATTATCCATGCTAAAATTGTATCGATAGGAAACTCAGATACATGTGTGGATACATAGACAACACCATGTCCCTAGTAAGCCTCTAGTTGACTAGCTCGTTGATCAATAGATGGTTACGGTTTCCTGACCATGGACATTGGATGTCGTTGATAACGGGATCACATCATTAGGAGAATGATGTGATGGACAAGACCCAATCCTAAGCCTAGCACAAGATCGTGTAGTTCGTATGCTAAAGCTTTTCTAATGTCAAGTATCATTTCCTTAGACCATGAGATTGTGCAACTCCCGGATACCGTAAGAATGCTTTGGGTGTACCAAACGTCACAACGTAACTGGGTGGCTATAAAGGTGCACTACAGGTATCTCTGAAAGTGTCTGTTGGGTTGGCATGAATCGAGACTGGGATTTGTCACTCCGTGTAAACGGAGAGGTATCTCTGGGCCCACTCGGTAGCACATCATCATAATGTGCACAATGTGACCAAAGAGTTGATCACGGGATGATGTGTTACGGAACAAGTAAAGAGACTTGCCGGTAACGAGATTGAACAAGGTATCGGGATACCGACGATCGAATCTCGGGCAAGTACTATACCGGTAGACAAAGGGAATTGTATACGGGATTGATTGAATCCCCGACATCGTGGTTCATCCGATGAGATCATGGTGGAACATGTGGGAGCCAACATGGGTATCCAGATCCCGTTGTTGGTTATTGGCCGGAGAACGTCTCGGTCATGTCTGCATGGTTCCCGAACCCGTAGGGTCTACACACTTAAGGTTCGATGACGCTAGGGTTATAGGGAATAGATATACGTGGTTACCGAATGTTGTTCAGAGTCCCGGATGAGATCCCGGACGTCACGAGGAGTTCCGGAATGGTCCGGAGGTAAAGATTTATATATGGGAAGTCCTGTTTTGGTCACCGGAAAAGTTTCGGGTGCTATCGGTAACGTACCGGGACCACCGGGAGGGTCCCGGGGGTCCACCAGGTGGGGCCACCGGCCCCAGAGGGCTGCGTGGGCCAAGTGTGGGAGGGGACCAGCCCCAGGTGAGCTGGTGCGCCCCCCCCCCCCACCAAGGCCCAAGGCGAAGAGAGAAGGGGGAAAGGGGAAACCCTAGGCTCAGATGGGCCTAAGGCCCACCTAGTGGTGCGCCCCCTCTCTCCCCCTCTGGCCGCCCCCCTAGATGCATCTAGGGCTGGCCGCACCCCTTTGGGGGGGAACCCTAGATGGGGGCGCAGCCCCTCCCCCTCCCCTATATATAGTGGGGTTTTGGGGCTGCCATAGACATGAGTCTTCCTCTCTCTTTGGCGCAGCCCTACCCCTCTCCCTCCTCGTCTCTCGCAGTGCTTGGCGAAGCCCTGCTGGAGTGCCACGCTCCTCCATCACCACCATGCCGTTGTGCTGCTGCTGGACGGAGTCTTCCCCAACCTCTCCCTCTCTCCTTGCTGGATCAAGGCGTGGGAGACGTCACCGGGCTGCACGTGTGTTGAACGCGGAGGCGCCGTGGTACGGCGCTTAGATCGGAATCAACCGCGATCTGAATCGCTACGAGTACGACTTCTTCATCCGCGTTCTTGCAACGCTTCCGCTTAGCGATCTACAATGGTATGTAGATGCACTCCCCTTCCCCTCGGTGCTAGATTACTCCATAGATTGATCTTGGTGATGCGTAGAAAATTTTGAATTTCTGCTACGTTCCCCAACAACCCCCGCTTCCTCCGTAGGTCGCAGCGCCTCCAGGAGGCGACCAGGTTCGCGGCGGAGGGCTAGGCTTCTCCCCTGCCGACAACCGCTTCTGGTTGCTGGCTGGGGAGGAGTCTGGTGAGGAGGACGGCGCCTCACTAGATCCGAGAGGTATGAACTCTTTGCCTCAGAAGTATTTGTTGAATCCATGCCTAAACAAAGTGACTATTGGTCATAGTAAGGGCAGTAGGAAACAAGGGAATAGATACAAAGTGGAGAAGGTTGATTTGGACAATGCGGATGAACATAAAAATCTGAACAAAAAAAGTTCAGATGCTATGGGCAGGGGAGTGACAATAGATAATTTTACAGATATTAGAAACATTATGAATGGTGCTTTGGTTGTAGAGAAAATGCAAAAGAAGAATGATATACAAGATTTCTGGTCTGAGATAGGTTTAGATACAGATATTTTGGTTATCCCTAATTGTGAGATTAATACTGCCATCAGCAGTAGAATCACAAAAAAAACATATTAGAAAGATTGATACTGATGATGTATTGGAGAATTGGGCCCTGGATTTGAGCCCAACTCGAGGACAACCAGGCCCAAGTGTGGGGGTCGCGGGAAGTGAAAATACGCTTTCTGGCTCTTTCCCCTCTCTCAACCTAGATATAAAAGGAAGGGGGAGAGGAAACAGGACTAGGGTTTACTAGTGCGCCGCGAGGAGTAGAAGAAGAAAGAATGGATCGATTCGGGGGCAGATTCGATGGAGGAGGGGGTCGGTTCAATAGGGGGAGAGAGAGAGTTGGCAGTACATAAGGAAAGAGGAAGGGGAGAATTACCACAAAAATCAGGTGCCATGGGAAGAGAGGAGAGAGTTTGCTAGAGGGAGAGAGAACTGGAGAATGCAAGACAGACAGGAGACGAAGCAGGACACCGTTGCCAGAGGAGAAGCTGAAGATGGAGGAACTGCAACTAACAAGAGCAAGGGAAAAGAATAGGAGACAAGAATTAGCCAGGGAGATGCTGTTGGATCTCAAGGAAAAGGAGCACAAGAGCTGCTGCAACAACAACAGGTACTGCTGAACGCTCTGTTGGCTCAAATCTCGCAAGGCAATCTCCTTCCTGGAACAGAGGCAAATTCCAGATCTGGATCTAGTGCGGGTCAGAACCAGGGGTTGTTGATCACAAGACAAATGAATTGAATAAGATGATTACAGAACCCATGAACCAGGGAAAGCTGGGGAGAGAGATCCTGATGGTGAACAATGGAGGAGGAGCTCAAGGACAGAGAGGATATGGTGCTATTGACAGAGATCAACATAACAGCAGAAGTGTGCAAGAGGGGGGGGACTAGGTTTTGGAGGAGTGAACAGGATGCTCTGCAACAAATGCAAAGACTCAAATTATCTGACAAAAGATTGCCCTCTTGGACATTGTGTGATCTGTGGAAAAAAAATCATGTTACTGATGACTGCAACTGACTGAAACAGATTAAGCCAGTGCCTAAGTTTATAGGGTATGCTGCTAGGGGGCTTGGAGTGCTACTGGTGCAAAGTGCTAAGGAAGCCCTGGAGGTTGAGAACCCAAACCCAATGGCCATTATATCAGTGGTTTCTGGGGAAATCAATGAAACACAGTTGATAGACAGGCTGCATTACATGTTCAATTGAAACTGGCAATGGAGATGCAAGAAGCATCGAGATAAGGCTTTTTTGGTGAGATTTCCTAACAAAGGGAGACTGGTGGAACTGATCAAATGCAATGATTTTACATTATTGGAATCAGGTGCTGTGATCAATGTGAAGGGGTGGAGCTTTGATTCACAGGCTGTTGGCAAACTGCACACTGTTTGGGTTCAATTTGGAAAAGTACCTGAATGTTTCAGGCATTTTTTTGGGATGTGTGAGGTGGCTGCAACTCTTGGACCAGTGCTGAAAATTTACATGAATACAATCACCAAAGAGAAGATTAGAGCTAAGATTGGAGTGAGAGACTATGAAAAAATTCCAGCCTATACTGAGATCACTGACAAAGAGTTGATGATATACAGGATCCTACCAAAGATTGAGAGTGTGGTGGAGATGGGATGGTATGGAGAGCATAAGAAACAGGGAATGGAGGAAACAGAGACAGGCAATAGTGAGGAAATCATGAGAAAAAGACACAAAGGAGATGATGATAATGTGATTGGGAATAAAGAAATGATCTCACTAGGGAGCCTGGGACTGGCACAATTTGAGGAATTGAAGAAGAAAAATGAGGAAATTCTAAGGATACAAAAAGAGCAAGTTCTGGAGATGGAGGCAAGGAAAAAGGTAAAAACCAGTGTGGATATGGTTATGAAAAAGATAAATGATCTGGAATAAGACAAAGTGAGACAAAAAGCCCTCAGAATGAAAGAAGAGAAAAAGATCATGGAACTGGAACAAGATAAAAAAGTACTCATGGATTTTATTAACAAACAACAGGGGGTGATTGACAGGTGTGTGGACAAAATTGAAATGTGGGAAGCAAGAGAGAAAGAAATGAAGGAAATTACTGATGCTGATATGAGGATTATGGAAACTGATAGAAAGGAAGATGAACACAACAACTACAATGAGGCAGTAGATTATAATGCTAGCCAGGAGTATGTTTCATTTGGCACCAAAGTGGGAGTTAAGACTGGGAATAATGACACAGAGAATAATGAAGCTTTGTTGGATGAACAACTCAGAAGATGTGACAGATTGGCAGACAAACAAGATGCAAAAATCAAGGAACTGGCCAAAGAAAGAGCTGCTGCCAAGGATAACTATGGTAAGATACAGAACTTGAATTGTCATGATGTCTCTTTATTAGCTATGGCACATAAAATTGGTATTGATTTAGGATGCTCTATTAACATGATTGAGACTAATTTAGATATCATAGCTAAGATGGAGCAATGCAGAAAAGAATTTTATTTACAACATATTTGTCAGAAAAAGAAGAGGAATGTCAATATGATGGACCTAACCTTATTGACATTGGGGATATGGATCTAAAGGAACTCTGTTCTGATGAAGACCATTCTGATGCTGAGATGAAAATGGATCACTTTACACATCTTAGAAATTTCTTCTCTAAATAAAAAAAGACTAGCTCAAACTCACCAGGATTCTGCTGTGGGAAGACAACTAGTGTGCTTGGGGAAAAAAGAGAGGTTATAAAAATAAAATAAAAGGAAAATGATAGGAATGTTCTAGAATATTAGAGGGATTGGAAAGGATTGTAAGAAAAATTTCATTAGAGAAAATATAAACAATAGAAAGCTGCATTTTGTTGGGATCCAGGAAACTATCAAAGATAATTTCTCCAAACATGAGCTCCATAATTTGTGTGGTGGGAGAAACTTTGAATGGAAATGGTCCTCACCAAGAGGGAGATCTGGGGGGATCCTAGTGGGTATTAACTATGACAATTTTGATATTATTAATGTGGAAATTGGGGTGTATTTTGTAAGAATTGTGGTTTTTGATAAAATAAATAAATTTGAATGGAATCTTATTGTAGTTTATGGAGATGCTCAGACTACTGGCAAAAATGCTTATCTAGCTGAACTGTCTAGAGTTTATCAAGATAACTCATCTTTACCAATGATGATAGGTGGTGATTTTAATGTCATCAGAAACAGCACTAAAAAAACAAACCTACTGTCACTGATCACTGGAGTTTTGTTTTTAATGCTATAATTGAACAAGTTGGGCTGAGAGAGTTACTCCTAGGGGGGAGAAAATATACTTGGGCCAACAACCAATGTGACCCCACTTATGAAAAATTAGACAGGGTTCTTATTTGCCCTGATTAGGAAGAACACTACCCCTTAACTACTGTGCAAGCTTTAGAGAGAGAGAATTATCTGACCACACTCCACTGATTGTGGATTCTGGTGAAATGAGAAACAATAATAGAATATTTAGATTTGAAAATTCTTGGATGCTTAAAGAAGGATTCAAAGAATTTATACATAAAGTGTGGAACACACAGGTGGCAGGTAATAGCATGGAGAGATGGCAGAAAAAGCTGAGAATATTTAGGCAAAAAGTGAGGGGCTGGATTTTAAACTCAGATGCAGCCTGCAGAAAAATAAAGAAAGATATTATAAAGAAACTTGATGATATAGATAAGAGAACTGAAGTAATGGGAATATCTGCTGCTGATAGATGTGAACAAAAGGAATTAAGGGCACAGTTGGGGGTGCTGATGAAACAGGAGGAAATGAAATGGTTGCAGAGATACAAAGATAGAGAGATCAAAGATGGGGATAATAATACAAAATATTACCATGCTAAGGTGAACGGGAGGAGAAGAAAGAATAGAATCTTTTCACTAAGCCAAGAGGAGGGGGTGATTGAAGGGGATGAAGAACTAATCAAATACATCACTAAATTTTACAAAGACCTATTTGGTCAACCTGAAGTGTCCACTATCAACTTAAATATCCAGGATGCTCCTGGCATCACAGAGGAGTAAGCCAGATCTCTGGTGGAACCTTTTAGTATGCAAGAATCGTATGAGGTAGTTTTTAATATGGAGAAAATAAAAGCCCTGGCCCAGATGGTTTACCTATTGAATTTTATCAGAATTTCTGGGATTTGGTGAAGTGGGAATTGAAAGAACTGCTAGATGACTTTCACTCTGGGAAGCTGGACATTTCTAGGCTAAACTATGGGATTATTACCCTAGTACCCAAAGTCAAAGATGCTAGACAGATTCAAAAATTCAGACCTATCTGTCTATTAAATGTGAGTTTCAAAATCATCACCAAGGTGTTAATGAATAGACTTAGCAGGGTGATCAGGCCAATTATTTCCCCAAATCAAACAACCTTTATCAAAGGGAGATATATAATGGAGGGAGTGGTGGTATTACATGAAACATTAAATACAATACATAAAAAGAAGCAAAGTGCCTTATTGTTTAAAGTGGATTTTGAAAAAACATATGATAAGATTAAGTGGCCCTTTGTGTACAAAATGCTGAAACTCAAAAAATTTCCTGATAAATGGTGTGACATGGTAATGCACACCATGGTAGGAGGGCATGTGGGGGTTAAGGTGAATGATGAAATAGGACCTTATTTTAAAACATTTAAAGGATTGAGACAAGGTGATCCTTTATCACCTCTGTTGTTTGATATTGCTGCAAATGCATTAGCCATTATTTTAGACAATGCTATGCAGGAAGGGTTTGTAAAAGGGGTATTGTCTGAATTAAATAATTGTGAAGTGAATATGCTGCAATATGCAGATGACACTATTTTCTTATTGCAAGATGATGAAGAGAGCGCAAGAAATCTGAAATTCATCCTGACAACATTTGAACAGATGTCTGGATTGACCATTAACTTCCATAAAAGTGAGATTTTTCTGTTTGGAGAAGCTGTTAATAAGATTAATACATACCAGGAAATTTTTACTTGTGAGGTGGGGAAAATACCCATTAAATACTTGGGATTGCCTGTTGCAGATGTTAGGTTGGGAAATAGATTTTGGAAGGGAGTCACTGAAAAAGTATAGAAAAGATGTGCATGCTGGCAGGGGAGACTCCTTAATATGGCTGGGATAGTTACCCTGGTACAGGCATGCCTGACCAATATTCCACTGTTCATGATGTCCTTTTATCGTCTTCCTGTGGGAGTGAGGAAAAAGGCTGATTTTTTTAGGGCCAGACTTGTGTGGCAAGAAGATGAAAGCAAAAAGAAATACCATTTGGTTAATTGGAAAACTTGTTGTTTACCAAAAGAACAGGGGGGGCTGGGGATCATTAATTTGGAAATTATGAACAAAGCCCTGCTAGCTAAGTGGCTATAGAAACTGGAAACTGAATCAGGGACATGGGTGAATATACTGGATAACAAATACATTCAGGGCAAATGTCTGTCTCGTGTAGAAAAGAAACCTGGGGATTCCCAGTTCTGGAGCAGCTTGATGGGAGTAAAAAAAAATACTTCCAGCATGTCAAGAAAGTGACTGGAGAAGGGAAAGAAACTAGATTTTGGGAGGATTGGTGGGTTGGGGCTAGACCTCTAAAAGACCTATATCCTAGACTATACAACATCAGCTTTGACCACAACATATCAGTGGCAGAAGCTGTGAACAGAGGGTGGCAGGGTTTTAGCTTTAGAAGAGACTTAAACTCATAAACAATGGGGCTTTGGAATAGTTTGAAACAAAGATGTGAGGAGGTAAGGATGCATGGAGGGAAAGATCAACCTCTGTGGATGCTTACTAAAAACATAAAATTTTCAGTTAAATCTTTATACTCCTTTATGATCAATGATGGAGTGGGGTTTCCACACAAATTTCTGTGGAAAACTAACATTCCATCTAAGATCAAAATGTTCTTTTGGCTTTTGGCCAGAAGAAGCATCTTGACAAAAGAAAACTTGATTAGGAAAGGATGGAAAGGAACAAAAGAGTGTGTATATTGTGGGAGAGAAGAAAATATAGAACATTTATTCTTTGAATGTTCAGCAGCCAGATTGGTCTGGAGCCTGGTTAAATATGCTTTTGATCTCAGACGCAACCCAACTAATCTCAATGACTACTTGGGAGGGTGGCTGAAAACCTTTAAGAAACCAGAGAAAAAATTAGTTCCGGTGGGGAGTGCTGCTATTTTTTGGGCTCTTTGAAAATGTAGAAATGATATAATCTTCAGATCGAGAAAAATTCATGATCCAGTGATAATCATTCATCTGATGGGCAAATGGATTGTTGATTGGTCGATTTTGCAGAGAAAAAAGCCGGAGGAAAGACTACTGCAGCTGGGAGCAAAACTAATCGAGCGGGTGGCAAGTGAGATATACAAGGCGACGCAGGGGTGGAGCTGGGGAGTTCGACGACTGGAAGGCTAATTTGGCGAAGGATCAAAACCCAGGCTCCCTTTTCTCTGTTTGTTTCGTCGTGTTATCCTGAACTTGTAGTAGTTAATAACTAGCCGGTGTCTGATGTATGCGATGCTTATCTAGCTTTTGTAATCCCAGGTGCGGTTGTAGTTTGAACCTTTAGCTCGATATGTAGCCTTGATGCGTGTGTGACGAACTCTGTTGGGATCTCGACTTTGGTGCTGCTTTTGGTTTCATTAATGAAATCAGAGGGAAACCTCTTTTATTAAAAAAAAACAGGTTATGTATAAAAAATTCCTATGAATGTAAATCCTATGAAACAGGTTATACTTTGATCCGGAATTCGTTTGAATGATAGAACCATGAAAAGTTACGGTGATGTTTCATGGGACGGCCATTCCTGCTACAGTCCTGTACTGTGATTGAGTTTGCCCTCGTAGCCGGGTGGGCCATCGAGACATGAAGGAGCTGCCAGTTGGCAGTCTTCCATTCGCCACCAGTCACTGCCCACGGATCGCGATCCGCATGAGGCATGCAAAACTCAATCGGCACCCTTCACCGCTACTCCATCCGACGGCTCCCATCTCCCTCCCCCGCGCCGGGCCGAATTCCGGATCCGCGCTCCGAGCACCAAATCCACCCGCCTCCTATTTATTCCCCCTCGTCTCCCCTCCATTTCCACACCGCAAAGCAATCTTCTCTTCACTTCAAAACACCCGAGCAAACCTCTCCGATCTCCCATCCCGGCGCCCCCCGCTCCTCCCGCGGTGGCCCGCACGAAGCAGACGGCGCGCAAGTCCACCGGCGGCAAGGCCCCGCGGAAGCAGCTGGCGACCAAGGCGGCGCGCAAGTCGGCCCCGGCGACCGGCGGCGTGAAGAAGCCGCACCGCTTCCGCCCGGGCACCGTCGCGCTGCGCGAGATCCGCAAGTACCAGAAGAGCACGGAGCTGCTCATCCGCAAGCTCCCCTTCCAGCGCCTGGTCCGGGAGATCGCGCAGGACTTCAAGACCGACCTCCGCTTCCAGAGCTCCGCCGTCTCCGCCCTGCAGGAGGCCGCCGAGGCCTACCTCGTCGGCCTCTTCGAGGACACCAACCTCTGCGCCATCCACGCCAAGCGCGTCACCATCATGCCCAAGGACATCCAGCTTGCCCGCCGCATCCGCGGGGAGCGCGCCTAGGCGCCTCGCTTGCCATTGCTAGGTGTTTAGGATCTGTTCCCGTCGTGTTCCATATCTGCGTCGTTCCTGTGTAACTAGCTTGTTGCTGTGCTTCGATGCTTTCAATGAAATATGGTTACCAGTATGAGATAAATCCCTCTGAATTATTATTCTCTTTTTTCTGTGCTTGTCTTCACCCTCTGAATTACTGGCTATAGTTGGTCTGTCAGGCGTTCTGAATGCATGTTTTGAATGGACCTGGTTAAAATTGCGGCTGGTGTGGGTGATTTCTGTCTGTGATGGTACCATTTTTATTTAAGAATGTGGTGGATTTGCATTAAAGCTTGTGACAAAAAAATCAACCGCAGAGCCTGTGAATGAGCAGTAATTTATTTGCAGTTTGGCGTGAATGCTGTGATTAAATCGTCTGACAACAGCCGTGACAAAAATATTGTTAGCTTCAAACCTCATCTCCTATAAGCCTACAAAGAGAAGCATGATACTCACTATTCTTTCGCAGTTTTGCTACAATTGTATTTTGTCTTATATTGTAAAGGGTAATTAGTTCTTAGATTGCGGTGGAAGTTGTTTATACTCTATTTTCAGAATACATCTTCATCTTGTGAAAATTTACTTAGCCTGAATATTAGGCTATGAATCCAAGATTGAGGTTGAAATATGGTCCGCTGTACTACTTCTGGTTTGTGCTTGCTGTTTACCATGTAAATTCATTGATGCAATTTATGAATATGGATCAACATCAAGGCCACAAAAATTGTTGAACCAACTGCGGTTCTTGTGAGTGAGTAGTTGGAATGTGTTTGCAGGAACTGCAATTCGTTCATTTGGGAATTGGGAGTGAACTGTGATCCGGAGTCTGAACTCTCATCATATATTCAATCAAACCTGATCAATCATCTGCAAGGTTTGAAGTTTAAACCTGATCATTTCCCAGCACATCCGCGCTGCTATTTTGATCAATCATCTGCAAGAGATAAATCCCGTGATAGCATTTTAAGCAACATTGTATATCTAACTAGTTGATGATGCCTATGGGCTGCAGAGCTTTGAAAGATCGAAAGGTGGGTACGAAAAGGACCCACTGATTACTTTAGAGGCTATCATCTTCTTTGCTGCTTCTGCTGTTCTCTTCTCCACATGCTCTCCGCTCTTCACTACCTTGCTGTTTCCACGACAAGCATCTTGATTGAAAATGTAAGTTCTGCCATCATATCCACAGGAAGCTCTAGTCCCGTACACTAGCCCTGAGATCATCACCAGACCAGTCAATTTTGCTGTTGAATGTAAATATGAACCAAATCTGCAAGGACAATATTTAACCGAACTTAACATGAGCATTTGGATGTTGGAACAGTTCAAACATTACAGTGTGCTTGTCGAGGTACATGATCGACGCATCCTGAAACTTCTTCCTGACCTCAGCTAAGCTGTTGTTTAGCAGAGTTCATTGTAGTATACCACTCCACCATGGTAACTTTTCATGCATCATGGGGAATGCCGGATGGGTGCTGTGTTTGACACCATGAACTGTTGCAAGCTCGGATGTTACGCAAGTCCTGCCAGACATGAATAGGTGGCATGAACCATGGAATTAACCGAACCTCCTCTCTTCTGATCATTTCAACAATTCAATTTGAAGTAGCAAATCATCTTGCCACAGACCTGTATTGTCTAGGATATCTGGTTGACAACTGAAGGTAGACTTTGCTTGACGCTTTCCACACCAAGTGATCCAAGATTTGAGGTGAAATCATTTTGTCCAATGTCAATTGTGTACAGAGCAAAGCTACCAAGCACTCAGCAAGTCATATTTTTGTAAGTAGTGACCAGTAAGTATTCGCCGTTCAGTTTTTCAAAATATTCACTCTTCAGTTAATTATCAGCAATATATGCCTTCTCTTAGATGATCAATAAACTATTTAAAGTTTTTAATAAGTTGGATGCACGAGGGTAAAATGAGAAATTGGTGTTCCAAGCTTAAACAGATATGCAAATAGCCTCTAGATAAATGAAGAAAACCAGTCCACAATCATAACCGAGGCCAAGTTTAGGAAAGATCCCAGTAGAACCAGGCATGTAAAATGATTGCCTTAAGGGAACAATGATAACATGCATAAGAAAATGTTTCACATCACATGGAATATCAAAAGGACTGACCCAAGAGCCTAAGAAGGCCAACATAACCCGTTCTAGACTGTTTGTGATACTACACAGTAGTAGTGCAGCCATAAGTTAAATAAATTAGTGGCCTTGCTGCAGATCATTCTTCATCAATTTTTTTGGACCGAATCTTCATCGATTTAGTCATTCATTGGAAGAGTTCCGCCCTTCTTTACATACGTCACACAAACAGATCAGTATGTGTGCCATCTGGAGCCCATCCTCTCAAGGCTGTACATCATCCTGTAAGGAATGCAGTTTTGTGAAAAAACTTGTGCCAAAGAAAATTGCAGTATTGTGAAGTAAGAACATGAAAATGCGGACTTGTGATAGTTCGCACAAAACAAATGTAGATTTGTGACGTTTACTCAAAACCATGATGCTAGGTTGAGAACTTATCGTCTCAGGTTTATCATTGAATTTGGCAGACAATGTAACTTCTCTTTTCACACAACTACTGAGGTCACAAACTATGAACTGATAGAAAAGAACATGTGTTAATGGATAGGACGCAGCTGTTCTGCACCCGAGCTCACATGAGCCCGTGTGAACAGTAAAATCCAAAAAAATGTTAAAAATATTAAATAAAATATGTTCTTTTCAAGAAACATTGATGTTTTTTCAACATGTGTGCAAATTTTGCTTGCTTTTTGGAGCATTGATTTTGTTTTTTTCCCCACACCTACACGAATGTGGTTTTGTTGCGAAATTTTGCATGCAAAATGTTGAAAAAACATCAATGTTTCGTGCCAAAAAAAATATTTTTTTTGAATTTTTAACCAATGCTAATGTTATATCCCAAAATTACTATAAAAGGACTTATATTTAGGATCGGAGGGAGTAGAACTGAAACTAAGCATCGCAGACCTTATCAAGCAAGAAATGCTCTAAATTAACCCTCAAAAAAAGAAATGCTCTAAATTAACCCTCAAAAAAAGAAATGCTCTAAATTACACAAAGGCCCAACTAGGCGGTGGCAGGTGATTTATTGAGTAGCAGCGATTCGAACGGGAGAGTTCCACTCTTCAGTGGCCTGGCCTCGATGAAGGCCCCACGTCGCAGTGACACAGATGCGCAACTTGAAGAGGAAATACCAATCCACAAGTCTCGGTTACCTTTGTGGCGAACGTCGGCAGCTATAGGCAGCGCCAACACGAGCTACGCGATGCTCCGCGCCTGCGGCGCCGCGGCTCCGGCGTCTGTGCCTGCCCTCGTCAGGGCGCGCCTCGCGAGGCCCGCCTCCGCCTCCGCCGTCGCCTCCTCCTCCGCCCTGGAAGAGCTCGCCGCCGACCGCAAAGGTCCACGCCCTTTACTCATCCCGCGCCCTCGCTCGCCTAGTCTCTGCCGGCATTCTGTCCAACGGCTTTACTGCCGTCCTCTCCCCCGCCGCGGCGCTCGTTTCTGCTCGTCCCGTGCAGCGAGGTTTGTGCTCGTCCCTTCTATCCTCCGCGTGGCGGCGAATGGGAGCGCCATGGCGACGAGCTGTTTGTTGAAACGACCAAGTGAACTGCGCATTTGTTTCCCGTGTTGCGTTTCGATCTGGTTATGGGTCGGCCGTTTGCCAATGCGTCCATTTCCTGAGCTTGGACGCTCATTGCTTGATACAGTTGTAGCGAGTGGTAAATAACTGTAAACGTTTGGTCGTTGTTTCATGGCCTGGTATGAGGACCTATATTGCTAACTTTACTTGCTCATAATCCTCCAAGCCAGAGGTTGTCAACTGTAGAAACGATGGTAACAACAGCTAGAAACGATGGTAGTTACAGTCTCCTAAAAACGGTTCATCCTTAGTTTAAATTAGTTTCACGAAATAGTGGCATGCATCACCACAAAGTGGATTGATGGACCTTGTCCAAAAAGCTGGCTAGATTTCATCGACAACGCTGAAATCGATTAATCAAGCATCTCCCATTCCGCTTGTTTGGGTTAGCATAGGTTATGGCCAGTAGGGACTTATTTCTTTCCTTCTCTCGAACCGAAGTATATACTAACATCCAAGCACCTTTTTTAGGTTTGGCGAGAGTGGTACTAAAGAAGGGCAAGACTCAGATATTCCGAGATGGGAGTCCAATGGTGTACAGTGGTGCTGTTGATAGAATAATTGGACGGCCTCCTCCGAAAACTGGTGATGTTGTTTTGGTAGCTGATGGGTCAGAGAAACCTATCGGGTGGGGTGTCTATAACTCCGTGTCTATGTTTTGTGTTCGGCTAATGCAACTAGAAGAAGAGGCAAA
The DNA here is from genome assembly GCF_002575655.3 of Aegilops tauschii subsp. strangulata. Taxonomy (NCBI): domain Eukaryota; kingdom Viridiplantae; phylum Streptophyta; class Magnoliopsida; order Poales; family Poaceae; genus Aegilops; species Aegilops tauschii. Next base: position 141,091,999 of record NC_053040.3, on the reverse strand, counting down.
AAGGTGACACAATTGTTGAGGTTCTATGGTTATTGAAATTTTGAGAGCTTGTGCTGAATATCCCCTATTTTTGTTTTGCTCAGAGATCCAGCCTCTGCATTAAATATGGAAAGACTGCTCGAAGAAAGACTTTGTTCTGCGGTGGATTTACGGCGTAGTTTGGGTTTCCCCTCAACTAATACAAATGCTTACCGTCTCATCAATAGTGAAGGCGACAGGTATATACTGTTCTCCATTGCTATACTTCAGTTAGCAAAGAAACCACCTTGATATCCATCATTGAAAGGAGCATGGTTAGTTCAGCATTCAGAACCATTTTTTACTTCTAGTATATATGCGTCTCCAAATAGTTCAACTTTGTATCTTGATATCTTTGTATAAACAATAGATAGTTATATTGCCCTGTGTATTTTCGACATGTGCAGCATGGAATACTGATCTTGAGCATTGAATGACTTGTATTTTTCTATCTCTCTGGAACCTTGCCTGTTGTATCATTCTTGTATTCATGCATAGTAGTGTAACTATCAATATTCAATGTTTTGAAATGCAGATTATCTGGTCTGATAGTGGATATATTTGCTGATGTTGCTGTGATTGCTTCATCTGCTGCTTGGGTTGAGAAATATAGGCAACAAATCCAGTCCCTTGTTAGCAAAGTTAGTGATGTTAAACATATAAAGTGGAGGTCATCAACTGATATTCTAAAAGAAGAAGGATTAGATATGTCAGAACAAAAAGAACCTGCACCCTCTTCATACTCTGGAACTGTGAAGGTGAGCCTGCTGACTTAAATGTTTTTAAAGGAAGTTAGGAAGTTTGATTCTAAAATTTTACAAATTATGGTTCAATGTATCTATTTTTAGCAAGTCACGGTAATACGGTTCAGCATAAAAAAAAAATGCGAGGAGGTTTAGCTTCAATTCGAGTACATTTTTGCCTTTGCCATATTCTTTTTGAACTGGGTTTGTCATACTCAATTAATATAGCAAGTTAGCAACTACAGCTAGTGTAAAGAGACTGATGGTGTGTGCGGTTGTGTGGGACTGAACGGAGCATTGCAATAGCTTCACTTGCAGTATTTGTCAATCTTCTCTACCTGCTATGTTGCATACTTGTGTTGCTCGTAGTTCCAACATGTGTGCTTTTCTTACATCCAGGTTATGGAAAATGGCATCGTCTATCTAGTCTCTATGGAGGGGCAGAAGACAGGTTTTTATGCAGATCAACGGGAAAGTCGCCACTTCATATCCACACTCTCAAAGGACCAGAGGGTTCTGGACCTTTGCTGTTACAGTGGTGGTTTTGCTCTTAGTGCAGCCAAGGGCGGTGCAACTAATGTTACTGGTATAGTACTGTAAGCTACTGGACCTTTTAGTCCTCCGTTCAGATGCTCTGAGAGTTCATCACAGTTGAATTATAGTTTAGTTGTATCATTCATTTGGAAAATCCACAACAGTGTGTCCTTTTTAGTATCACTTTATAACACTCTACAGGTTTGGCTTGTAAAAACGACAATCTGACTAGTACCATTTTCAGGCATTGATTCATCAGGATCTGCACTAGATCTTGCCAATGAGAATATTCTTCTAAATAAGCTTGATGCTGAGAGAATTTCATTCTTAAAAGAAGATGCAACTGCATTCATGAAAGGTGCTATCTCAAGAAATGAGCTGTGGGACTTGGTAATCCTGGATCCTCCAAAGTTGGCACCTCGGAAGAAGGTATACATCCCATGAAGCATCTGCTGTAGTTGCTAATTTGGCTTGATTATCATTTCATCTTTGATGTGATTATGTTAAGTTCTGAAGCATGTTATACATAAAAAAGTTCATGAATTATTTGTACATGCCTCAGTAGGCATCTAACTAAACTTGCTCTTTATACTTACCCTGAACATCAGCAAAACCCTTTATCCCGCTCACAGACTGTCTGTACACTTGAAGTCTTGAACCAACAATTGTTCTATGTAAGTGAAGGGGGATTCTCTGTTGTATTTGTAGGTGCTACAAAGTGCATCCGGTATGTACAGAAGCCTGAATGCTCTTGCAATGCAAGTGGTAAAGCCAGGGGGGTTACTCATGACATGCTCTTGTTCTGGAGCTATGACCCAAAGTGGTCTCTTCCTTAAAACCATTCAGGTATTTTGTGTTGCCCACATGGATTCTTGGGTCCTATTTACTCAAACCTAGAATTTTATTACAGTGCCAATTGGAGTTTGTATTATTGATCCAATTTAATGTTTTCCAGCATGTCAAACTGAAAATTCATAGAAGGTTTGCGATGAATATTCATGGCCCTTTTAGTTTCTTTTCATATTGGCATGCGTACTAGGTGGTAAAAAACGAAAGTTTATTCAAACAGCTTGTCTATATTCCATTGCAAATTCCCTTTTGTTTATCCACGTTGCTGATAATTCATCTTGCTTCCAACTTGAAGGGTGCTGCATCAATGGCCGGTCGAAAGGTTACAGTTTTACGTCAAGCAGGAGCAGCTTGCGATCATCCCATCGACCCTTCATATCCTGAAGGCCAGTATCTCAGCAATTACTTACTCCGAGTAATGTGAAGGAGCAGACAAAACATTCTACTGACCAGTAACCATTTCTGAAGAGCTGATTTCTGAAGTTGTGCCTCTAGTTTGATGCCCTATTTTAGTCATAAAGGTTAGGTGTAGAAATTTTCCGAACAAGAACATATGTATCTTGTAACCCTTCAAAGATTATCTTATCAGCGTATATTGCAGATCATTATTCTTTATGGAGTTTCAAAAAAAAAACCATGCAAGAATGCTCTAAGAAAACTTACTTTGCAAAAAATATGTCAAGTGGAATAACAGAATGCACCTGTTTTAAACTGACAGCACTGAACAGGGATGAAGATCAGTCCACAGATTCATTTTCACTCTCGAGAATGCAATTTTCAACAAAAGAACCGTGTATCTATATTTCAGTATAATGTACACCCTTTCGTGTTGCTCATACACACAAGTCTACTTGATACACGTACTTTGACAACAGCTTGTACACAAAAATTGCTATTTTCGTAGAAAGATACAAGTTAACCATAAGACCAATTGTTTGATGTTGAATGCGGAAATCAACTTTCAGAGTGTATCAGTGGCCTGCAGAGTTTCTGTTCCATGACAAGTAGTTGTTATCTCCCAATTTTCTGCATGGAGACCAGAAAAAAAGATCAGCGATGGAACTTAATACGATTGGTATACGAGAGCTTATAAGCCACTAACCTTGGTTTTATCAAGTACAGTAAGGTGAATGCAAATGCCAGGAAGAAGCACAGTCCACCAACAGTGAGATATGCAAGACCAAGAAAATCATTCTTTCCACCAAGCCAAGTTGAAGTAGAAAGCACCAAACTCTTTTTGCCATCAAAGCTATATGTGTTGTAATTGTTGTCCAGCGTAACAGTAATGGTGTCATTTTCTTTGAGGTCAACATATATCCTACCATACAGTTTTCTGAATGTGGGAAGCGCGGCAGTTCGCATCCAAACAATAAGGTCCTCTTGCTCACTCAGCTGCACAGCAGACAGGTAGAATAAGTAACTTTCAGGGGCACAAAATGTTATCTTTTTGGCTGCTCAAAGAACTTGTATTGGTCTATCTACTGGAAAATGATCGTGCTGAGGTCAGTTTATCTTTAAATTGGACAGCCATAATACACCTGAGCAATTATTGCTTGTCAACCACATATGCAACAATAATCTTATGATACAGAGTGGAATTGAAACCCAAAAGCATACCGGTATAGATTCGTTGAGTGTTTTTCCACCTATAAGAGGACCTTTCTGAAAGTTTTTTGGGAAGACATCACTTCCAAATTTGTGGTCCCTATCACTCTTCCAAGAGATGTCTGTCTTGTCGATAGATAAGTTGTTAGTGTTGTGTTGGAAGGTATATGTATCATTGAATGTGCTCCATGCAATCAGACCACATGGAACAATAGCCATTCCATCTCTGGTCTTCTCAGGGTCACAAAGCGTGGTCTCGTTTGCCTTACTAGCATCTCTTAGCTGTTGGTCATTCCGGCTCTTAACATATCTGAATGTGAAAAATGCGATATGTAAGCAGGGAAAGTATAAGACTCCTAGGAAAACAAAGTACAAAAAAACTGTTTGAACAAATAAAGAAAGAGCTTTAACTGCTAAAATTGCATGTCGATGTTGTATCCAACATTTTAGCCATCCGGACAATAATCACTAGGCGTCATTAGTAGTGGCTATAGGCACTTCTTCATGCAATTATGTGGGATGCCTACGCAACATTAGTTGGAAAGTGGACAGGAGATTAAATAATTTCCTTGATAGTTGGGTTTATTTTAGTGTACATATATTCCATGTAGTAGTTTGGACAAGTTTCTTAGGGTCAAGTCAGACAAGCAATTTCCAGCAAAACAAAAGTCTGATAAACAAGAACAATGAATTAGTCTCTCATCTATACTCCCCCTTTCCAGATTTTAGTCCACTCTTCTTCCTTCTAAAATCCTACCCCCACTTCAAGCTTATGCTGTTCAAGCCTTCCTTTGCATAATCACTATCCATTTGTGAGTTAACATTATCGACAATGCTTTTTTCTTTTCTTCATTTTATTCATTTTCAATGCTATTGGAGCAAAAACTGGACACATATTTGAGCCAAAGACCCGTTGTATTTACTTCAACGTCTTTGACATATTGGTAACCTCGGGAAGCACAGTGCATACCTCCTATGATTCTGGTAGAAGTTATTCAACTGGTAATACACAAAAATCGGCTGCTTCATATCCTTCGGGACCTGGAGACCAACATACAACGAAGAAATGTTTCAGACAAGGGTTACTTTGATTCTTAAACCAAGATAAATATTTGTGAATTAACCGACACATCACATACTCTGCTACAAGATAATGCCTGGTGGTTTTTACTGTGCCATTCCAGCGATTAGACCTATAGAAGCATGCAGCTAAGCTCATTACCTTTAGTGTCCTTCGGCAGGTTTTAGATATCGTCGAGTTCTGGATGTAGGCAAGCTTGTTAGTAACATTAGACGGGACGCACGCATCATCGTATCGATCAACAATCTCAACGACCTACGGCAAAGAAACCAACAAACGTTAGCTAACAAAAGATGGTGAACATATATATGGTTGAATCAGCATATGTCATATTCAGCATACCTTATTTGAAGCTAGCAACGAAGCAACACCTATCGGGACAAAAATGACACCAACAAGAAGAAACACCGAAATGACCTGCATAAACATAAGTGCAACCATTTGTGAGGTGAGGTGGTCCTACATATGATCTCTCTAAAGCTAAAGCTAACTCACGCCAGAAAAGATGTAGTACTTGTCAACCTACCCATTTTGGAGTAAGAATTGGCTTGCAAGCCGGGAGCTCCTGCTGCGTAAACTTGGAATCTGCTCACACGAAAGAGAAGATATGAATAAATTTGGTAGCAAGTTTGGCGGTTGCACCTAAACTTTATTTGACCGAGCATGTGGTTCTGGATTGCAGGACTTGGTTGATGAGTCGAAGCTGAAGCTCCGGCTCCAAAGGAAGTCAACTCTGCTATTCTTAACACCATGGGGCAAGAATGATGAGCAAGCTTTCCAGGCCCAGGCCGCGTAGCCAAGTGAGTAACCATATTGAACTTGACAGGATTGCATCTTATTAAACTTGCAGAGAGAAAAAGCGATTGTACCACCAAACCCCAGCCAAAAGGAGAAGAAAGAGAGGCGCGAGATCTCACACTTGGGCTTCCTGGAGGCCCTCCTGGGCGCGCCCGCGTCCCCGGATCCGCCGGAGCTGGACCCGGCGGCGTCACCGCTGTTCATCACGCCGAACGACCGGCCCGGCCGCCAAGAAACGCCGCCGCCGGCGAACAAGCCTCCCCGCCGACAGCCGAAATGCACGCGCCTTTTCCTGCGCGTACGTGTCCCGCGCTCGAGGTTCCGCGGGCGGGGAGAGGGGGAGGAGGGCGGCAATGGGGGAGGGAGGGGAGGGAGGATGGTCTGCTGGCCTGGCCTTGGCCTGGCGCTCTTGTTGCTGCCGCTGTTCCTCTTGCGAAGGTTACAAGGAAAGGGAGGGAGAGGGAGAGGGGGAGACGGGGCGGTTTGACTCGTGGGGGGAGAAGAGTTGGCGGTCGTGGCGTCCGCGTTGAGCCCAGCCGGCGGGCGCGACCAATGGGGCGGCCGAACTGGTCAAGCCAAGAAGATGGTTCTAATTTTTGCTCCTCGGTGCCTCTTTTCTAAGCTTGATTGATGATGATTTTCTGGTTTTCTGCTCGGGGTGGATGCGTAGTGTAACGGGTGGGTTGGATGGAGTGGTTGGAGGGGTTTGGCGGGTACGTGGGATTGGCTGTGCGCTTCGTGGATCTTTCGAGGGACCGTGGTGACGCGTATATTGATGTACGGTATATAGGACTTTTTTTTTGCGGGCACGGTATATAGGACTAGAACAACACGGAGAGCATAACACGCGTGGTAAAAGTGTTTACTAATCGAAGAATACAAGTACTAGTACACATTTCTTGGTGATTGCACGTACGGTATTATTCTTGAAAGTTAGGGCCGTAGAAAAGCAATCCATGGGAACATTTTTGTTTTCGGCATAATCCAGCTAAACATGGTAATCACATGTGAAAAATAATAATGTCATTCATGTTTTTTTAACGAAAAAAAACTCATTCATGTGAAACAAAAAAGTCAAAAAGGCATGGAAACAATAAAACTCTGGATGGGCTGAGGCCCAATAGGGCGACTGCCCAGCCAACCGAAGCTAGCGTTCTGGAGTGTCGCGTTTGGTCGTCCTTCGTCAACCTGGCAATCGGATCGGGTTTGGTCGGGTCAACCTCTCCTACACCCATGCTCGAATCAATTATCGGGTTGATCGCTCACCCACGCCCCTATTGATGGGTCTGGGACCAAACCCATGCCCGAACCCATCGGGTAACCTGACCCAATCGGACACCCATCGGGTTGGACATTTCTTTTAAATTTTTATATCCTAAATTCTAAAAAGTGCAGTTGCACGTTTCGGCACTCCCGAACACACACCTTGCGCGCCGTTGGATCCAAATCGTGGCCGCCATGTGCCGAGCATGTTCTTTGGTTCCAAAAAAAACTTAAAAATAGCAGTAGTTAGGGATGACATTGTCTCTTATGTTCGTTACTTTTACATATTTTGTACTAGCAGCAATAGAAGTATCTTTCGGTGGGGGTTGGTCCATTCGTCGAGTTTCTAACGATGCAATCCATGTTTTTCAGTCTACAGCCCTGGAGACTTTTTCTTTATTTCAAATTATTATTTTTCCTCTAACCAATTGCTTTGTCGAGGGAAGCATGGAACACCTGTGTTTTTCTGACCCCTTATCAAATTGCCAGCTGCCTACGATGTATTTTTTTGTAGGATCCACCTACAAAATTCCAAAGTACATGTTGGAGCACTTTTTCCCTAAGCATGCCTAAGCAAGAAACCATTTTTGCCTAAACAGGACATGCAAGTTGCTTACTTCCACATGTACCTTTTTTTGCTCAGAAGTGTATGCATCTTTTCTGCTTAAATCTGCAAGTACTACAGGTTTTTGAAAATCAGTTTAGCAAGTTCTTTTTTTGCCACCAGGTAGCTTATACTATCTCATATGAGTTGCTTCATAGTAGAATGAATTTGCTTAAACATAACATATAAGTTGCCACCTCCCTTGATTGTAGTACAGTTCATAGTGGCAAGCACCCTAAAAACCCAACATATACTAATTATGTTTTTGTATGTTTGCCAACATTTTCTATTTATTTGTGCTTAACATAACCTCTGGGTGCTCCCATTGCCACATGCGAACCATAGTAATAAGTACTCCCTCTGTAAACCAATATAAGATCGTGTAGATCACTAAAGTAGTGATCTACACGATCTTATATTGGTTTACAAAGAATGGTGACAGGGCAGCGCAACAACAACAACAACAACAACAATGAAGATAAAAACATTTTGAGTGCAAGGATAAAGATTTGTGAAGTCAGAATTAGGGTAAGGACTTCAAGTGCTTACTTTCATCGTTTCCCTCAAGGTAGCATCAGACTCAACAGTCCCGGGGTTATGTACGAGTGCATCTGAGCCTTCGAGATACCTCTATTGAGCTCAAAAGTCTGCAAATTCAATGAAAGCTCAAAAGTGTGCACAATCAACATAAGATCAAAACCATTCTCCAAATAAGTTCACAAGACTTACACTCTGTCAGTCATGGGCGCATACTCTCTATGAGAACCTTGTGTACTTCTCACCATGGCGTCGTACTCATCTTTCGAGCTAGCGTTTGCCTCATAATCTGCGAGATCCGCGTTCGTCCACCTAGCCTCAAACACACCTGAAATCGCCTCCCATTGTCATACTAGTTCAGATGCGTTTCTTTGTACTCCCTCATGCCCGCCAATGTCATATCCATCTCTCTGAAACCTAGCCTCTGCATCCACATCTTGACATACCTAGCATGGTGTTGTCCCCACTTAACCACATTCTGATGAGTCTGTCGGCTCTGACTGCATATATAGAACGAGACCAACAAAGCATGGGCTCGAAGAGGCACCAAATGTATCATCGGTGAGCCTGTTCCCGGGCTAATGCGCAGTTTACCGTGCAAGCTTCCCGCCTGGCTAGTTTGGCCACGTGTCGGGTAGAAGAGGGACAAATCATGGGCATTTATCGGCAAAAAGCTTTGTAAAAACGAAGTGTGTGGAATGACTTCGTCATAAGTTTACCCGTGGGTGATGAGGTCAAAGTTACACAGAAGGGTGATGATGGACACTCGAGTGCGATAATTAATTCTGCGCTCTACATGGCACACGGTGGAAGAAACCAGTGGTGTGCAATAATGTCAAAGATCGCAGTCGAGTTAGCTATACAGATCGTGTGCTGTGAGATCGACAAGGTAAACAGATTCGAGAATGGTTAATAAAATCTAAGACCATTGCATATTAAGGTCAAAATAGTGCTACCAATATATGAGTCTCATACGATGCCATTCCAACGATTGTACCACAAAAGCTCGAAATATTACAAGGTTCAAATTCCAGTGTTATATGGCTCAAATTTGAATATTACAAGGTTTAAACTGATATTAGAAATGAAATTCAGCTCATTAGCTGCAAACGCTCGCGCTGATCCGCTGAACATGGATATCAGAGAGGTTCAAACTAATATTACCACTTCTAAGTCTGGTTTCGAAACCTCACAATTTTTGCAAAGGGGCCAGTCACTGAGAAGTCATGTATGGGGTTGACACGATGACTTCCGATTACTCTGTCATCTGAAGTTCCAAAATGAAATTCAGCATCTTTGGAGCCTATTCCATTCTGTCGCAGGCGCCGGTGCTAATCAACAAACCATTCATTTTTGCGAAATAAATGTAGGGCAAACCTCATTACCTTCAGCACCCTTGCTCTGACAACAAAGAACCTGGTGAATATAATCTCCGGTAAGGTCCCTCGGTAGGAGTTCAAAGTAATTTATGAGAGATGCAGATCTAGGCATTCGACACGATTGTTATATTGTATCACATTATCCACCACTGGGCCAAATCTTATCTGCAAAAGAAGAAAACGTGTTAGTGCCTACATGCAGTTTTGAACACTACTAAATGCCTATTTGGTTTGCAGGATTTGTAAAATGCACTAACATGCCATCTTCGATCTGACATGATTAACATGGGCATTTGATTACATTCTAGAAAAATGTAGCCTTCTTCACAAGAGGTTGGAGTGGATGAAAAGTTCCCTAAGAAAACTAGTACAGATGAATCCAAAGGAGAAATGCTTATTGATTGTAACCATATGGGTCAAGCAGAAATATGGGGGGGGGGACATGTATGTACTGAAATCCTCCAAAAGAATTCTTCAGAAATCGTAGTACATTGTCATTGTAAACTTGGAAAAAGGTGTCACAAATTGAACTCCCTTATGGTTAACATTTAACAGGAAAGGAACATCACCTCGATATATAGCTTCTTCAGGCACGGAAAGCATCTCAGAAAACTGACAACTTGCTCCAGGTTGGGGCCGATAGATTCTAGTGTCAAGACCTTCACTGTGCGCAGTTTCGGGGTCAAGCTTGTCGGAATCATTTTCTGAATGACAGACGAACAAACATCTTCAAAATTAGAAATAATGTTAATTTATAGAAGGAGAGGTAGAAGGCGGCTGTTGTACCTGAACGAGTGTGGATCCAATAACAAGTTTGGAGTATTTGTCACACGAGTAGCCCACCACTGTAAATTTCGGCGAAGAAATGACACTGATTCTTGTTGGACCTTCTTGATCAACTACAAGTAATTTCTCAAGTGCAGGTGTGTCCTCAATGGCCATACCGTGGTACATATCTTCTCATGTCTTCCTGCCACACCAACAACACACATAAATAGTCCGGAGAGTCATGGAGGTGATGTGGAAGGTACTCAACCCATTGATCGCCTGAAGATGAAGGTACTCGAGTGCAGTACAACCATGGAGCAGGCGCTCCATGTCACCATTTGAGAGGCAGACGGCGACGAGCTCGAGGTGCTTCAGTCGTGGTAGAATAAGAGCGGGCGCGTTATTAGGGGGGGATGACAGTTTCTCAACTTGGCGATGCGCAGCGTGGGCGTGAGGTGGAGCGCGGACGTTGGCAGCAAGCACATATGCCCATCATCAAAAGTGAGCTCCTCGAGCTGATCTAGGGCGGGGGATCAGAACCAGTCGTCAAGCTTGGCTCGGTCCTTGCCGTTGGAACGGATCTTGCCCATTCTAAGGCCTCTGGTTGGGCCAAGGTAACTGCCGAGGATCTTGGAGAACGCATCCATGCTTTTGCGATAGCCATGGCAGAGCTCGTGGGTGTCGACGAGGTCGAGAGGGCTGGAGTTCCATAGGGGGCGCCACCGCCGGGAAAGGACGGTTGTCCGCGCCCCATATTTGATTGGGAGGAGGGAGATGATGACTGTCAACATATCATCAGGGAGGCTGCTGACGAAGTCTAGGCCTGCTGGAGTCGCTTGCGGTTCTAGCTCGCCCCGCCTCCGCTTGTTGGCAGCCCTGTTCTCCACCTCCGGAGTCTCCTTGTCAGCGGCGCTTTCTGATAGAAATGGGAGTACATGGAATATTTAGTTAAAACAGGGCAATAGAAAAGTGTATTGGTAACTAGAAGTTATTAGGTAGGAATATAGTAAGAAAAGGGAATAACAATTGGTTGCTTAAATACTACACAATTCATTTGATATTGCTGGGTAAGTCAACATGCAGATAGTTGGAAAGAAAACTTACTTCGAACAAAGTCTAGACGGATGATATCTTCGGGGAAGTTAGCATATATCTCATGACCAGGCCCTTTTATGTGCAGTGCAATTCTAGTGCCAGCTTTCAGTTCATAAAACTTAGAAATTTCTTTCCAAAATCCAGTGCCAAAATAGGAGTCACCACGTTCATCAAGTATTACAGTAGAAACGATTGTAAATCCATGGTTTGTGTGCAATATGACATCCCTGCAGTCTTGATTTATGTAAAGGGAAAGATTGTGCACTACAGATTCTGTTGCATAGCAAGGGACGCGCTGCAGAAAATGGTAGGATTGTTAAAGAAAATATGATAACATGCAAATATGGGCCCAAATTGAAAGAACTGTACAACAGTCGAAACCGAAGGACAAAAATCTATAACTAAACAGATAGGGTAAACATGATGTCATGGAAATATGAGAGTAATCAAAAGAACAGTACATTATTAATTTGCCTAATATAGAAAGAAGAGGGGGGGATCCCCTTTGACGTATATGGTGCATGTGGCACCTTTTATCCAAATGTAGTAATATTTAGAATATGTTCAGGAAAGTAGGCCATGCCAGCCGATTTAGGGTGAGATTGAACATACCGCACGCATCCTCAAGTCATCTGGTACGGTGAGATGGAATGTCTGGCAGAGGCCGCAAGGTCCTGATGTGTCCGTGCACTGTACACTCTATGAACAGAAGAAAACCCTCAAATCAGCTAGAATAAAAATGAATTCACTGCAATTTCAGCCGGGTGATTAAAGGAGGCAGATGAACTGGGACAAGAGACGAGATAATATCTCATTAAATTAGTTACCTTGTTGTCCATGAGAAAGAACCCTTAGTGCGGCAGATTCCCCAACCGATCGGAGCTGGGTCGACCGTGAGTAGCGTCGAGAAAGTCGATGGCGATAGGCGGTGGCAAGCGGAAGTGGCGAAATGCGGTGGGTTTTGCCGGCAGCCTGGTGGCGGCGGCAGGCATCGAGCTAAGTGGTTACCGCAGCGATAGGTGGTGCCATGCATAGACGCGGAGGAGCTTGTGCAGGTGTGAATGGGGACCGGAGGGGGTGGCGGGCGGGGTGAGGGTTTTTGTGACGTGGGTATGGTGAGGGTTTTCTTTTTTCTTTTTTGAATTGGGTGGTGAGGGTTTTCTGTCCCACAAAGAATTTTGGAGGCGACGGTTTGCTAGAGCTAACCGTGTGTGATTGACGCAACAGGCAAAATGAAAGTCATTACACACGGTTCCAATTTTGGGAACCGTGTGTGATTGACGTACTACCTCAGTCTTGGTTTATTGGTCCCCTTTGTAATTTTTACCAAATTTTGACCAAATATTTAACTAAGAAATGTTTATGCATGTCACCAAAAATTATATCATTAAACACTATGATCAAATACCCATCCAACGATATAATTTTTGCTGACCTACACTAATATTTTGTCAGTTAAACCTTTGGTCAAAATTTAACACAAATTACAAAGGGGACCAATAAACCAAGACGGAGGTAGATTCCATCAACCGAACTGATTGCATCCATATCCCACGGTTAGACATAAGTAAACATAGATTAAACATACTCTGACATAGATAATAAGCGTACACGTACACAATCATAGTTCAACCGTCATTAAGCATACTCAAGCATACATAGTTCGATCCCACATCTCATCTCACATGCTGGCACGATCCTGAAGCTTCTCCAGGTACTCGGCGTATGCGCCGTGTGACAGCCAGCGAGAATACTTCTGCTTGAAGGAGCCAACGGCCCGTCCTCTTGCATGCGCTAGAACACTTAGATACGCGTCATGAAGCTTGTGGTTGCAAAATGGGCATCGATAGCCGCCATTCCAGATCCTAATACGCCTGTTACGCTTCCCGCATAAAGCTCCCTTATGATTTGCCTCTTGTACCTCCTCTGGCCATCTTCATCCTCGCTGTCCACATCATCAGACAACACCTATACAAATAGTAAAACAAATTTGGCATCAAATCAATGTTTACATGCCGTGAAGTAGGATTAGGAATTTATGGCTATTTATTTATACATATCCAGAGATTATGGTTTGATTTTTAAGCACAGTCGTCTATGTGCAGACAAATCTTGAAGAAAATAATGGCACAAACATATGTAGGTCATTTAAAATCAATCGTCAAGTCCTGGCTAGGAATTATTAGCACGAACACTAACCCTATTTGGATTACTAGCAGAAATCATTTGCACAGATGAAACAACTAATCACTTATCACTTGTACCATTCAAACAATCAATACACTACACATATCTAACGAAACTTACTCAGATTTCATGGATTGGGAGAACATAACCATAGGATTTCTATTCCAAAAAGGGGGAGGCAGGAGTAACCAGAGAAACTCTATGATATATTTGACACATAAATGGGTATAGATGACTAACCAGCTGTTCGTCATCGTCGGAGTCGTCGCCGGAGTGGTCGTCAGAGTCGTCACCGGGGTCATCACCAGAGTCAGTGTGGAACTCCGCCTCCGTCTGTGGAAGCTCGACGCAGTCGACGATGTCAGGGTGCAGCGATAACTCGCCGGCGGTGACGACAACCTCTGTCTCCATCTCCACGCCGTGCTCCGGTGCTTTAGCAGCCCCGGCGTCGCCATTCCCTCCGATGGGGCGCTTCGGCGGCATCCTCATACACTGACGACTTTGAGGATTGAGAGCGGCGTCGAGGATGCAAGCGGAGAGAGAGGATTGTGTGTGTGGCGAGGATGGGGGTGCGGCCGCTCGAGCGCACCATTAATATGGAGTAGTGGGAGTAGTGGGAGAGAGGCGGGTGGCGGTCAAACCGATGGCTCGCCTCCCGGTGAGATTGCGCACCGGACTGCTGGCATGCCTACCATCATTTCATACAGCTACTCGCACGCCTCCCGATGACATTGTGCAGCGGGCATGCCTCCGTCAATTCACACACCTGCACGCACGCCTCCCGGTCTGCCTGCGCGGCGGACTGCTCGCATGCGTCCCGTCAACTCACGCCTGCTCACAAGACACACGGGTCGTGCGGCGGCACATATATTGTTTTTCTATTTGGATGATTAATGCTGCCGCTTTATTGCTTAACCGAAGCATGGCACGTATCCATTGTTGGTCTAACGCTCACGGTTCGAATAAATAATCCGTTTGGGATATTGGTTCCCAATTATTAATAATCTCACGTTTGTGATTAGATAAATATTACATCAAAATTGGTCTCAAATTTGACAAAAAAAAGTACAATGCCACTTTGTATTGGTGTCCATATGACAACACGATAAATTTCATGAACTTCAAATAAGTTTTGGATGTACTAGAATTTAAAAATCAAGATTCTCCATGTTTGAAATTTGTTGCACGGGGAGTAAACATGCACCCAGTGAGACACATGTGTTTTTATAATCCATTTAGGTGCACTGTCACGTGTGCATGTAGCTCAAATTTGATTTTTGCACATTATACCCGTAGAAAATCAATCAATTAATGTAGTAAAATGTCTTAATGATCTATGTTTTCTTTTCAAAATTAAAACGTCCCTCCTTTGGTAACATATGTTCACCGCGGGATAATTAATTTAACATGCATCGTAGTTGCGGTGGATTCGCGGTGTGTGTGTGTGGGTGTGTGCGTCTGAGGGGTGGCGGGTGGCTCGCAGTACACTACGAGTTGTGAGCCATCGTGTGGGTTGGCCGTTTTCTTAGGCAGGCCGGTGCCACATCAGAGTCGTGAATTCATTATTTAAAACATTACACAACCCTTTCATACATACATGTTTTGGCCACATGCAGTCGATGGTTGTCCTGCACGACACTCGATACTCACGTGTGACGCTTTCTGTGGGCCCGTGAGGCCGTCGTCCATCACTTTGACGAACAGCCGACAGTGAGGTTAATTTGACCAGCAAGGTAGAATCTTTTTTGTTTGTGTTATGGTGGTATATAGTACATGTCGAAGAGGTGGGAGGGGACTAGCATATATACTATACATACGCGCCCGTGAACAAGTACACCTCACTCAATGTCGAGACTTTTCGGTTTCCGAGGCACGTGCCACATCAAAATTGTGAAATTGGCTATTCAAACATCACACGACACCTCTTTGGGCCACATGCATGCAGGCGGTGGTTGTCCTAGCTAGGACACTCACGTGTGACGCTTCCATCTGTGGGCCCACAAGGCCATCCTCGATGCATGCATGCATCACTTTGACCTACATAGGGAGAGGTTAATTAATTTCACCATCGATGAGGATTATTTTTGGGTTGTAGGTATTATGGTAGGAGCATATAGTATGCGTCGAAGAGGGGGGAGACCATCATATGTAGTACGCTTCATGAACCTCGCTCTATGTGGGTGCATGGTTTACGGTTTTGAGGCATGTGGCACATCAAAGTTGTGCATTTTGGGTATTCAACATATATATGTTTGGCCCACATGCAAAGCGATGGTGGTTGTCCTCTCGCACCCACTTAAGCGGTTATCAGCGATATCGATGCTTTCCATCTGTGGGCCCGCTTGGTCCATCACTACTTTTTGCCTGACTACGAGAGAGGTTAATTTGACTTAGGAGGTGATTTTTTTGCTTGTAATATGGTATATATATATAGGTCATGCTCTGGGATGACATGCATGATACAGTTTGAGCACACACACATGCATGTGTACGCATGAATCCCTCCATCGAGTCAAAGTGGCTAGTACAACGACATGAACCGATCTTGCTCTATGTGGGGAGTGTATGATTTTCGACGCACGCGCCACATCAATGTTGTGAAATGGTATTCAAACATGCATGCATGCATGCATCACCTCCATACATATGCATGTAGTGGTTGCCTTCGAACGGTACACTCCCTCGCGTGGTTATCGGCGACAAGCCTATATATTCGTGGGCCCGTGTGGACATCCATGATCACCTTGACCGACAACAAGATAGGTTACCATGGAGGATTCTTCATTTGGTTCGTGTTATCGTAGTATAGGTCATGGTGAGATTCAGACCTAATTAAGTTTGAGCGCATATACTATGCACGCATGCATGCATGAATCCCCGTCGTTGGCTTGAAGTGTGGTGTAACATACATATGCACCGTCAACCTAACCCTCACTCAGTGTGGGGATTTCTAGTTCGAAATCACGGTGCCACATCAAAGTTGTTCCATTGTGTACTAAAAAACACACCTCTCCATACATATGTTTGGGCCACACGCATGCAGTGGTTGTCTTCGGGGACTAGCTACTTGCGTGATTATTGGTGAGCTAGCCCATCTCCGGGGTCGCATGGACGGCCATCACTTTGACCAACAACAAGAGAGAGGTTGTACAACCAAGGTGGATTATTCTTGGTCCATTTTATGATCCATCTTGCTGAGATGCCTCTCTGGCCCGCCGACTGAAAGTGTGTGTGTGTGTGGGGGGGGGGGGGCTACTACTTCGCACTTTGCTAGGTGAACCTCGGTTGGGGGGGGGGCATGCATTCATAGCTTAGGATTCCCTTCGTACCGACACGAGGGGGGGTCTGCTAGCTACTTCGCACTTTGCTAGGTGAACCTCGGTTCGGGGGGGGGCATGCATTCATAGCTTAGGATTCCCTTCGTGCCTACACGAGGGAGGGGGGGCTGCTAGCTACTTCACACTTTGCTAGGTGAACCTCAGTTGGGGGGGGGGGGAGGGGGCATGCATTCATAGCTTAGGATTCCCTTCGTGCCAACACGAGGGGTGGGGGGTGGGGCAAGCAATACCGTGCGCTTTGCGAGATAGGTGCCACATCGAAATTGCATTTGGTATTTGAAAATCAAACCACCCTTTCCATACATAAATTTGGTCCACATGCAAGTGTGTTCGTGTTCTGACCCTCTCCCACGTCATTTTTTGCCAAATTTATGAACATTAGACAAGTCGAATGACGCAACAGACACGGTTCACTCAAACTAACTGTGTGCATTGGGCTCCACGAGGCTTCCCCTCTCAAAAATATCTACCCGCCTGCACCTTTTTTCTGTTTGATAACACACGGCTATTGTGTTTCGACCGTGTGTGATGTTTCTTGTTCCCAATCCCGCCTGCATCCCTCGAAAATATCTGCCCGCCTTGAGGGTTTTTCTGTTTCATAACACACGATTTTTATCTCCGGACCGTGTGCGATGCACCATCATCAAAATTTTCAATAGCCCCGGCATTTCACTCCCGCGTAGTAAAATTTTCAGTATCCGCGTCATTTCCTCAAATACACCCCCTGCCCCCCTCCACACACACACACACACCAAAACCTTCTCGGGAGTGCGCGCACACACACACCCCCTCCCTCGCTCAAAACCCTAGCAAGGTACCCGCCCCGCCGCCGCAAGGCCTCCATTGTCAACATCTACCGGTTTGCCCGTGCAGCTTACCCACCGATCTCCATACCCAGTCCGCCCTGAGTTTCTTAGATGACGCCTGCCAAACGCCCCCTTGATACACTTCTATATTATTTTTGGGACTAACCTATTAACCGGAGGCCCAGCCCAGAATTGCTGTTTTTGCCTATTTCAGAGTATCGCAGAAAAAGAATATCGAACGGAGTCCAAACGGAATGAAACCTTCGGGAACGTGATTTTTGGAACGAACGTGATCCAGAGGACATGGACCCTACGTCAAGAAATCAACCAGGAAGGCACGAGGTAGGGGGCGCGCCTACCCCCCTGGGCACGCCTGTCGGTGTCAAAACCGGCGGATCTCGGGTAGGGGGTCCCGAACTGTGCGTCTAAGGCAGATGGTAACAGGAGGCGAGGGACACAATGTTTACCCAGGTTCGGGCCCTCTCGATGGAGGTAATACCCTACTTCCTGCTTGATTGATCTTGATGATATGAGTATTACAAGAGTTGATCTACCACGAGATCGTAGAGGCTAAACCCTAGAAGCTAGCCTATGGTATGATTGTTGTTCTTGTCCTACGGACTAAACCCCTCCGGTTTATTCGACTTCTGTTTTAACACCATGCCCTTCGGGCTTAAGAACACCGGTTGTAACGCCCCGGATCCGATGCGCCAGGTGTCTTCCAGTTATTCGTCGTTGTTGCCATGTGATTTGCTTGCGTATTGCATTTTGCCATGTCATCATCTGCATTGCATCATCATGTTTTTCAAAACTTGCATCCGGTCCTTTCCCCGTTGTCCGTTTCGCGATCCGACACTCTCACGCGCGCCCGTCGCCCCTCTCAGTCCTTGTTTCGTGAGCGGGAGAAAAACGTTCTCGGAACGGGTCGAGATTTGCCGAGTGGCCTTGGTATAGTACCGGTAGACCGCCCGTCAAATTTCGTTCCATTTGGAGGTCGTTTGATGCCCCAACGTTTAACCGCGCAGCCCGAAAGCCCTTTCTTTTGTGCAGCCCAACACCCCTCCAAATCAGCCCACTAACCCAGCAAACTCCCCTCCATGCTCTCGGTCGTTCAGTCACGATCGTGTGGGCGAAAACCGCACCCCGTTTGGACTCTCCTAACTCCCTCTGCCTATATATTTGCACCTCCCCCCGAAATTTCGCGGATGAACCCTAGTCCGCTCCCCTCGCGCCGCGCCGGACATGTCCGTCCGCGCCGGACGCTTCGTGCCGCTGCCACGGACCAGTGGCCGCCCGCCACGTGGCCTCCTCCTCCGCCCGCCCCCGCCAGCCCGCTGGGCCCGCGTCAGGCCTGCGGGGCCCGAACCGCGCGCCGCCGCTCGCCCACGGGTGCCCCGCGCCCGAGCGCGTGGCTCCGCCCGCCGGCGCCGCCCCTCGCCCGGCGACCACCGCCGCCCGGCCGCGCCTCTCCCTCCGCCGCCCGCGCCCAGTGCCTCCGCCGACCATCCCCGGAGTCGTCCGCTGCGCTCGCCGTCGACGCCCTTCGCGTCCCCGCTCCTCCGCCGGACCGCTCGTCCTCGTGCCGCCTCCCGCAGCCATCCGCCCCGCCGGCGACCTCGCCCCGCTGCCACGCCCGATCAACCGCCGCCTCCTCGTCGCCGATTGGCCTCGCTCCGGCCAGATCCGGGCCGGCGATGCCCGGATCCGTCGCCCCGTGCCCCGTCCGGGTCTCCTCCGCCACCCGCCGGCTCGCCGGAGACCTCCGGTCGCCGGTCGACCTTGGCTCCGCCGCCGGGACGACCCCGTCCCGATCCAGCCCTGAGCCCCCCATCCAAACAGTATGCTGCACCGCGTCGTCCCGATCCATTCCGTCCCGATTTCGCGAGGGTAAAATTTCTTCCAAGTCCCAGAGTTTTTCATCATATGTTGCTCTGTTCATCCTACTGTAACTTCGTGCTCGGTGCTCCGATTCATGCATATAGTATATCGAAATGTTCATTGTGAGATGCTCGTCATTTTGTTCCATTGGGTCATGTTCATTAGAGTTCATCTTGATGACGTAATCATCATTGCAAGAGTGCTATATGATGTTATCTGCTGTCTGTTATCAGAACTTGGTGATTTGTCTTTTTCATTGCATTTTGTGTGTGCATCCTATGAGCATGAGCCCTGCATGTGTTTTGATCTACATCATGCCATCTTTATAGTGGTGCTAGTCTTGTATTTGTAGGATCTCTGTGGTGACTAGCACAAGCATACGAAGTAGCCTACATGATGTTGCCGTTTTCTGTGACAGTGATTTCTGCTGTCTTGAGTCTGTTATGTTGTGATGCCATGTAAACCTGCTGCTACAAGTCATTCTATGCATAATCTGGAGATGTTCACTAAGGGTGTTTTGTTATACATGTTATGCTCTATCCATACATGCCCTTATTTTCATTTATAGCCTGCTGTAGCTTGTTGTTATCATGCTCCAAACTTGCTAAATAATGTTGCCGTCAGCCTGTTAACATTAAGTTCGTTATTTCCATGTGTTTTGCTAGTGATCCATGTACCCTATGACTATGCTATTGCCATTCTTAGCTTTATATTTATGCCATCTTACTATTGGTTACCTTGTCATGCCATGTATGCTCTGTAGTGAGTGGTTCAAGCTCACCAACATGCCTACTTATCGTTATTTCTGCCATGCTCTGTTTTTCTTCCGAGTCTGAATCTGTTTATGAAACTTGCTATGTTTACATGGGTGCCATCATATCTTCTGTGCCTTTTTGGCTCGTGATCAGTAAGGGACATTTGTTCTATGCAATTAGTAGATTCATTCCATGCCTTTGTTTGCTATGATCTGTTCCTGGAGCTTGTTGTTTGATAGCTCTAAACTTTGCAACCTGATGTTATTTCTGCCATGTCCAGTAATTTCTGCCAAGTCTGTGAATCTGTTATTATTTGCAATCTTGCCATGTCCTTTTGAGCATGTTCTAGTGATTTCTGGAGATAGCTCAGTGTTCATGTTTTGTTGTGCTTTACCTTTACATTATGCCCATGCCTTTTGTTTTCATGTTGAGATGCTGTAGCATATTTTCATGATACTTGCAAGATGCCTAGTTTCTGTTTTGGACAGATTGTTGCTATATCTTGTTTGGAGTGTATGTGTTGCACCGGTGCTCCGTTTTGAGCATGCTCTATACGAAACTTGCTTAGTTTTGCATGTAGTTTCATATTAACTTGTTGCATCCTTATTTTGAGGTGTTTGCTTGTTGTTTGAATGCATTTTGCATCAATGCCATGTTTAACTTGTTTTGCTCATATCTTCTAGGCCGTAGCTCCGAACTAAATGAACTTTATATGTAACTTGACTAGAATTTCGTGTAGATCAACTTGGTGCATCTTAACTTGCTGTTTAACAACTTGAACATAAGGTTTATTCAGATCTGGACCAATTTCGAAATTTGCATATGAGGACTTACCGGAATTGTTATATGTTGTTTCCGGCCTCATTTAAACTTGCTTTGATGTGTTGATCTTGTATGCATCATCTCTTGCCATGTGTAGCTTCATATAGCCTTGTCATGCATCATACTTGATTGAGCATCATGCCTTGTTCATGTGTGGTGTGTTTACCATGTTGTGTGCTTTTTCTCGATAGTTCCCGTTTCGTTGCGATCGTGAGGATTCGTTCGTCTACGCTTGGTTCGTCTTCGTGGCTTCATCTTCTTCATGGACTCGTTCTTCTTCCTAGCGGGATTTCAGGCAAGATGACCGTCACCTTGGATCTCATTACTATCATTGCTATGCTAGTTGCTTCGTTCTATCGCTATGCTGCGCTACCTATCACTTGCTCTTCAAGCCTCCCACATTGCCATGAACCTCTAACCTTTGTCAACCTTCCTAGCAAACCGTTGTTTGGCTATGTTACCGCTTTTGCTCAGCCCTTCTTATAGCGTTGCTAGTTGCAGGTGAAGATGAAGTTTGCTCCATGTTGGATTATGTTTATGTTGGGATATCACAATATCTCTTATATTATTAATGCATCTATATACTTGGTAAAGGGTGGAAGGCTCGGCCTTATGCCTGGTGTTTTGTTCCACTCTTGCCGCCCTAGTTTCCGTCATACCGGTGTTATGTTCCTTGATTTTGCGTCCCTTACGCGGTTGGGTGATTTATGGGACCCCCTTGACAGTTCGCTTTGAATAAAACTCTTCCAGCAAGGCCCAACCTTGGTTTTACATTTGCCTCACCTAGCCTTTTTCCCTTGGGAGTCGCGCATCCCGAGGGTCATCTTTATTTTACCCCCCGGGCCAGTGCTTGTCTAAGTGCTGGTCCAAACCGAGCGATGTCCGGCGCCCCCTGGGCAACCGGGGTCTATGCCAACCCGACGTCTTGCTCATCCGGTATGTCCTGAGAACGAGATACGTGCGACTCCTATCGGGATTGTCGACACATCGTGTCGGGTGGTTGGTGCGACATATGCCAAGGGATGGCTTATCATTGTGGGAGCCAATAAAACGTCGCCGGTGCCTGGAAACGGGATGAGGCGAAGACATGCACGCCGGCGAATCTTACCCAGGTTCGGGGCTCTCCGAGGAGATAACACCCCTAGTCCTGCTCTGCGGGGTCTCCGCATGATCACTAGATCGATAAAGAGTAGCTACAATCGCTCCTAGAGCTGTTGGGATCAAGGGAGAGGAAGAACAAGGCTAGCTCTTGCCTCTCTCTATCTATGGTGTGTGTGCGTGTGCTATGCTTGGAAGCCAAACGTGCAGAGGTGCGAACCCTTTGCATGGGTGCTCCGGGGGGTTTATATAGGCCTACCCCCCGGGGGTACAATGGTAATCCGACTGGGACCTGGTCCCAGCCGTCAGTGTCTACGCTCGCCGGCTTCTCCGTCGGCTGCTGGGTCCCACCGGCTGGTGGGTCCCGCTGGCTGCCGGCTACCTGGTCGACAGGCCGGCCCCACCGCCTAGGGTTTTGTCGGCGGCTGCTTACTGTAGCCGCGCCTCTGATGATGAGGGCTTTGTCGGGGTGAGCATGGCTACAGTGGGCCGCCTCGGG
Organism: Aegilops tauschii subsp. strangulata; assembly: GCF_002575655.3. Classification (NCBI taxonomy): domain Eukaryota; kingdom Viridiplantae; phylum Streptophyta; class Magnoliopsida; order Poales; family Poaceae; genus Aegilops; species Aegilops tauschii. The sequence continues at coordinate 141,069,342 of NC_053040.3, read as the reverse complement.
GGCTATCACTGTAGCCTCACCCCGTCTTGTCTCCTTAATGGGGCTCCTGCTTCGAGGAAGGGAGTCGCCGGCTTCTGGAGGCCGGCTATGCTCCTGGCCGACTAGGAAGGGCCGGGCCGCCTTCATGCCTCTCTCTGACTGAAGGGGCCCGCAGTCCTTGGGCCGTACAGGAGGGGGTCGTGGATGACGTCGCGGCTGGCGTGGCTACGGTGCCGGGCCGCACGGGAGACATCCCTCCCGTACGGCCTCCTGTAGCCATGCCTGCCTCGGGCTTCGGGGGTCGTGGGCTGCACTGTGGCCATGCCCCGTCAGGTCGACGTTATGTAGGAGCGGTTGTGGTCTTGGCCGGCTTCTAGGAGTCGGCGTCCTTCTTGGCCGGCTTCTTGGAGTCGGTGAGGCTGGGTCGCCTTCCGGGAGTCGGCTTTAGTGGTAGCCGGCCGGGGAAGGCGGCCCAAATGCTTGGAGTGCTTGAGGGCCCAAAGGCCTGATAAATTTTCTGAAGAGCCAGGGGTAGTCGGTTAGGCTACCCGTGGCCAATTACTCGGACAGTAGTCCCCGAAGCTGATTGGGCTTCGAGGTGGAGTGGGGTTCGAGAAGTTTGATCAGCTTCCTATCGTGACAAGCCGGCAGCTAGGAGCCGGCCTTGGTGCAGGCGTCCCGCCTTTAGTCGAATTCTTCTAGAGTCGGGGGGCGGGAACCCGCGGGCTTGTGCACCGGGCCGCGGGCCGGCCTCGGGCCGTGGCGTGCCACGTGGCCGGAAAGCCTGCCAGCCCACGCGCGTGACGTGACGTCGCCGCAGGGAGGGGGCCCGCCACGTCCGCGCCCCGGCCCAGGCGCGGATCCTTTGTATCCCGAAACCGCCCGTACGTTCCGTGCGGCAGTTTCGGCTCGCACTTATGCGTAATAAACGCGAGACGTGGGGGGAGTGGGCGCAGTTAATCCCACGTCTCCCCCCCACGTCCAGCCTCTTCGGCCGCGTGAGGCTATAAGTAGGGGGAGGTGGAGGGCGGCAGACCCTCGCACGCTCCTCCTGCTCCCTTCGTCTTCTCGCCTTACTCGTTCCCGCGACAGCGCCTCGCCGCCGCGCTCTTCCTTCGCACGCTCCTCCGCCGCCGTGCCAGCTTCCGCTATGCCTCCCCACGTAGAGCAGCTCGGCGGGGATTGGGATGGCTCCATCGTCCACAACGACCACATCGACTTCCTCCGCGACACCCGGCGTCTGCCCAGCGCGGACAAAGTGGAGGTCCGCCTCGCGCCGGAGAAGGAGGTCAGGCCGGCGCCGCAGGAGGGCGAGCGGGTGGTCTTCCGCTCGCACTTCCTGCGCGGCTTCGGCCTGCCAGTGAGCGCCTTCTTCCGCTCCTGGTTGGACTTCTATCAACTCCAGCCGCACCACCTCACCCCCAACGCGGTGGTGCTGCTGTCGGCCTTCGTCACCCTGTGCGAAGGCTATCTTGGCGTCCTCCCCACCCTCGAGCTCTGGGGGGAGTTCTTCCAGTCGAAGCTGGGCACGCGCGTGAGGGGCGTGCTGGCTCAGACCGGCGCCTTCATCGCGTCGCGGAGATCAGGCGCCGACAACCCCTTCCCCGTCATCACGCTGATCCAATCGGTGAAGAAGTGGCAGAAGTCATACTTCTACGTGCGGAACATCGCTCCCCGAGGCGACTACCTCAACCTGCCGGCTTACGTAGCCGGCCCGCCGGCGGGGAGGCTGCCCCAGTGGTCCTTCCGGGCGGTAGCGCTATCGCAGGGAGGAAACGCCGCCATCGCCCGCCTGCGGGTGATGGTCCAGTCGGAGGGGTTGACGGGGCCTGACCTCCTGGCCGCGTTCGTCACGCGCCGGGTCCTTCCGCTCCAGAGCCGGCCTCATCTGATCTGTCAGATGAGCGGCCAGCTCGATCCGAGCCGGATGTGTACCAAGGAGATGCCGCGGCCTGACGCCGCCGACATGGTGAACTACCTCGCCAATTGCCAGCTTTCCGATGACTGGCAATTTGGCAAGGAGCCATACAGCCGCGCCAATCCTCCGCCTACGGTACGCTCCCTTTCTCTTTTTCTCTTTCTCTCTCTCAGCTTTGTTGCCGAGTTCCTTTGGGCCGACTCTAACTCCGTCGGCTCGCTCTTTTTGACAGAGTCCTCTGCTTCGACCGGCCGGCGGGGCGGACGCGGAGCGCCGCTTCGTCCCCGACCGGACCGAGCACGACCAGGAGGACCCCGACCTGGGGGCAGTCCATATGGAGGACGCCACCGAGCCGGCTGACGGTGACGCAGGCGGCTCCGGGTTTACCGCTACCTTCGAGGACTGGCCAGACGAGGACGAAGCCGAAGCCGTCCCGCCCCGCCAGCCGGCCCCCGGACGCGGCGCGGGCTCTTCCGGCGCGCAGCCTGCTCGGGGTAGAGGCCAGAAACGTCGCGCCACCCAGGGCATGTTCGGCAGCCGGACGAAGAAGCCTAGAGGTGGGGCGGCGGCCACCAGGCGGGTAGAGGCGGCCGGGAAGGCGGCTCGCTTCCGCAAGGTGGTGAAGCAGCCGCAGACGGTATCGGCGTAAGTTCTCTCTTTCTTCGTACTGTCCTTCTCTCTTTCCTTTGATGGTTCTTGAGTCTTCGTCTTCTTTTTCAATGATCAGAGCTCCACTGTCACTTGAGCGGGCGGCTGCCGGCTCCGTTGTCGAGTCGCCAGGGGGCTCTGGGAGCACCACCCGCCGCGTAGATCCCCGTGCCGCCCTCCTGGAGGCGACGGAAAGGAACGCGCGGGAGGTGCGGGAGGAGCAGGAAGCACGGGAGGCGGAGGCACGGAGGGCAGCCGCCGCCCAGGCAGCTCGGGAGGAGGAGGCGGCGAAGGCGCTTGCCGAGGCCGCAACCAAGGCCCAGGCAGAGGCCGAGGCCGAAGCGGCGGCAGGGGAGGCCTTGATGGTCACCCCCTGCGCACCATGGCGCCCGGGGGCGCGGATCCCTCGCCAGGGGGAGCCAGCGGTTCCCAGCCGGGTTTGGGAGGGAACGGCGACGACGTCATCTTCTTGAGGGAGGCGCCGGGGCCGACTCCTCCGACTGGGGCGGCCCAAGGCGGCCAGACTGAGCCTGCGCCCGCACAGTCGGCGGAAGGTGAGCCAGCCGCGGGGGCTGAGGTGGCGGTCCGGGTTCCGCCAAGCCGGTGTGCGGGGAAGGCCGCGGCTGAACCGCAGAAGGCTGCGTCGGAGCCACAACCGGCCGTGGGCTCCAGCTCGTCGGCCCGAGACGCGGAGGCGACCAGCGCTACCTCGGGGTGGACGCCGGGCAGAGGGACAGCGGTGGTGAACGTCGCCGCACAAGACGTCCGGACCCGGCTGCAAAGCCAAGCCGCGGCGCTGAGGCAGTTCACCGACGAATTCCTCGCCACGCGGGCAGCCATCCGGGTTAGTATTCACATCTTGTTCTTGATTTCTCTCGTGGGGGCGCGCCAGCGCACCCACTGGGTGTAGTCCCCGAGATTCGGGCCGACTGCTGAGCAGTCGGCTCGGATCTTCCTTGATGATTTTGTTTTTGCTGCTTTGTTCTCACTTCGGTCTTCTGTCCGTTTTGCAGGATTATCATAACCTCCGAGCGGCCGCCTTCAACTCCCAGGCTCGGGAGCTGACTCAGAAGACTGCCGATCTCACTGAAAGCCGAGGTATGTAACTTGATCTTTATCTCATGTGGGGGCGCGTCAGCGCACCCACTGGGTGTAGTCCCCGAGATTCGGGCCGACTGCTGAGCAGTCGGCTCGGATCTTCCTTGATAACTTCTCATTGTTCTTCTTCTTCTTCTATTTCTGCAGCGGCCAACGCCAGTCTGAGGGCACAGCTGGGGGAGTCCCAGACTACTCTTCGTGCCAAGGACGCGGAGCTCGCCGCTTTGGTGCAGGAGCGCGACCGCCTGGTCAAGAAGCTGGCCGACCAGGAGGAAGGCCACAAGGCTGCGCTGAAGGCTGCGCAGGATCGCGAAGCCACCCTCCAGGCCGAGTTCGAGACGGAGGCGGCCGGCTGGGCAGAGGCCAGGCAGACTCTGGTCTCTGGCTATGGCCAGATTGAGGACCTGGTTGACGGTAAGTCGTCTATCCCCTCATCGTTTCTTGCCATCTGCCACCTCGGCTTGTTTTTCTGATTTTGGTGTTCTTCTTTCCTTTTCTCCTTCGCGCAGAGTACTTCCCTGGCTACTCAACTGCTGCCAACCAGGCCATCGAAGCTCGTCGCGAAGCGAAGAGGCAAACCGGCTTCGAGATCTCGCCGACCGCCGGCCGCTCGCTGGAGGAGCAGCTCCTGGCGATCCAGGCTCGTATCCAGCCGGCTCACAGGCTGCTCCGCCGGCTTCAGCGTGCCGGGTCGCAGGTCTTGGCCGCCCTCTGGCCCGGCCAAGTGGTCCCGCGCACTCCCAGCCGGACCGCCGACTGGCTGGAGGTGGCCGTCGGCCGCTTCGAGGCTTGGAAGGCGTCAGCGGCTCGCTCCGGCGCCAGGCGGGCGCTGAAGTTCGTCAAGGCCTGGTATCCCGGCCTGAACCTGGACCAGCTGGCGACCTGGCGGCAGCAAGCCGACACGGAGCTGGAGCCGGCGCGGCCGGCCATCATTCGGCGGGCTTCAGCGATCGCCGACTACACCGACACCAACGTCTTCGCCCCCGAGGTGGACGACAATGGAGTCGCTCAGCCGGAAGATTGATTCGGGCTGGACCCGGCGTACGGCGAGGACTCGGCGGAGGAGATCGACTCCAGCGACGAGGGCGAAGAGGAGGAGGAGGAGGGTGAAGATGCCGAGCCGGCTGGTGGAGTAGCCGGCCAGCCTGACCGTGCCTCCAGCACTACGTCGCGTGCGAGTGCGTCTCCTACCGCAGGAGGTGGTCAAGCCGGGACCAACTAGGCGGCCACTCCTTTAGCCGGCGAGCTGCCTTCACCGATCAGTTCGGCCTCCAAGTTGCACCTTAGTCTTCTTTCTTTTGTTTTCCTGTCTTGTTGCTTTGGAACAATGTTTGGTTAAGTCTGCACAATTCCACCCACTGGGTGTATTGAAACTCAAGTCTGTTGCCAGCCTTTAGGCGGCTTTATGTATATAAGTTATGCAATCGGCTTTTCCTTGTGCTTTCGCTTTTTTGTCCTTCTGCTTTTTTCCTTTGCCGCCCTCCCTTGGTTGCCGCCTCCCTAGTCAAACAGTTTTTCTACAAACTGTAGCCGGGGAGTGCCTGGCCGATTGGGGAGGGGGAAGTACTTTTAGCTCTGCTGGACTTAAGCTAAGTTTTTTAGGAAGCCGGCCAGCCGGCTGCTGTGACAGCCGGCAGGCGTATATGGAGGCCGTCTCTTTGCTATATGGGTTAGTTGTTCCTTAGCTGTTTTTCGTGTGGGCGTCTTTTCTGTCTTTCCTCTTGCTAGTCGGACAGTCAGTTCTTTGAGCTGCGACTTTCAACAAGGGAGGACTTGGGAGCCGGCACACTACTTTGCTGACTTCGGGAAGAACTTAGAATATAGCTCAAGGCGGCCAGTCCCCGGGCCGACTAGTCGGACCCGGTGCCGGACAAGAGTTCAAAATGTAATAATACATTCATGGATATGACACTCGTCATTCATAGATAAATAAAAGGCAGTCCCCGAGTACTGTTTGGGGGGCCTGTTGGTTTGTAACTTAATACAAAAGGGGTAGCGTGATACATACTGCTTTTCAGCTGAAAAATCGTCTTAGGAGGTTTGCGTTCCATGGTCGCTCCGACTCCTTGCCGGAGTCGTCTCTCTTGCGTGCTCTTGGCTTTTGCGCGTCGATCAAGTAGTAGGAGTCGTTGCCGAGTGCCTTGCTGACGACGAAGGGGCCTTCCCAAGGGGCCGAGAGCTTGTGCTGGCCGGCTGTTCGCTGGATCAGCCGGAGCACAAGGTCGCCCTCTTGGAAGGATCTTGGCTTAACCTTGCGGTTGTAGTAGCGGCGCAGGCCTTGCTGGTAGATGGCGGACCGGCTGAGGGCTAACAGCCGGCCTTCTTCCAGTAGGTCGACGCCGTCTTCTCTTGCTTCTTTGGCTTCCTCTTCCGTGTACATGGTGATCCGAGGCGAGTCGAACTCGATGTCTGTTGGGATGACAGCCTCGGCACCGTACACAAGGAAGAATGGAGTGAAGCCGGTTGACTTGTTGGGTGTAGTTCGCAGACTCCAGAGGACAGCCGGCAGCTCTTCGAGCCAGCAGCCGGCCGATCGCTCCAGTGGTACAACCAATCGGGGCTTGATGCCGGAGAGGATAAGTCCATTTGCTCGCTCGACTTGGCCGTTTGACTGCGGGTGGGCAACGGACGCTAAGTCCAGTCGGATGCCCTGTGTCGCGCAGAAACGTGCCAGTGCGCCTTTGGCGAAGTTCGTGCCGTTGTCGGTGATGATGCTGTGCGGCACGCCGTACCGAGTAGTGATGTCGGTGATGAATGTCACGGCAGTCGGCCCGTTCAGCTTCTTAATCGGCTTTGCTTCGATCCACTTTGTGAACTTGTCCACAGCAACGAGTAGATGTGTCAAGCCACCGCGGGCCGTCTTGAAAGGGCCCACCATGTCCAGTCCCCAGACGGCAAAAGGCCAGGTGAGGGGAATGGTCTTGAGGGCAGAAGCCGGCAGGTGTTGTTTGGAACTGAAGACTTGACATCCTCTGCAGGTCTTGACTATTTCTTTAGCATCCTCCAAGGCAGTCGGCCAGAAGAACCCATGGCGGAAAGCCTTGGCCACGAGGGATCTTGAGGCGGCGTGATGGCTGCATTCGCCTTGGTGGATGTCTTTGAGGATTGCCACTCCTTTTCTGGCTCGACGCAACGCTGGAAGATTCCAGTGACACTGCGCTTCACAAGCTCCCTGTTGATTATTGTGTATGCTGCGGCTCGTCGTTGCACTAGTCTTGCTGCGATCTCATCAGCCGGCAGCTCTCTGCTGACTAGGAACTTGAGGATGGGCTGGGCCCATGAGGGAGCTGTGACTTCTTCTGCTGTTAACGTGGCCACCATGACTCGGGTGGGTGGGTTGGGTGTTGCATTGGAGTCGTCCACCGCTTCTTGTGTCGTTGCAGTCCCCGGGCCGACTGCTGCAGTCCCCGGGCCGGGTTCTGAAGTCCCCGGGCCGGGTTCTGAAGTCCCTGGGCCGGGTGCGACTACGTCAGTCCCCGGGGCAGTCGTCGAAGTCCCCGCGCCGCCTGCGGGATTTCTTGAGCCGGATCCGGCTGTTTCTGGCGCAGGCGGTACGAAGATGGAATCCGACTCTGGAGACGGCTTGATGGACGGCTTGAGGAGGCGCTGGAGGGAGACGCCCGTCGGTATGGCTTGTCGGGTGGAGCCGATCCGTGCTAGGGCATCTGCTTGGTCGTTGTCGGCCCTCGGCACGTGAAGGAACTCGCACCCTTCGAAGTATCCGCTCATCTGCTGGACGAGGAATCGGTAGCTTGCCATGTTTGCGTCCTTGGCGTCCCAGTCGCCAGATGATTGCTGGACCACTAAGTCTGAGTCGCCGTAGCACAGGATCCGGCGTATGCCGAGTTCTTTGGCTAGCCGGAGCCCATGTACGAGCGCCTCGTACTCGGCCACGTTGTTGGAGGCGGTGAAGTGGATCTGCAGCGTGTACTTGAGCTTGTCGCCTTTGGGAGAGGTGAGGACGATGCCGGCTCCCAAGCCAGTGCGCATGGACCCGTCAAAGTGCATCCGCCAATGGGTGGAGTCGGGAGCCGGCGGTAAGTACTGGGTCTCGGCCCAGTCGACGAGGAAGTCGGCCAATGCTTGCGACTTGATGGCGGTGCGGGGTTGATAGAAGATCGTGTAGGGCGCCAAGGCAATGGCCCATTTGGCCACCCGGCCGGATGCATCCCGACTGCCTATGATCTCGGCGAGCGGGGCAGTGCACACGACCGTGATGGGGTGCTCTTGGAAGTAGGGCTTCAATTTCTTGGCAGCGAAGTACACCCCATAGCACATCTTCTGGTAGTGCGGGTAGTTTTGCTTCGAGCTAGATAGTACTTCGCTGAGATAGTAGACCGGCCTCTGGACCAGCTGGGCTCGGCCTTCCTCCGGGCGCTGGACCACAACAACAGTGCTGACGACTCGGCTTGTCGCGGCGATGTAGAGGAGCATGGGCTCCTTCTCAGTCGGCGCGGCCAGGACAGGCGGAGTGGTCAACATTTTCTTCAACTCATGGAAGGCTTGGTCGGCTTGATCATTCCACTCAAAGTGAGTGGACTTCTTCATGAGTCGGTACAGGGGGAGGGCCTTCTCTCCTAGTCGGCTGATAAAACGGTTCAGGGAGGCTAAGCAGCTAGTGAACTTCTGCACATCTCGCAGCTTGGTGGGAATCTCCATCCTCTCGATGGCTTTGATCTTGACAGGGTTGCACTCAATGCCGCGTTCGGAGACCAGGAAGCCTAGCAGCTGGCCGGCTGGCACTCCGAACACGCACTTCTCGGGGTTGAGCTTGATCTGGAATCGGCTCAAGTTGGCGAATGTTTCCTTCAGGTCTTCCAGCAAGGTACCGCGCTTCTCTGTCTTCACCACAATGTCGTCTACGTAGACGTGGGCATTTCTGCCGAGTTGTTTCAAGAGACATTTCTGCATGCAACGCTGAAAAGTGGCACCGGCGTTTCTCAAGCCGAATGTCATTGTCAGGTAGCAGAAAGCTCCAAAGGGTGTGATGAAGGCAGTCTTTAGGCGGTCAGCCGGGTCCAACTTGATCTGATGATACCCTGAGTATGCATCCAAAAAACACAACAGCTCGCATCCGGCTGTGGAGTCTATCACTTGGTCAATCCGTGGCAAAGCAAACGGATCCTTTGGGCAGGCCTTGTTCAAACTTGTGTAGTCTATACACATGCGCCACTTGTTATTCTTCTTCAAAACCAGAACTGGATTGGCAAGCCATTCTGGAAAGAACACTTCCATGATGAAGCCGGCTGCAAGGAGCCGGGCTATCTCTTCTCCCACGATTCTTCGCTTCTCTTCTAATAGTCGGCGGAGGGGTTGCCTGACCGGCTTCGCATCAGCTCGGACATGTAATTTGTGCTCGGCGAAATCCTTCGGGACACCCGGCATGTCCTTTGGGGACCATGCAAAGATGTCTCGATTCTCACGGAGGAAGTCGGCGAGCTCGCCTTCCTATTTACTGTCCAAGTTCGCCCCAATTACGACGAACCTCTCCGGGTGTTCCGGGTCTAGAGGTATCTTCTTTGTCTCTTTCGCAGGCTGGAAGGAGCCCTGCGCATCACAGTCCTTGGGGTTGGGGGACAAGGCTGGCTGCTTGCCGGCCATGGCCACAACCCGCTCCAACATCTTCTTCTCTTCGGCCACCACGAGGGACTCGGCCAGCCGGCTGCTGGCCATGGCACACTCGATGGACTTCTTGTAGTTGCCGGCTACCGTGATGATCCCCTTCGATCTCGACATCTTCATCTTCAGGTAGGCATAGTGGGGCACAGCCATGAACTTGGCCAAAGCAGGTCGGCCAAGTAGTGCATGATAGGGGCTCTCCAGGTCCACCACCTCGAACCATATTGCTTCCCGGCGGAAGTGATCTTTGTCTCCGAATAGAACACCCATTTTGATCTTGCCGATTGGAGAGCAAGATAGGCCGGGTACGATACCATGGAAGACAGTGCGGCTCGGCATGAGCTGCTTTGCTTTGATGTTCAGCTTGTCCATGGTGTCGCGGTACAGTATGTTGATACTGCTTCCGCCGTCTATCAGGACGCGGGAAAATCTGGCAGCTCGCCTCTCCATCGCAAGGGTGACGTCCAAGACCATAGCATAGGAGCCAGGCGAAGGCATCACCTCTGGGTGGTCGGCCTGGCTCCAGCTGATGGGCTTTTCCGACCAGTGCATGAATTCGGCGGTGCTGGAAGCGACTACGTTTACTTCTTGGTGTTGCCGGCGTCGGCTGCGCTTGTCGTCGACTTGACTTGTGAAGACGACGTAGGCGTCGTGCGCTTCGGGGAACTCGTCTTGGATGGCGCCGACTGCAGGCCGGGCTGCCGGCTGCTGGGGAGCTGGAGGCGGCGGGCCGGGAGGCGGAGGCGGCACCATCCCTTCGCCCTTGGTGATGCAGGTGAGCCAGTGGCATTTACGTGTTGTATGGTTGGACGGCTTCGCGCCGCTGTGGAACTTGCAGGGAGCATCGAGTGCTTGCTCGTAGGAGAAGGACAGCTGCCAGGGCGGCCGGCCTCCCTTCTTGTTGGGAGCGGGCCGCTCCTCGGGCTGCTCGTCTTCAACTGTGGCCACCTGCCGACTGGAGGAAGTCGGCATGGGGCCCTTGAGCTTGTGGTCGTTCTGGTAGGGGCGCCGGTTTGGGTCGCCAGCCGGCGTCTTGGGAGCCGGAGCGACTACCTTCCCCGAGGCGTCCACTCGGAGCTCGGTCTTCATGGAGGAGTCGGCAGTGGCATACTTGTCGGCGGTGATCAGCAACTCATCGAGGGTAGCCGGCTCGTCGCAGAGGAGTCAGTGCTTGAGGAGGGTGCCCTCTCGGCACCCGGCAGTGAAGTACTCGATGGCCTGGACCTCGTGCACTCCCTCGCAGGAGTTGCGGAGCTCGGCCCATCGCGTGAGGTAGTCGCGGGTCGACTCGTTGGGCCCTTGGACGCAGAGGGAGAGCTGGCGAAGCTTGGGAGGCCGCTTGTAGGTGCTGGTGAAGTTGCGGACGAAAACCTCGGTGAAGTCCAGCCAGCTGTTGATGCTGTACGGCTTGAGGCTGTTGAGCCACGTGCGCGCCGTCCCTTGCAGCATCAAGGGGACGTACTTCACGGCGACGCGCCGATTGCCGTTGGCGATGCTGACGGCTGTGGAGTAGTCGATGAGCCAATCTTCCGGCTTCACCGAGCCGTTGTACTTGGGTGTGTCTCTGGGGAGCGAGAACCCTTTGGGGAAGGGCTCGTCGCGGATGCGGGGGCCAAAGCATGGCGGGCCGACATCGTCTTCTTCTTCTAACGCCAAGGACCGAGCAAGGCGGTCGATCCTGTGGCGGGCGTCACTCTCGCCGACTCCTTCTCGGCGGCCGAGTCGGTCGCCAAGAGTCGGATGCGTGATGGGCGGCGGAGTGAGGCGTCTTTCTCTTCGAGGCGGGGGAGGCGGCAGGTTTCCTTGGTGTTCGACCGCCCGAGGGCGGCCATCCGCGTCGCGCTCGATAGTGATGCGAGTCCGGCTGCGGCTGGCAGCCGGCTCCTTGTCTTTCTTCTGGCGCGTGCCGCTCGCAGTCGGCGAGCGGGACGTCGCGGCGTGCTCCCGGCGCGGGGGATGGCTATCAGCTCGGGCGCCGGCTTTGTGCCGTTCTGCAGCCGCGTCGATCAGCTGCTGGATCCGTCTTGTCATGTAGGGGAGCTCATCGGCTCCCAGCCCATTGAGCTCCTCTGCTGCCGCCTGAGCGGCTCGCAGATTGTCGAGCGGGGTGGCGTAGACGGGGCGATCTGCGCCCAGCATGCTGGCAACGGCTGCGCCACGCTTCTGGACGAAGCCGGCTCGGCTCGGGCCGCTAGGCGGCGGCGTCCCGAAGGCGGCGCGGTCGACTTCGCGCTGGTGGGCCTCGGTGAGGCGTCTCATCGAGGCTATCTTCTTGCTCTCCGTGATGAGGGCAAGACGGCGTGCCTCTAGGGTCTCGGCGTTGGCGTCTGCCGGAATGGGGATGGAGAGGTCGTGCATCGCCGCTTGCTGAGCGTCGCGGGCGCTCCCGCCCGAGTTGGAGACGTGGCTGATGACCAGCACTTCGGTGACAGCGCTGCTGCCGTTGTCAGCTCGAGGGAGTGGGTCGTCGAAGACCACCACGTCGGAGGGGTAGGCGTCGAGCGACGCGGTGTCGGAGTCGATGAGCATCGGGTCGGTGGAGCCGACAGACTCCATGTCCGCAGCAGGCTCGCTGGAGACGTGAAGTTGGTCGAGGAGGCTGACGAGGCGGCTCTCGGGGTAATCGGTGCCTGCGTCGGACGCAGGCTCGTCAGAGATGCGAGTCTCGCCGAGCAGATCGGCGAGGCGGCTCGCTGCGCAGGCGTCGTCGATGCCTTGCAGCGCATCGGGGCAAACGCCATCGGGCGCAGCAGGCTGGCTGCGCTCGCGGGGAAGGAAGAGGGTTCCCGTCCAGAACAGGTCTCCGGACAACGGTGCACCTGGCCCCACGGTGGGCGCCAAATGTCGGGTGGTTGGTGCGACATATGCCAAGGGATGGCTTATCATTGTGGGAGCCAATAAAACGTCGCCGGTGCCTGGAAACGGGATGAGGCGAAGACATGCACGCCGGCGAATCTTACCCAGGTTCGGGGCTCTCCGAGGAGATAACACCCCTAGTCCTGCTCTGCGGGGTCTCCGCATGATCACTAGATCGATAAAGAGTAGCTACAATCGCTCCTAGAGCTGTTGGGATCAAGGGAGAGGAAGAACAAGGCTAGCTCTTGCCTCTCTCTATCTATGGTGTGTGTGCGTGTGCTATGCTTGGAAGCCAAACGTGCAGAGGTGCGAACCCTTTGCATGGGTGCTCCGAGGGGTTTATATAGGCCTACCCCCCGAGGGTACAATGGTAATCCGACTGGGACCTGGTCCCAGCCGTCAGTGTCTACGCTCGCCGGCTTCTCCGTCGGCTGGTGGGTCCCGCTGGCTGCCGGCTACCTGGTCGACAGGCTGGCCCCACCGCCTAGGGTTTTGTCGGCGGCTGCTTACTGTAGCCGCGCCTCTGATGATGAGGGCTTTGTCGGGGTGAGCATGGCTACAGTGGTCCGCCTCGGGGGCTATCACTGTAGCCTCACCCCGTCTTGTCTCCTTAATGGGGCTCCTGCTTTGAGGAAGGGAGTCGCCGGCTTCTGGAGGCCGGCTATGCTCCTGGCCGACTAGGAAGGGCCGGGCCGCCTTCATGCCTCTCTCTGACTGAAGGGGCCCGTAGTCCTTGGGCCGTACAGGAGGGGGTCGTGGATGACGTCGCGGCTGGCGTGGCTACAGTGCCGGGCCGCACGGGAGACATCCCTCCCGTACGGCCTCCTGTAGCCATGCCTGCCTCGGGCTTCGGGGGTCGTGGGCCGCACTGTGGCCATGCCCCGTCAGGTCGACGTTATGTAGGAGCGGTTGTGGTCTTGGCCGGCTTCTAGGAGTCGGCGTCCTTCTTGTCCGGCTTCTTGGAGTCGGTGAGGCTGGGTCGCCTTCCGGGAGTCGGCTTTAGTGGTAGCCGGCCGGGGAAGGCGGCCCAAATGCTTGGAGTGCTTGAGGGCCCAAAGGCCTGATAAATTTTCTGAAGAGCCAGGGGTAGTCGGTTAGGCTACCCGTGGCCAATTACTCCGACACATCGGGCGGCTTTGCTGGTCTTGTTTTACCATCGTCGAAATGTCTTGTAACCGGGATTCCGAGACTGATCGGGTCTTCCCGGGAGAAGGAATATCCTTCGTTGACCGTGAGAGCTTATAATGGGCTAAGTTGGGACACCCCTGCAGGGTATAAACTTTCGAGAGCCGTGCCCGCGGTTATGTGGCAGATGGGAATTTGTTAATATCCGGTTGTAGAGAACTTGACACTTGACCTTATTTAAAACGCATCAACCGCGTGTGTAGCCGTGATGGTCTCTTCTCGGCGGAGTCCGGGAAGTGAACACGGTTTCTGGGTTATGTTTGACGTAAGTAGGAGTTCAGGATCACTTCTTGATCATTACTAGTTGACGACCGTTCCTTTGCTTCTCTTCTCGCTCTCTTTTGCGTATGTTAGCCACCATACTTGCTTAGTCGCTGCTGCAACCTCACCACTTTACCCCTTCCTTACCCATTAAGCTTTGCTAGTCTTGATACCCATGGTAATGGGATTGCTGAGTCCTCGTGGCTCACAGATTACTACAACACCAGTTGCAGGTACAGGTTTTACGATGATCATGACGCGAGAGCGATGTTACTTGTTTTGGAGTTCTTCTTCGATCAGGGGATAGGTTCCAGGTCGGCAGCCTGGGCTAGCAGGGTGGATGTCGTTTGAGCTTCTGATTGTGTTTCATCCGTACTCGGATGTTGATTATGTGTTTGATGTATTGTTGTATTCTTGCGGCATTTGTATGCCTTGTATGTATCCCCATCTATTATGTAATGATATCCACCTTGCTAAAGCGTCTTCAAGATGCGCTTCTATCCTTGGTGGGACCTTCGAGTTCCTTTAGGATAGGGTCGCATCTTGGGCGTGACACCGGTGCAACATATCAACGCATGATTCAGACATGCCTGGAAAAACAGATCGGCAAAACAGTGGAGGCTTACGTAGACGATGTGGTCGTTAAAACCAGACACGTAGAATCCTTAATAGATGACTTGAGGCTCACGTTCGACAATCTCCAAACATACGACATCAAGCTCAATCCGGAAAAATGCGTTTTCGGCGTGCCCGCCGGAAAGCTCCTGGGCTTCATCGTCTCCAGTAGAGGAATTGAACCAAATTCGGCTAAAATCCGAGCTCTGTCACAGTTGGCTATCCCAACTGACCTCAAGCAAATCCAGAAATTAACTGGATGCGTGGCGGCCTTAAGCCGCTTTATCTCCCGATTAGGAGAAAAGGCACTACCCCTTTATCGCCTTCTTCGGCGCACCGAACACTTCGAGTGAACGGATGCGGCCACGGCCGGATTGGAAGAAATAAAAGCCATCCTGGCCACCAACCCAATCTTGGTCGCGCCAAATGTCGGCGAACCAATGCTGTTATATATAGCGGCAACTCACCAAGTTGTAAGCGCAGTGCTCGTCGTCGAACGAGAGACGGACGGACATAAATTCTCACTTCAAAAGCCGGTATACTATGTATCCACTGTCCTCACTCCATGCAAATCACGGTACCCACATTATCAAAAGATAGCATACGCGGTATTTATGGCATCCCGGAAATTACGACACTACTTTCAAGAGTGTTCAATTACGGTGGCCTCGGAAGTACCACTCAACGACATAATAAACAAACGCGATGCCACGGGCCGGATTGCCAAATGGGCTATCGAGCTCCTCCCGTTCGACATAACATATAGACCACGGCGAGCCATTAAGTCGCAAGTACTGGCCGATTTTGTCGCCGAGTGGACAGAAGCCGAACTCCCTAAAGAATACGGCGCGTACTCCAATTGGATCATGCACTTCGACGGCTCTAAAATGCTGGCTGGTCTGGGGGCTGGCGTCGTCCTGACGTCCCCCACCGGAGATACAGTCCAATACGTACTCCAAATACTATACACAGACTCCAACAACGCAGCCGAATACGAGGCCCTGTTACATGGTCTCCGGATGGCAGTTTCCATGGGCATTCAACGCCTGGAGGTGCATGGGGACTCGAACCTCGCAATATCCCAAATAAATGGAGACTTCTACGCCAAGGATCCGAAAATGGCGGCTTATCGCAACGCCGTCCTCAAAATGTCAGCTCGGTTCGAGGGGCTTGAATTCCACCATGTGGCTCGGGAAAACAATCAGGCGGCGGATATCCTCGCCCGTATCGGCGCTAAGCACGACCCTGTCCCACCTAACATCTTCTTGAAAGGCTGTTTAAGCCATCCGTGGTATGGGAAGGGGACACCGGTAACAATAGTCCGAACCCGGCCACAACACCAGATAACGAACACTCTGACGCAATCGGAGGCTCTGCCACCGAAATAACACCTTCAGCCCATGTGATAATGGCCGTCATCGCCCTGTGGACAGAACCATTCCTGGCCTACCTAACCAGGCAGGAACTACTCGAGGACCAAAATGAGGCACACTGCATAGTGCAGCGGTCTAAAGCCTACAAGGTCCACGAGGGAGGGCTTTATAAGAAAAGCACTACCGGAGTCCTTCAAAGGTGCATCTCCGAAGAGGAAGGGCGGAAGCTTTTGGCAGAAATCCATGCCGGACTCGGCGGCCACCACGCCGCAGCCCGGGCCCTTGTAAGCAAGGCCTTCCGTACAGGTTTCTATTGGCCGACGGCCCGAGCAGACGCACAGGACCTTGTTCAACGTTGCGTCGGTTGCCAGCTTTTTGCAAACCAAAGCCATATGCCGCCTACCGTTCTCCAAACAATCCCCATTACTTGGCCCTTTGCGGTCTGGGGGCTTGATATGGTCGGACCTCTCAAAGGGGGAACCCATAAGAAAAAATAGCTATTGGTCATGGTGGACAAATTCACCAAATGGATAGAAGTCAAACCAGTCAAAACGGCTGAATCCGGACTAGTGATAGACTTCATATCTGGGGTTGCACACCGTTATGGCATCCCCCACAGCATCATCACCGACAACGGCTCGAACTTTACAGTCGACGAGGTAAAACTGTGGTGCAGCAACATGGGCATCAAGCTCGATTATGCTTCTGTCTATCACCCGCAAACTAACGGTCAAGTTGAGCGAGCAAATGGTCTTATCATGAGCGGCATTAAACCCAGATTAGTGCGGTCCTTAGAGGAATCAAACACGCACTGGGTAGAGGAGCTCGACTCCGTACTATGGGGGCTGCGGACCATGCCGAATCGCACTACCGGATACACACCGTTTTTTATGGTGTACGGCGCAGAGGCGGTACTGCCCTGCGACATAATTCATGACTCACCTCGAGTGCGCATGTATGAAGAAAAAGAGGCCGAGCTCGATCGGCAAGATAGTTTGGACGCCCTGGAGGAGGAGCGTGACGTGGCAAAAGCCCGTTCCGCATTCTATCAGCAACATGCTCGAAGGTATCAAAGCAGAGAAGTATGGGCCAAAACTTATAACGTTGGCGAACTCGTTCTACGCCTACCGAAGAAGAAAAAGAACAAGCTCAAGCCCAAATGGGAAGGTCCCTTCATTATTTACCAGGTTCTAACCGGTGGAGCGTACCGTCTGCGGGATGCATCGGATAATCGACTCGAGCCAAACCCATGGAACGCAGCCAGACTCCGAAGGTTCTACACCTAGTGCCGGACTCTATGTTCGTCTCCTTACCCCCATCAATTTTTTACATATCCGTTATCTATCTTTTCTCTCTTTCCTTTTTTTCCTTTTCTTCAAGGCCTTAAAAGGCTAAATTGTGTCTTGACCACACAATCTTGACGCGCTAACCGCGCTCATTATACCTGGGGGCTTCTTATACAGAAGCTTAATATAACTATTTTCCGCGCTTTAGGCCCCACACATGTGTTATTCTTCCACATGTACCTTTTTCGCCATTATATGCATCGATATGACTTAAGTTTTGGCCAAGCTGGGTTACCTGGCTCTTGTGTTTATGCCCTACGTTCCCGTTAATTCGGCTAGGGCATAAGGGGAGCACCTCTGCGATTGTTACTGTCGGGTCAGCCGGATGTGTACCTCAGACTGGGTGAAGCCGAAAGCTAGCGTTCTTAAGGGAATACTCGGTCGGTGAACAAAAGATGACTTTTATTTAATTTAATACATGCCCCCAGATGTTTATAGCCCGCGTCTCTTTTCGCAGTTCAGACAGGCACATTAGGGCATGCGTACCCAGGGAAAGGAACCCTAAACGGAACTATTCTCCCTGGAAGATGTTTCTTACTATCCATGTAATATAACATAGCTAGTTGGGTACTTGTCTGTTCAATCACTTATGACCCCTACGCCTGGTCTCCACGCGTACCCCGGTTTTTACATAACTGAGCGGATATTCGGATACACTCCAGACTATTGGGTCCAAAGGTCGAAGTGAAAAGGTCCGCCATGACAAATGATTTACAATCCGGCTAGGGACAATATATGTCACTTGAAGTACACAGTCACTTAGACTGACTAAATTCTTCTTCTATACCATCCAACAGGCTGTCTAGCCTACAATCCTGTTGGGAATACTTTGCGGCTAATTCTACTTGGTCATACACCAAACTGACGGGGATCTCCTTCTCGTCAGGTCCCACAGGTCCGACCTCGGCCATGTGGTTAGGGTCAGCCTTGGTATACCGCGTCTTCACCATGGCCCAGGCTTCCCTCGCACCTTGTTGGCAGGCTGATATCTTCCATAATCGGAAGTGCCGCCGCGCTCCCTTGAGCTTCTCTACAAGCTCCCCCATGCCCCCTGGCAGGGAGACGGATGGCCACAAGGCTTGGGCAATGCCCTGCATCACCTGCCGAACTTGTTCGTGCAGTCGTGAGAGCTCTGGCAGGAGATCACCCGCGGACCCGGGCATCTCCTCCTCGGGACGACCCGTCAGCATACCTGCAGATATGAATCTGTTAGCCGGTTTCTTCGCCGAACTCTTTAAAAGTTCGTTCAAGCACTTACTGAAAATGCCGCCTTGAAGCCTCTTATTCTCCTTTACGCAGTCAGCAAGCTGGGCCCAAACATCCTTCAGTTCCACCGCCTAGCTGGATATTGGCATCTTGGAGATTATTTTTCTCCTGCTTAACCTTTTTAAGCACGCGCTCACCAGCCTTTAGCCGTCGTTCGGCATGCGGCTCGTTCCCTATCACGACCTCCGGATTCACTCTGGAGTCATGTGCAGAATCTATTGTTAGATTTGCATGCATGCCGCATACTATGTGGTACCTGTCATTCTTTACAATAGAGACAAGTGTTACCAGAGGGGGCCTTCTCGGACTCCTTCAGCGCGGCAACTGCGGTCCGTAGCTGGGCTTTGCACTCTTCCAGCTCTTGAGACAATTGGGTATTCTTCTCTGTAAGAACCTGCACAAATAATGATCCTTAAATCAGTTGTGTCAACTGTTTCAAGTCTCAGGGGCTACTGATATATATATAATCATCAGATTTTCTTACCCGTATATCCTTTACATACTGGTCCGTGGCTCTGGCAAGACCATTTTGAGCAGCACGGATGTACGCGTCTCCTGAGTTGAAGGCATCAAATGCCTCTTGGGAGAAACAAGCGTCACGGAGTACGGCCCGGCGACGCCTGTGATTCATGGCGCTCTCCACTTCGGAATTTGTAGCGGATAGTCTATCCGCATCCTCTATAGGAGGAGCATCCGGCGTTTGCCCCGTGTTAGCTTCCGCCTCTATGTCCGGCCCTGGAGCCCGACTGGTGGAGGCGTGATTGGCAACCTCTCCGGATATAGTCCGGCGAGCGTTTTTCCTACTAGGAAACGTGGACGTTATTATATTTTAAAAGACGACAACCACGGAGCGAGGTTCTGTATCATACCTCTGCAACGGCGTCTCAGTCCTGATCGCCTTCCTTTTTAGCCTACCCGGCTTCGGTGCCCCTTGTTGGCGAGTCACTGCGGGTTCGGCATGGCGTCCCGAGGGCCTTCCCTGTAAGACACCATATGTGTACGGTAGGTGAAGTGCATAAAAGGGGATCCTTCTCGGAAGTTGGGACTCCGGTTTTACTTACATGCGATGCAGGGACTAGCCCAGGATAGTCGGCTATGATGGCCACCATGGCATCATCGCAGCTCAATTGATAGAATGTCCTGTCGATCAGCTCCACAAATATGACCGGATCCTCTTCGAGTCCGGGATCGAGGGCCCGGTCGGGGTCCTCCGGTTGTGGAGGCGGGCTGTGGACCTCCCTTACAGCTTTTCGCAGTTCCTGCCATGAAACGGCAAGGTAAGTACTTATGACGAAGAATGCGGGAAGGTTGGGAGTAAAAGGTGACAGCTCACCCAGCTCGGAGGGTTGTACATGGAGAATCCATCCCGTGGCTTAATGCGGATGAACTCCTCTTCCTCTCCCTTGTACAAATCGGACAGGATTTTTGCTAGAGCAGCAACTGAGTCCGGTCCCTTACGCCCGCAGCGGGTGGCATCATCTTCCCCGTTAAAGTGCCACATGGGGTGCCCTCGATATTGAAGTGGCTGCACCCCCCGCATTATACATATTGACATAACCTCGATTATTGTCAATCCTGATTGAGCCAGCATTTTTATTCGGCCCATCAGGTAAAGGACTTCTCCGTTATCTTCCTCCTGAGGGCTCCGAGGGCGCTAGCTGCGGCGTTTCTTTAGGGGAGCGTTGTCGAACTCAGGGAGGCCCATCCGAATAGGGTCCGGTAGGGGGACGTCCTCCATATAAAACCACTCCGAAGGCCAGTCCTCGGATGTCTTCTTCGGAGTACCGGACAGGTATCCGGTCCCGGCTATGCGCCATATTTTGGCTCCGCCCACTTGGTACAGTGACCCCTCCTGTGTATGGGGTACGAGGAAGAATAACCTCTTCCATAGCTCGAAATGAGCTTCGCAGCCTAGAAACAGCTCGCAAAGGGCGACATAGCCAGCAATGTGTAATATGGAGGCGGGAGTGAAATTATGCAGCTGGAGGCCATAGAACTCCAGGAGCCCGCGGAGGAACGGATGAATTGGAAATCCGAGCCCTCTTAATAAGTAAGGGACGAGGCATACCCGCTCCCCCATGGATGTGCTGGGAAAGATCTCCGCTTGCTCCCCGCCGTTATAGGTGGCAAGCTCGGCTCGAACGGGGACCATATACGCTGGAGGGAGAAACCCCTGGGTCCGTAACTCTACTAATTGGCTGTGAGGGACGGAACACTTCTTCCAATTGCCGGGCTTAGGGCTACGGGAGCGAGAGGAGGAGCTGCGACGACCGACCATGTTGGAATGGATTTTTTCCGGGCGTGCTCCGATGGATACTCGTTGTGGGAGGATGGTGTGATCTGGATCTGAGAATCCCCGTCTCTTTAATAGACAATTTACCCACATGGCTAGGGTGGCAATTGTAAAAATGCCCCGACTTCTCGCATTCGCTCGACGCGTGGAGAATATCCATTATTAGGCGCGGAAGCCAAGGAGTGCAACATTTATGGGAAGCCGGACACTACTCAAACAAGTATTTAGAATTTGGAGAAGAACCCGCCTTGCAATGCCGAAGACAATCTGCGCGCTGGACTCATCGCCATTGAAGCCTGGTTCGGGGGCTACTAAGGGAGTCCTGGATTAGGGGGTCCTCGGACAGCCGGACTATATCCTTTGGCCGGACTGTTGGACTATGAAGATACAAGATTGAAGACCTCGTCCCGTGTCCGGATGGGACTCTCCTCGGCGTGGAAGGCAAGCTTGGCAATACGGATATCTAGATCTCCTCCCTTGTAACCGACTCTGTGTAACCCTAGCCCCCTCCGGTGTCTATTTAAACTGGAGGGTTTAGTCCGTAGGACAAGGACAACAATCATACCATAGGCTAGCTTCTAGGGTTTAGCCTCTATGATCTCGTGGTAGATCAACTCTTGTAATACTCATATCATCAAGATCAATCAAGCAGGAAGTAGGGTATTACCTCCATCGAGAGGGCCCGAACCTGGGTAAACATTGTGTCCCTCGCCTCCTGTTACCATCCGCCTTAGACGCATAGTTCGGGACCCCCTACCCGAGATCCGCCGGTTTTGACACCGACAGCGCCCTCCACCCTCGTGGGGCCCACGTTGCTCCACCGACGTACTTCTTCCTCCTATATATACCTACGTACCCCCAAACTACCAGATACGGAGCCAAAAACCTAATTCCACCGCCGCAACCTTCTGTACCAGTGAGATCCCATCTTGGGGCCTTTTCCGGAGCTCCGTCGGAGGGGGCATCGATCGCGGAGGGCTTCTACATCAACACCATAGCCTCTCCGATGATGTGTGAGTAGTTTACTTCAGACCTTCGGGTCCATAGTTATTAGCTAGATGGCTTCTTCTCTCTTTCTGGATCTCAATACAATGTTCTACCCCTCTCTTGTGGAGATCTATTCGATGTAATCTTCTTTTGCAGTGTGTTTGTTGAGACCGATGAATTGTGGGTTTATGATCAAGATTATCTATGAACAATATTTGAATCTTCTCTGAATTATTTTATGTATGATTGGTTATCTTTGCAAGTCTCTTCGAATTATCAGTTTTGTTTGGCCTACTAGATTGATCTTTCTTGCAATGGGAGAAGTGCTTAGCTTTGGGTTCAATCTTGCAGTGTCCTTTCCCAGTGACAGTAGGGGCAGCAAGGCACGTATTGTATTGTTGCCATCAAGGATAACAAGATGGAGTTTATATCATATTGCATGAGTTTATCCCTCTACATCATGTCATGTTACTTAAAGCGTTACTCTGTTCTCTTGAACTTAATACTCTAGATGCATGCTGGATAGCGGTCGATGTGTGGAGTAATAGTAGTAGATGCAGGCAGGAGTCGGTCTACTTGTCTCGGACGTGATGCCTATATACATGATCATACCTAGACATTCTCATAACTATGCTCAATTCTATCAATTGCTCAACAGTAATTTGTTCACCCACCGTAATACTTATGCTCTCGAGAGAAGCCACTAGTGAAACCTATGGCCCCCGGGTCTATTTTCCATCATATTTAATCTCCCGACAACAAGCTATTTCTGGCGCCGTTTATTTTGCTTTTATTTTACTTTGCATCTTTATCATAAAAATACCAAAAATATTATCTTATCATATCTATCAGATCTCACTCTCGTAAGTGACCGTGAAGGGATTGACAACCCCTTTATTGCGTTGGTTGTGAGGATTTATTTGTTTGTGTAGGTACGAGGGACTCGTGCGTGGCCTCCTACTGGATTGATACCTTGGTTCTCAAAAACTGAGGGAAATACTTACGCTGCTTTACTGCATCACCCTTTCCTCTTCGAGGGAAAACCAACGCAGTGCTCAAGAGGTAGCACCCCTTTCCCACAGATCCCCATCCCCATCCCCATCCCCCACTCCAGAGCATCGCAGCCTAAGCCCGGCTACACTTCCCGTGGAGCTCGAGGAGCGTCTGGCCCAAAAGAGGTGTATCGCAGTCTCTTCGCCCGACATCGCGGAGGAAGCTGGCGACCATTACTGGCCGCAGACACTCAATCAGCGGGCTAGAGTATGTGGGTATGTCGCAGACGCCGGCTACGACATCGAGGTAGTCGACAGCGACGGCCTGAGGTGGGCTATGTCACAGGTTAAGTGGCCCACCCCCAACCCCTCGGGTTCAACCGCCGTCGATCTCATCCATGGCCCCACCACCGATCTCCTCTGGCTCGCTGTCAAGAATTTGCCATCCTACATCGCCATCGAGCCCCTTTTGTCATTTCTGAAGGACACGTTCTGCGATGCTGGCTTGGGATCCACAGCTTCCAAGTCAGACATCATCGACGGCGACCACGAGGAGGGCACCCTCTCCGGCTCTTCCAAGGGGAAAGAGCCCATCTGATCTTCCAAGGGGAAAGAGCCGTCTACGACATCAGGGAGGGCACCCTACAGCCGTGCTCTTCCAAGGGGAAGGAGCCCATCTGCGACAACATGGAGCGCATCCAGGGTCCGTGCTCTTCCCACGGGAACGAGCCCATCTGTGACAAGTGAGGAAACCCATGATTTGTTTTGCCGTGCCTCTTCACAGGGGGAAACCCATGATTTGTTTTGTTGAGTCCCTTTTGTAGTGTAGTGAGAATATGTCGAGTTTTAATTGCTATATCTGGTTGTTTGCAGTATGCCTTGTTTATTTCAGTTGTTCACAATGTGATGCTCTATATGTGAAATTATTTACTGTGCAGTACATTTCATCAATCCAGTTTTAAATACCGATAGGAATGCATATATTTGCTTGCTGTTAAGCATGTTATAGCTAGCATATGCCTCTTTTAAAGTTTTTTGATTATTCGGTTGTTTGTAGTTAGCATATGTCCAGTTTCAAATGCTATCTTTGTTGTTCGTAGTATGCCTTGTTTATTCCAGTTATTCACAACGTGATGTTCTATATGTGCAAGTATGAACTGTGCAGTTCAATTTCATCATTACCAGTTTCAACAATACCACTATGAATGACTACATTTGGTTGCTGCATCTTGTAGTTAACACGCCTTTCCATTTTTATTTAACAAACCAGTGTACTTAGACCGACACAATACTAGTTTGAGTGACTATGTTTGCTTGTTGTTAAATGTTAGGCCTATTGCAGTTAACACACCTTTTCACTTGTTTTGCTTTATAGCATGCTTAAACCTGCACACTGAAGCTATCTTTTGAAGATTATTTTGTCTGCCATGGATAATTTTGGTTGATGTTTAGCCTGTTGTGCTTAACATGCTTCTCGATGTACCTACACAGGACAATTTTGGGAACGACTACTGTTTTCCATCGAGGTTAGTTTCATCCCATGGCTTATATATGCTCACTGTTCAGGATATCGGTAGCTGGTACCATATAGGCCGGGGCTGATAAGGGACTAATCGGTGAATCGAACTTTTAACTGAATATATTTGCAACCTATTTATCGTTAGGTTAACTAGGGCCATATGTAATATATCTAAGGCTACATAGCAACATGCACTGTACTTAATATCTAAATATGCAATCCTAGGCTACATAGCAACAAGGAAGAGTGTTACATTAATGTTTTGATGATGTCTAGATATACGTAGAAGAGCAGCAGCAGCAACAAAAACAACACATCCCTGTTTGGACATTGGATACTCAACTTAGCTAGAGGTTAGAGTTAGTTTCTAGCTCATGACTAACCCTGAACTAACTCCATCCAAAGAGTTGTTTGGATGGCAGGGTTAGATTGACAATAAATGCACTAGGAGAACTAGCTCCAATTAGCACCTCTTGGGTTGGATAGTTTTTTTGGGTGGGTTATAGATGCAACTAGCTCAAACTAGCCCTCATGTTTAGATATACTTTAGGGCTATTTGAGCCCGAACTAGCTCAAACTAACTGTAACCCATGGATACAACAACAGTTAATCAGCCGATAATTTGTAAGAATGCAATAAACTCCTTCCAACCCATAATATAAGATGTTAATTCATCTACTATGTGAGTATATTGGATGTTATAAGATATTATAAAAGAGTGTTGTACTACATCATTGTGCAATTGCTGTTTAATTAGCTTCTAATATTAACTTGGTCCTTTTAGGTACATATGTCATTGGTAAAGATCCGCGCTTCGACCCTTTCTGCGTATTGGGCAATGAGATATTGATGAACCAGCATCAAGTGAGGAAGCTGATAAAGATTGTTAGTAAAATGGGTCCAAAGATGGATATTAAACTATTTGTTTACACTTTATCCAAGACAACATCGAACTGCAGGATGGTAAGTAAGAACTCTGCAGCCTTCTTTTTACTGCCCATAATGAGTTGTGTTAGATGACAATGTCTGAATCTTTTTCCTTTGCAGTGGTTGCCAAAGCAGTTTACTCAAGATTACCTCTCAAACTACACAATTGGTGGGCATGCAAAGGTTAAAGTATTTCTACCAGAACACAATGATTATCTAGATGTTTTCATGAAGACCGTGAAGCATGGGCGGTCGGCCATCACAAGGGGTTGGACTAGAGTCGTGCGTGCCTTCTGCATGGAGGAGGGCACAATATGGGCATTCCGCTTCACCTTGTTTAGCAACCAGAATGTATTTCGCCTCTTTCTTTACTGTCTTTAATAGTACAAGTATACAACTGTGGTTCATCATTCTTTATTTGGTTCTTATGTAATTCTTGAACATATGTACCTATGAATCGAATAATGCATTGGTTGTTTGAACCTGATGGATATGAATAAAGCTATAGAATACATTCAGATTCAAATTCAAATTCAAATCCGGTACAATTTGAAATAGCAGCAATTAAATTATGGTGAAATTACTCTCTCCAGGTCGTTACGGCACACACGGTTGGTAAAACACAAATGTTTGCGATATACACCATAATCCGAGACGGTTCACAGAGAGGAAACGTGTGCAAGCATGCACACAGTTGCCGTTTGCAAAGCGTGTGCAATGTCAGATAATATCACAAACGGTGTGGGCAAACTAAACGTTTGTGATAGTTGCCTTATCGTACACGATTCGCAATCATGAACTGTTTCTGATGAAGTATGCATCGTAATCCTATCCAACACTCGCAAGACGATTAGCTAATCTTATTAATTAGTTATCACATACGGTTTGGGACAAGCGAATGTGTGTGATTGTATGCTTATCATACACGTTCTATAATAGTCAACCGTTTGTGATGGGTCGCGCATCGTAAACGTAGCACCACAGAATACCGACTGCGATGGCAATGCGAGCACAAACGAGTAGGAGTACTGTATATGCATCTTGGCTCCCTATCCCCGACTGTTTCTGGGTCGTGTGGGAAGGACCCCTCTATTGCCCACACTCACTTGGCGACGGTTCCAAATGCCGCCGCGGAAAGGGGTTAAAAACCGTTTGTATAGCACCGACGCGTACTAGTGTACTCCTGCTCCATTCTCTGTTCGTAGGGCAGTTCCTACCAACGCATTTTATCTTGATTTAATCTCAACGGTAGATCTTTAGGCTTCTCTAGGTTAGGACTCGTACGGTTTGTAGCTTTTCCCTCGTACTAGTTTTCCTTGGATCTAGGGTTGGTGGGTACTTTTTCTAAAGATTAGTTAGTTCTTACTCTGCCTGGAGTAATCTATGTCATGTTGCAAATCTATCGATGATATCTTCTCCAAAGCATACCATGAATTCCTCTATTCCTTCCGAAAAACATTTCTATAAAAAATGACTCTACATGTTTATGACCCTATCTTGTTTTCCCTCATATCTACTCTGTTTCACAGGTTGGTCATGGCACAAAGTTCCGATGAGTACACAGATTCTGATGGGGAACTGCCTCAGCCACCACCCAGAACTGACCGAATGAGATTGACTGGTGGAAGAAAATCATCAAAGCCACCCAAGTCACCGAAGAAGTAATCCGAGTTAGAATCTAAAGGGGAAGAAGATGTTCCCTCTGCTCATAGTCAGCCTGAGGATGAGTTAGTCACTGACGCCCTTACCATGTTCTCTGATGGAAATCCCATGAAGGGTGGTCATGGCGGAGAGAAAAACACAACAACATAAATGTCTGATCCAGAAGGGTACAAAACTCTACCCGGAGTTGAAACAACAACCAAACGGAATAACATGCTGCAAAGGATTCACCGTCATTGGGTGAATAAATGGTTCAACTATGAAAATGTTTGCAGGAAATATCAAATTCTTTTTGCTTTCAATCCTCCATGGAATGACTGCATTGCTGAGAACTGCCTCGGCCCATACCATGAAAAAGTCAGGCCCCCTCAACCATCAACTGCTCACCCTGACTCACTCAAAACAATCGCGGATTTCCCGAGGAAGTGGAAAAGAGGCAGCAGACCAAAGCCAAGCGAGAAGCTAGGGCTGTGAAGAAATATCAAATTGAAGCTAAAAACGTCGCACTGACTCAGCAAGACGTGCAAAAGAAGAAGGAACGTGCTTCCCGAAAGAAATCTGTGGCCAAGAAATCCAAGAAGGCCGCACGTGAATCGTCTGATGAGTCCTCTGATGAAGATGCTCCCGAAGAAATACCCATGTATGATCAACGTGCTCTGCTGAACAAGCCATACCAGACTCCCTCACAGCGAAGGTTTCACCTCCAACAAGGAAATCGCCAAGACATGCACCCACTCCAGTCACTGCCAAACCTTCAGGTTCCGCTGCTCCTGCAAAGAGAAATCTGCTGTCCGAAGAGAAAGCCGAAGCATCTGCCAAGAAACGCAAACCAAATGTTCCTGCTCCCACAGAGGAACAAAAATATGACTTCAATCTTATGATTGATGTAATCGAGAGTGCCGCCTACGATGGAAAATCTATTGATTTGAGCACTCTGGGACTTCCTGAAGATGTTAGCAAAACGGTAACGAAACTTTTCGCTGAGCTGAGGAAAATGACGAGGAAGCTGAATCAGGCAGTTAAGGATAAGCAAACCCTCGAGCAATTGAGGAGAGAAGCCAGTACTGCATCTGAAGAGAAAAGGTTAAACAAAGAGATAGTTGAGCTCACCAAAGCCCTCAGTGTGATGAGAAATGATAAAATCGAGTGGATCTCACGTCTGAAAATGGAAGTATCCCAACTGTGCAACTGAAGAAATGACGAGATTGAGCGCAAGGCTGATCTGGCTCGAAGGACAAGCAAAGAGGAAAAATGCCAGAAGGCCAAGGCAAGAGCCAGCAAGCCGAAAGGAATTAAAAATCACCACCCTCAGACTACTGCTGATGCTCCTATTGACTCAAGCACCCCTCTGCAGCAGATTCCACCTTCACCTCCCCATGAGGATGAACTAATGCGTCAGGCTGGTGTGGAAGTTTTCATTCCTACTCCAGCAGCACACGAGCAAGAAGTTGTTGATATCTTCCTCGATAAGGATGATGAAGGAAATGCATCACCCAAGCAGCAAGCTAAAGATGACAAAACTGACGAAGAGATTGAGGTTGAGAAGGCAGACCCATCGCCTTCGAAGGAAATGCAATTTGGGCCCTCCGGATCTAAGGAGGAGAGTGAAAAGATTGAGGGGGAGCTTAATGCTTCCCGAGAAAAAACTACCCCAGTCACATCATCTGGTGCACCTACCCAGATGGATGTTGATCCTGCTCCTCGTTCCACTGCTCCACTAGTGGAAGAGGAAGAGAAGAAATCAGAAGAGCCTATGGCTTACATAGGAGTTGTACCATTAGTTGCAACCAAGGCATTCGAGAAAGAAACTGTTGTGCCCCTTGCCGAAGAAAATAAAGAGAAAGAAAAGGCTCTAGTGCCTGAAAGTGAGAAAGCCGCTGAAGGAGTTCCAGTGAAGAAAAATGATGATGGTTCCAGTTCATCAAAGAAATCAGCCAAAGAGAAATCAAGAAAGATTCATGCTCCACAGAAGCCTATCGATGAAAGTATGCAAGCACCGGATGATATTCAGACAAGGAATGTGAGCGAAGAACAACTGAAAAATCCTTTGGAAACATTTCCGTTGTTCCCAACTAAAGATGTCCCAAATGGTCCTGCGTTTAACGATTAGTTTCACCTCTTGAAACTTGCTTTCTTTGGGACCAGCCCGTATGAAGGAGAGAGAACTTCACTGTCACCTAGGTTCTGGACAAAAGAACAGGCTATGTATTATGCTCGAATTCTATATGAAAAGAATCACGTCTTCAAGCACCAGATTCCGAACTTTTCTGAGCTCGAAGAATTACCTTGCTTCCATCACGCAATGAGCATATTGAGCATGCTCTCCTGAAGGGTTTTCTCTGATTCAACAATGGCTGGAATTGTGAAGTAATTCATCAATTCTACGCCGCTCTGTATATCTCAGGAGAACATGGAGATAGTTCTACATGGCTCCTCGAATGGATGACTGGAGAGGAAAAGATTAAATGCTCGACAGATCCGTTTTTGGCGTTGTTGAATTTGCCTCGATGTGAATTTGATGCAAATAGTGAACATAGGCTGCACTACTAGGAGGTTTCCGAGGCCCAACTGCACATGCTGATGTATCCAGCTCTTGTTGGTGATGAATGCGTTGAAGTAAATCCGAAGAAGTTGGCCTATGAGAATAAAGTTATATTCTATATCCTGTGCAACTCTCTCACTCCTACTAATAGACCAGAAACCATCAATGGCATCGTGGGAAATGCACTGCTTGCCATGTCTCAGGGTGTTCGCTTTGATATCCCAGATCTTTTCGTTCGCATCTTGGCCTGTGCAGCTGACAGCCCACAAGACTTGAAGCCTTATGCACCATGGATCATGTATGCAATCGAGCAACTTACTGGAGAACACTTCTTCTGCCCATATGTTCTGAAAGTTTTCATGCCTCCAGTTCGCAACACGCTCAAAATTGTGAAATATATTGGCAAAGGAAAGATGCCAGTGGATGCCACTACTTCTTGCTTCTCAGCATGCCTTTGCCAGAGCCCCGAAAGTCAAGAAAGCAAGAGTTGATATTCCTCATGAAGAAAATCCTTCATTATATGAGATTTGACTTCGCACCCAGAAAGCATTGGAGAGCCACATTAAACTCGATAGAAAAGAAAAGCTAGAGATGATGATTGAATTGAATCTGCTTCATAATTATTCTTGACAAGCTCTCTTGTACGAGAAAGAACAGAAGAAGTGCTCCTAGACTCTTCTTCGCAAGCATTACAGTCGCAAGCCACTTTCAGCCAAGGGCATAAAAAAGGAATATGATTTCCTAGAATAGTTTGAAGTACCTCAGATTCGAAGGCAAACACCGGGCTTCCTCAGCGTTCTGACTCCACAGATTTGTTATTTGTTGAACCTGATGATGTTCTTGAAGACACTGCTGGAACATTCATTTACAACCTGAAGCACCTCGTGCTGCTACTCTTGAAGTGAATCCCGAAGCCTGTGCTGCATCACCAACTCCTGCTTCTGCCTCAACCATTGCTCGCTCCACTTCTCCGAACAGTTCGAGTTCTGGTTATGAGGGTTCTTCGGACGAGTAGTTCCTCATATGCATTCTCTTTCCTTTTTGACACTTGTTGACAAAAGGGGGAGTGGTACATCGAGTGATAGATCAGTTGGCTATTTGCAGGGTGTTTTTATTCGCCATTTGCCTTTCTTCTGAACAATTTGGTTACGTCGAACATTTTGCTTCTAAAACTTAACGCACCGCATGTGGTGTTGATATACTTAGTCGTCATGTAATGTTAATAACCCCCACTGCAATGCTATTTGCTTCCAACTATATGTTTGCAGGTGCTATCAAAAGTTTACTCCCTAGCAATGATTATCCTCGATATTTATCTCTCGTGCAAGGAAGTAAAAGCACTTCAAGGAGGATTGAAAATCATGCATCTCTTAACGAGATATCTTACTCGTTGAATTTTATATATGTTTGTTGGTTAGATATTTTTACAATGATTATCCTTTGCTATCTAACCTTGCAGAAGAAGAAAGATGCTTCAGATTAATTTGTTAGAAATGTTTTTCCTTGCTAATCTACTTCGTAAACATCTGTGATGCAGGAAAACTTCGTCTGAAGCATATCTATTACAAGCAATATATCTATAATTCCTTTGCTCTATTTCCCTCGTATATCTAACTTGCAGGGAACTTATATCTCGAATGATTCTAGATTCGAATTGTTTTCTGAGAAAATCATCATATTTCGTCGCAAATCATTTCAAAGTATCACTTTATCTAACAAATTTCTTCAAGATTGTGTGTGATAGGAAACACCTCAGACACTATCGAGTGTATTGGAAGAGACCACAAATGAGATCATATCTTAATATCACTCGTATGAAGATTTACATCGCTACCTTCCAGTTTATTTTATGCTCTGATGCATACCTTCAGGGGACTGAGTTTTATCTTCGTAATTATCTCTCATCTTTCATTACCCTTCACATTCCATTCTATTCATTTATCTATCCTTCAATGTGTTCTGTTTTGTCAACAATCGTCCAAAAAGGGGGAGATTGTTGGTGCAATATTTTCCCTCCTGTGTTTTGGAGATTGTTGACAGAAACAGGTACGGACTGATTTGTTTGCTAGTGCATACATAGAGAAATAGTCCATGCAGAACCGAAGAGAATGTTGTCTCCGATGTCAAGTTCTAGGAACTTCACCGAAGAATATCTGCTTTGCAGAGAAGAATGAGCTACATCTGTTGAAGTCTTGTAGGCGAGATGATCGATGTGAAGAAGTTAGCCCCTCGAAAATATTGCTGACGTAAAGCAATTGGTTCAGAGATTTTGTCCGAAGCAAAATGACTGCAGCGAATGGAAGCTGAAGACGAAGTGAAGAGGTAGTATTCATTTCGTAGTTCTTCTTTCATTTATTTGAGTCATAGGACCTCCATACTGTTAAGAGGGGTATAGGTTCTCGAAGCTTAGATCCGTTGTGATGCTTAGCCCGAATCCTATGAAAGATGCGAGAGAAATCTCTTTATGCTTCGAATGATTACCTGGTAGTAGTAGACGTTGTTCTTCATGCCACCTGAGATATCTTTCGAACTGAGGAGTTAGCATCACTTGATCCACAAGTAATGTTACCGTTGTGCTCAAAATCCGACCATTGGATTCGTGTCGTTCGCCCATGGGCTGCTCTACATGTCCAATTTGGTCATTTCCCACCAGGGAAGGCTGCGACTATAAATAGCCACCCCGCTCCAACATTGTTCGTTGGCTGCTCCACTTAAGACTTCTGAGAAGATTGACTGAGCATCCCCTCTTTGAGTGATTTGAGTTTAAGATCCACCGAGAGAAAAATCAAGAGCCCAAACTTAGATAGTGGTTGAGCATCACAGTAGTTCTGAGTTGAGTTCTTGTACCTATTACTCTTGAGAGCTGCACACTCTCTAGACGGATAGGTGTCGTCTCGAGTGTTGAAGAGTTGTTGTCTTCACCAAGCTAGATCTTCAGCAACCAAGAGTGATTGTGGTTCGCGAAGGTCGACCAAGGGTTTGGAAATCGCCGACAAGTATCTACCACAAGTGAAATCAACTAGAGTCCGATCAGCTCTGAGTTGAAGGAGAATAGGGCGACGAGAGTTTATCTTTTGTGTTAAGTCACAACCCCTCCAACCAGACGTAGTCCTTTGGCAGAAGGGCGAACTGATCTAGCAAATCCCTCTATCGCCATCGAGCACCACTGGTTCAAATTTACTTTACTGCATTACTTTTAGTAGTTTACATTCGTGCTCTGTGATGATAGTTTTATCTGATCCGTGTTTGGTTGTTGCATATCATTTGTATCAAACATATCTGTCTTTCCTATCAGTTATCATTCGTTGCCAACATTATTGCTCTCTTGTCATTTTGTTATGCTGTCTTAGTCCTAATCATCATTCTATGTTGTGATCATTTACCTCATATTAGCTATCTCTCGAAGTTATCCATCTCAGTTCATTCCAAAGCTATCTGTCATGATATTATATCTGTTTGCTTATTGCATTACCATCGTTATCATCAAGCCGGTTGTATCCTGTGCTTGTACCATTATTGCATCCTACCTCGATAGTTTTGTTCCTCTATAGTATGCTTCACTGAGTTCGTTTCTACCGAACCTTTTTCCGCTGCTGTGTTTGGGTTCGATTCAGAACATTCGCAATGATTTTTGAATCTCCCATTCACCCCCCTCTGGTCGATATACTCTTGGTACTAATAGTATTTATAGAAGAAGAATTAGGGTTGGAAGTGCCATGGGGGACCACAAGCCTGGAGGGCGCACCCCCTGAGCTTGTGGCCTCCTCGTGGCTCTTCTGGCCTCCTCCCGAAGCTTCTAGGGTGTCTTGTGGTCCAAGAAAAATTGTCCAAAAGTTTTGTTCTATTTGGACTCCGTTTGATATTGATTTTCTGTAAAGATAAAAATAAGGAAAAACAACAACTGGCACTGGGCACTAGGTTAATAGGTTAGTCCGAAAAAATGATATAAAATAGAATAATAATGCATATAAAACATCCAAGATGGATAATATAATAGCATGGAACAATAAAAAACTATAGATATGTTGGAGACGTATCACATAGCAACATCAATCTCAGAACATAGTGGATACTAGGGATCAAGCCCTAACAAAACTAACTCGATTACATGATGAATCTCATCCAACCCATTACTGTCCAGTGAGCCTATGAAGGAATTACTCACTCCTGGCAGTGAGCATCATGAAATTGGTGATGGAGGATGGTTGATGATGATGAAGACGGAAGATCCCCCTCTCCGGAGCCCCGAACGGACTCCAGATTTGGCCTCCCGATGAAGAATAGGAGGTGGCGGTGGTTCCATATCGTAAAATGTGATGAAACTTCCTCTCCTATTTTTTCTCGGGAAATAGGAATTTATAGTATCCAGATTAGGGTCAGCGGAGCCATGAGGGCCCCACCACCCACCAGGGCGCGCCTGGGGGGGGGGAGCAAGCGCGCCCTGGTGCCTTGTGGGCACAGGGTGGCCCCTCTCAAGTGGGTCTTGGCTCCGACATTTTTATTTATTCCATAAAAAATCTCCAAAAAGTTTCGTCCAATTCCGAGAACTTTTATTTTTGCACAAAAAAACACCATGGCAACTCTGCTGAAAACAACGTTAGTCCGGGTTAGTTTCATTCAAATCATGCAAATTAGAGTGCAAAACAAGAGAAGAAGTGTTTGGAAAAGTAGATACGACGGAGACGTATCATATTGCACCTGCTGAAATAGAGAATATCGATGTTACTATTAAGCTTGCGAATAGAGATACTATTACACCGCTTGGGATTGTTAGAGATGTTGAAGTCTTGTGTGAAAAAATAAAATACCCTACTGATTTTATAATTCTTGTTTCTCCAAAAGATGACTTTTTTCCCTAATATTTGGTAGAGCTTTCTTTAACATTGTTAATGTTAAGATTGATTGCGCTAAACAAACCATCAGTGTTAACTTTGGTAATATTTCTCATGAGTTTAATTTCTCTAAGTTTCGTAGACAACCTCATGAAAAGGAATCGTCTAGTAAAGATGAGATTATTGGTCTTGCTTCTATTGCCGTACCTCCTACTGATCCGTTAGGACAATATTTGCTAGACCATGAACATGATATGCACTTGAATGAAAGAAATGAAATAGATAAGATGTTCTTTGATCAACCACCTATCCTTAAACACAATTTGCATGTTGTAACTCTTGGAGGTCCTCCTCCACCTAAGGGTGACCCTGTATTTGAATTGAAACAATTGCCTGATACATTGAAATATGCTTATCTTGATGAAAAGAAGATATATCCTATTACTATTAGTGCTAACCTTTCAGAGCATGAAGAAAAGAGCTTACTGAAAACTCCGAGGAAGTATCATGGTGCTATTGGATATACTCTTGATGATATTAAGGGCATTAGTCCCACTTTATGTCAGCACCAAATTAATATGGAGCCTGATGCTAAACCAGTTGGCGATCATCAATGACGATTAAATCCTAAGATGAAGGAGGTGGTAAGAACTGAAATATTAAAGCTTCTGGAAGCAGGTATAATCTATCCCATAGCTGATAGTAGATGGACAAGTCCTGTTCATTGTGTCCCTAAGAAAGGAGGCATTACGGTCCCTAATGATAAAAATGAACTAATTCGACAAAGAATTGTAACTGGTTATAAGATGGTAACTGATTTTAGAAAGTTAAACAAAGCCACTAGAAAAGATCATTACCCCTTACCTTTTATTAATCAAATGTTAGAAAGATTGTCTGAGCATACACACTTTTGTTTTCTTGATGGATATTCTGGTTTCTCTCAAATACCTGTATCACGATCCGACCAGGAGAAAACCACCTTTACCTATCATTTTGGAACCTATGCTTATAGACGTATGCCTTTTGGTTTATGCAATGCACCTGCTACCATTCAAAGATGTATGACTACTATATTCTCTGACTTTTATGAAAAGATTGTTGAGGTTTTCATGGATGATTTTTTCGTTTACGGAACTTCTTTTGATGATTGCTTGAGCAACCTCAATCGAGTTTTGCAGAGATGTGAACAAACTAATATTGTCTTGAATTTGGAAAAGTGCCACTTTATGGTGAATGAAGGTATTGTCTTGGGACATAAAATTTCTGAACGAGGCATTGAAGTGGATAAAGCTAAAGTTGATGCAATTGAGAAAATGCCATGTCCTAAAGATATTAAAGGTATAAGAAGTTTCCTTGGTCATGCTGGTTTCTATAGGAGGTTTATTAAAGGCTTCTCTAATGTCCAGGTCGCTTACTAATCTCTTATGCTGCTATTAAAAATACCTTATGGAAAAGAAAGATGCTAAACCTAGGCTCATTAGGTGAGTTCTACTACTACAAGAATTTAACTTGCATATTACTGATAGGAAGGGAGCTGAGAATCCTGTAGCTGACAACTACTACTTGTGAGTTGCGTTGGGATTTCCTCGAAGAGGAGAGGATGATGCAGTACAGTAGAGATAAGTATTTATCTCAGTTGTGAAACCAAGGTTATCAATCTAGTAGGAGAACCAAGCAACAACTAGTGAACAACACCTGCACACAGACAATAAATACTTGCAACCCAACGCGAATAAGGGGTTGTCAGTCCCTTGACGGTTACAAGCAAGATTAAATTGTATAGTTTTTGATAGATAGATCGAACAAAATTACAAAATAAAAGAAAATTGCAGCAAGGTATTTTTGGTTTTAATATATGATAAAAGAAAGACCCGGGGGCCATAGTTTTCACTAGAGGCTTCTCTCTTGAAAATAGCATATGGTGGGTAAATAAATTACTGTTGGGCAGTTGATAGAAAAGCAAATAATTACGACGATATCCAAGGCAATGATCATGCATATATGCATCACATCTGAGACAAGTAGACCGAAATGATTCTGCATCTACTATTATTACTCCACACATCGACCGCTATCCAGCATGCATCTACTGTATTACGTTCATGGAAAAATGGAGTAACGCCTTAAGGAAGATGACATGATGTAGACAAGATAAACTCACGTATGAAATAAATCCCATCTTTTTATCCTTAATAGCAACGATAAATGCGTGTCATGTCCCTTTCTGTCATTAGGATTGAGCACCGTCAGATCGTACCCATTACAAAGCACCTCTTCCCATGGCAAGATAAATCAATCTAGTTGGCCAAACCAAACCAATAAATCTGAGAAGAAATACGAGGCTATAACAATCATGCATAAAAGAGTTCAGAGAAAACTCAATTAATATCCATGGATAGATCTGATCACAAACTCACAATTCATCGGATCCCAACAAACACACCGCAAAAAGTCATTACACCGAATAGATCTCCAAGAGCACAGAGGAGGACATTGTATTGAAGATCAAATAGAGAGAAGAAGCCGTCTAGCTACTAAATATGGAATGACACATCTCCAACATATTTATAATTTATGAAGTGTTCATGCGATGTTTACAACAATTTTATATGGTTTTGGTATGATTTGATTAGAACTAACCTGGACTGACGTTGTTTTGAACAGAACTACCATGGTGTCATTTTCTGTGCAGAAATAAAAGTTCTCGGAATGGGCTGAAAATTTACGGTGATTTTTTATGGACCAAAAGAAACGCTCGAAGCACCGGAGCTGGGCCTGGAAGTAACCAAGGAGGCCACAAGCCCGGGGGGCGCGCCCACCCCCCTAGGGCGCGCCTCCCGAGCTTGTGGGCCCCTTGGGTACCCCCTTGACGTGAGACTGACGCCAAAAATTCCTATGAATACCCAAACCCCCAGAAAGAACCCTAGATGAGAAGTTCCACCTCCGCAAGCCTGTATAGCCAAGAAAAACCAATTGGGACCCCGTTCCGGCACCCTGCCGGAGGGGGAAACCTTCACCGGAGGCCATCTTCATCATCCCGGCAGCCACCATGATGAGGAGGGAGTAGCTCACCCTCAGGGCTGAGGGTATGTACTAGTATCTATGTGTTTGATCTCCCTCATGTTCTTGATTTGGCATGATCTTGATGTACCACAAGCTTTGTTAACATATTTGGATCTTATGCTGTTCTTCCCTCTCTACCTTCTTGTGATGAACTGAGTCTTGCTCTTTGAGGTTTCGTTATGTGGGATTGACTATTGGATTTGAGAACACTTGATGTATGTCTTGCATATGGATACCCATGGTGACAATGGGTATTATATTGATTCACTTGGTGTATGTTTTGGCACCCAACTCACAGACTCTCGAGGTGACATTGGGGTAATCTATGCATAGGGGTTGATGCACGTTTTCGTCCTACGTTATTCGATAGAAACTTTGGAGTGATTCTTTGTTGCACGTTGAGGGATTATTATATGATCCAATTATGTTATCATTGTTAAGAGATTTTGCACTAGTGAAAGTATGTACCTGTTGGCGTTCTGGGAACCAGGGTACCCAGACTAGCCTTCCCGCGGCCCACGGCGTGGCTCCTTTAACGGCCTGGTACGGCCCACCTCCAAGACCATCAAGACACGACCCTCGTGAGGTGCCGAGCCTCGCGAGGCGGACTATACCAAGACCTCCCGAGGGAGCGGCCTCCCCAGGAGGCCTCTCGAGGAGCAGAGATCTATGCAGGTACCCCACCTCACGAGGCCACGATGACGTGAGCCATGACGACCAAGGCCAGGCGGGCGCCAGTGGGCGCAGAGGAGGCAGTTTCCTCTTTGGTGCTAAGGAGGCAAGGACAGGCGTGGGTTCCCGAGGAATCTCCCAAAGGTATCAATTCCGGTGCTACAAGACCAAGACCACGAGCTCGACAGGACGGAGATCATCACCGAGCCCACCGCTGCGTCAGGACCAGAAGCTTTGCAGGCGAAGACCACCTTTCGTTAGGATTAGATGTACTTCTTGTCCCCTTTTAAATAGGCCATTGTGGGATCCCTTCCCGCCTAAGTTTTGGGGAGAGGACCAAGGCCACTATAAATATAGGTTAGCCAAGACCGTAGAGAGGGATCAGATCCTTTCCACCCTCACTCCCATAGCCCTCGCGAGGTTGTTCATCCATTGTACTGGTTCATCCTCGGCCCCGCATGAGGTCAATCCACCCCAAAGCAGGAGTAGGGTTTTACACCACAAGGTGGCCCGATCCTGGGTAAACTGCTGCGTTCATCTTCTTCCTCACCCTCACGAATCTGGCAAGGCTAGGCTGTGGGGCGACAAGCTCTAAGCTTGAGAGGTGGAGATCTTCGCACACGCCCCAGAGTTCGAACCTTCTTGGGTCTGCGAAGCCCAGAATCCGACATTTGGTGCACCAGGTAGGGGCGTTTCGAAGCCCCGCCTCCTCACTAGCCATGCTCCATCCTCACCTGGCCACACTCATGACAAAAACCGTCCGAGCCCGCGCCGAGCGGTGGGCCATGTGCTCCGGTCAGATGGCGCCCTACGACCACAGCGTCTCCCGCCGTGCCCCGCCTTCCTCGTCACGTCATCGCCAACAACATGATTCGTCACCGTCGCCTTCCGCGTGGTGCAGCGGGCGTGACACCACACCCTCTGTAGGCGTCGCCGCGGTGCCGTCCCTCCATGCTACGCAAGGGCTGACTGGCTCGTGCATTACTATGCTATTGCCCCGCCAATGGCGACCATGCCATCTTGCTTGATCGGGTCGCTGAGCTGCTCGACGTCACCTGCCAGGGTACGGGGTCTTTGTGCCCCCCGCCCATGCCACGACCCTCATCACGGGCCCGAGCATGCCTTTGCTGTGTTTTCTCATCCCTCTTAGGAGGATCCGGTGGGCCGAGTGGCGGAAAGGAGCCCGGCGGGACCTCCCTCCCAGCCTAGGAAGCGCTCCCACTAGTTTCGGGCAGGGCAGACGGCCCCCAGGGGATGCGCCGCGACGGACGACCTCGTGGCATCGTGACCCACTGGCAGGGGCGACCTCCGGGACCCCAACCGTGCTGATCAAACACCTTTCCCCCGCTGCAACAAGTATTTTCAGAATATATGTGCTAACTTTTGGATGCAGGCAAATTACGCTTCCGTAGCGCACCAGGGAAACGGCGGTCGGGATAGGTGAGCCGAGGCACGCAGGGCGCATGGTGCACCCCGAGCGTGAGTGGGGCACCTCGTGAGGGTCCAGGGTTCGCTGCGCTACGACCGCCCGACACTGGGACCCTAGAGACCCTAAAGGCTCGGGAGGGGTCCGCAGCTTGCGCCGTAAGCCGCTCGGCGGCCCGTGGGCGGCGAAAAGGCGCGTCGCGTTGCCCACTGATGACTGCCAGGTCGGCGACCCCACCCGAGGGCGCCCGCACCTCAGACTCGCCGACGCGCGATTAGAGGACCAAGGGTTGGGGTCCCTGTCGGGGAGGAAGGCGGACGCCGTGCAGTCCTCTAGTCTTCGCCCGTGACACTCTCATGTAATAATGAGTGGTGCTGCACACACCCCAGAGTCTCCTGAGTTCTGCCCTCGAGCCTCACGGGGGCTCCCACCCATGCCCAAGTGGAAGCCCCATGCTCCTCGCTGGCGGATGACACGGTCAATCAGCGACTATGCCCACGCCTAGTGGAAGCCCCATGCTCCGCGCTGGCGGGAAGACTAGAAGACTAGCATAGGTGCCGGACACGGCTGTTCTTTGCTTTCTCTTGTAACCGCATTTGCTGCTTCTTGGAGTGAATTTGAAGTTCTTGCGTCTTCATCTTTTTAAAAGAAAGGGGGGGGGGGGCTCGCTTTTTTCTTCTTGCGGTGTTTCCTCTCTTGATTTTCGTCTTTGCGAAAGACGGCGGGCACCCCCGGCTCCCTCCATCGTGCCTCGCGAGCGGGGGCTGGGCACGGTGCACACGCTTGCGTTAGCCCAACGGCGCTAAAGATGCCCCGGGGGCTTGGGCCACAGCAGCCGTGGCCTTGCCCGCGCACACACCTCACTGGGACCTCTGCGTCCGGATCCTCGCATGACGCTCCCGAGCGAGCTAGCGGGTATGTATGGCCCGAGGCCTTCAGCAAGCGTCCGCCTCCGGACCTTGGTCGAGCATCGTGACCCAACATGACAATGACGGCCGCCCCTGCTCAGGAGCCGCAGGCGCGTGAAAAGTAAAGGAAAGCCAACATTAGGGAGTGCAATACAATTTAATACTCCCTCCTTTCCTTTTTATAAGGTGCATTTGTTTTCTCAAAAGTCAAATGTGTGCATGTTTGACCAAGTTTTTAGAAAACTATATCAATATCCACAATACCAAATTAATAGCATTTGATCCATCATGAAAAGTAGTTTCATATTTTGTCTAATAGGTATTACAGATGTTGATATTTTATTCTATAATCTTGGTCAAACATTCAAATGGTTGACTTGCACGAAAATCAATACACCTTATATTCTGAAACGGAGGGAGTACATCGTAAGGAAGGTTCTTCCAAAAAAGTACTTTCGCATCCCTACGGGGTCACATCCAAAGACTTGACAAGAAAGCGGGAGAAAACAAGCCTAGGGAGACGCCCTGCCAGTGTCGCTGCTGCCATCGTCATCATCAGCCCCGCATTCCTCAGCCACGGGCGCACCCACATCCTCGGCAGGGGCAAGCTCCGCGATCAGGTCGTCCACATGATCCTCCACCAAGTCTAGCAAGGCGCCTTGGATTACTCCGGGCACGGGGGTTATCGCCGCCTCGAAGACAAAGTCAGGATCGGAGTGGAGGAGGTGGCTGAAGACGCGCGAGAACGCACACGCAAGAAGGTCGCGACTCCTTTCCTCAACGAGCCGACGCGCCTTCGCGGCCTCGCCTTCAAGGTGTGCCATGACCTTGATGAAGAAGCTGAGGTAGCCCGCGTTATCAGTAACAAGCGGGCTGGAGACGTTCTCGTCGCAAACGCTGCTCAGGGTCTGGTTGGCCCTGCGCCCGAGGGCCTCAAACATCTGGGAGCGCTCACGCTGCAGCACTCGGGCTCGCCCCGCCTCGTCTGAAGCTTTCTCCACGCGGGAGGAAATTTCTCCCACCTGCTTGAAAAGGAAGCACAGCTCGGCCTCAACAGCGGCTCGAGCATCCGCCGCGGTTTTCTCACGTCGCTCTGCCGCGGCTAACTTCTCCTTGAAGCTATCGGCCTTGCCTTTCAGCTCATCATGCCGCGTGCAGAAGCGAGCCTCCTGAAGCTCCAATTTCCGGCGATATTCGTCGGCAGGGCCCTGCGAACACCCGCTACCCTCTCGTTAGCCTCCTCTCGAATCATCACCTCCCGAGAGGCGAGAGCATCGTCAGCGGTGGCCAGCTGGCGCTCCATTACCTCCATCCGCTCACGCTCCAGGCTCTGCTCCAGCACCTCCAGTGTCAGCGTGTCCTCGAGCATGCGGAGCCTCGCTTCGCCTATAGGCGGCCCGCCCGCCGAGGCGACAAGCGCTGCTTTGCACGCCAGGACCTGTCGCTCGAGGGCGGCGTTTGAAGCTTGAAGCTCCCTCTTGCGTTTCTCGGCCGCCTCGTGCCGGCAGCACTACAAAAAAAACACACTTCCGTGATGATACGTGTTTGTCACAGTAGGTCACGTTTTCTGTCATGCATGTACATCCATGACAAATTTATGACAGAATCAAGATAGTCATACCTGTGCTGTCGTAGAAGTGTTCCATGACATTACCAAAATTATCATCACGGAAGTGTCCACTTCCATGACGATAAATCACGCGTCACAGAAGTGCTTTCGTCAAGGGTGACCGACACGTGGCATCCACCGTAACGGAACGCCGTTAAGCTATCGGGTCCGGTTTTGGATCCGATAACCCATTAACAGCCCCGACCAATGGGGATTTTCCACGTGTAAAATCATCAGTGGCTGGAGGAAACACGTGTCGGCTAACCGTTGGGACAGATGTCATCCACTCATTGGACCCAAAGCGCCTATGATACGTCGACACGTGGCACGGCCCAACAGAGGCCCATTCCTGTGAAAAGGCCGACCCATTTGACTTGGTCAAAAGGTGGTGGGCCGGCCCACGGCAAGCTTGTTAACGGCCTATTCGCACATAGCCCATTTACAGCCCGCTAACCCAGAGCCCGTTTACGGCCTATCCGAATTAGGCCCAGTAGCGTCATCTGGGCCGTCCAATATAATTCCATCCCGTTTTAACTTCCGGCCCATGTATGGCCCATGACGTCTTTTGGCCCATATGAGGCCCTTAGTAACCCTCGGCCCATTAACTGCCCGTGGTGAAACTGGCCCGTAATGAGCAGTGTATCACTTTATACCCATTAATGGCCCATTATTCCGTTGGGCCGTTTCGAGCCCATGTTATCTTTCGGCCTTCTCAGGGCCCATTTATTCTTGGGCTCATTTCCAGTGTTCGGTTACTTACGGCCCGTTACTGCCATTTTCTGCTTGTGGGCCAAATTCAGCCCGTGGTTACAGTCGGCCCGTTTGTGGCCCGTTAATATGTTGGGCCGTTTTCATAGCGTCATCAAATACGGACTATTAATGATGGCCCGTTATGGTCGGCCCATGAACGGACGACTCCAACTCTAGCCCGTTTACGGCCATAATGCGGTCTGTTTTTGGCCCATGTTTGGCCAATCGATCATAAGGCCCTTCTAAGGCCCATTGATGATACGACCCATAGAAGGCCCATTGTTTCTATGCCCCGTAGAAGGCCCATTGTTTCTACGGACCGTAGAGGGCCCATTGTTTCTACGTCCCGTAGGAAGCCCAGTGTCACTACAGTAAATATGTAGCCCATGGCCTGTTAAAGGCGGGAAACTATTATAGGTTTAGACCTGCTAATGGCCCAAGATGATTATAGGCCCATGTTTTGGCCCATATGAGTAACGGGCCGGCCTGAAGACCGACAACAGTGAGATCCACTAAACCTTCCGGCCTAAATTACAGCATACCGACCAAAGAATAAACCTAGACTATACAACAAAGAAATTACGGCATATTACATCCATTGGGAATCAAAGTTTGCTACCGGTGATAATAAAGTGCAACATGACCGCGGATTACATACACTGGGCATCAAAGGTCGCCACCAGTGCATATAAACGCGCCGACAAAAGAATATTCAAAACTGAGAGCACTTCAGAAGGCACTAGACCTGGCAAGCTTGGGCCCTGCAAGCAGCCGAACAAGCTGATGAGACCTCAGTTTTGTCAACGATAGATGCTTCATCCCTAGCTGTATGGCACCATAGTGCGCACGGCAGTCCCTTGACATCTTTGACTTCAAGTCGGAGCTGAGCTGAAGCAAGCCTTTCCGCATTAAGTTGAGACTGAAGAAGTCGAACTGATTGAGGCAGCGACTGCACATAGGTTGTCTCACACCTGCTGGTGAGTAGCTTCAACTCACTGTCTTCATCAAGACAGGACCTTGGGGTCATCTCGCTGTCCTCAAGATGGTTTGGCTCACTATCTTTCCTAAAGTTCTGCCTGGCATAAGAGATACGACTCTGAAAGAGAAACAAGGAGACACGTAACAGGTTTCACAATTATATAAGCAAATAAATGGTTCTGTTCTGCATAAGGAACATGTTTTTACAACTACAATTTAAAACTGGTAGTTGTTGCAAACATCCAATCAGATGTAAACAGCAGTGGAGGAAATGATGCCTATCCAAATCTATACTAGAACAAAGTTTGAAGGCTTGAGAAGTATGAACTTACATTACATGTTAA
Source organism: Aegilops tauschii subsp. strangulata (assembly GCF_002575655.3). Taxonomy (NCBI): domain Eukaryota; kingdom Viridiplantae; phylum Streptophyta; class Magnoliopsida; order Poales; family Poaceae; genus Aegilops; species Aegilops tauschii. The sequence continues at coordinate 141,025,674 of NC_053040.3, read as the reverse complement.
CACGGGCTGGACAAAGCCCTTCTCCATGTTGATGGAAAGATAATTCAATAAATTCCCCAAAGAAAATTCTTTATAAGCGTTGCCATTATTTTACATTTTGCAAAGAGTAAATATAGATCAAATAATATTTGAAGAAATAGAGTATAATGAAGCTCAGGTGCAGACTGATGATACATAATCAAATAGCAATTAATTAAGTACAGCATTACAAGGCAAAAGGTACTGAGAAGAGGAATGCAGACATCAACGTGTGGAGTGGCATTGGCTTTATTCAACATTTTGGTAAGAGTAAATGTAGATATGATAATTTGGAGAAAGTGGAGGGCAGGGCAGATAAGATGCAGAGTAATGCTAGACAATCAACTATCTCGCGATGCATGTACAGTAATACCACCACCGTCCATTATTACTTGTCGCTCAAATGGATGTATCTAGCACTATTAAGTTCTAAATACATCCAATTGATCAACAATTAATTCGATACAGAGGGAGTACATGACAACATGTACTTACATGAGCAATCCAGAACTTCATAACCATTGTGTTAATGCTACATTTATCTAAGAGTAAATATAGATCTTATAATTTCAAGCAAAGGGATGATAAAGAAGTGAACATTTACAGTGATGCTACATAATCAAACAGCAATGAATGTATGTATGCTGACAAAGGGCAAGAGGTACTGACAAGAGCAATGCAGAGCCCAGCATTGTCGTGAGATCCTATGATACTTTGAGCAAGGAGATTCATCTGAAATTAGTTTTCATACAAGAGAGAAGGTAAGGCACATGTAGAAATTTAGGAGTTCAATTTTTGAATTGATATCATAGACAGTACCTGACGCTGGGCTGTCAGCAGTTCTAATAGGGGTTTGGCCACTGGAGTAGGGGTAAAGTCTGTTACAGTTGGGCCTGTGTTTTCTATGGCTGCTGATATATCTGATTTAACAGGTATCACTACCTTTTCCAAATACCTAGTTTGTACTCCTTGAGGATCTGCGATCACCCTCTTCCTTTTGGACATCTATTACGAAAGAACAACATTTGACTGAAAAAACATAGTATGACGACACATGGAATAGGTACAGAAAATGGATAGGTATGGCATATACCCATATATGATGCTTAAACTAAGCAGATGGTGTAACAAAGTAGAAGTAATGCAAGAGGTCAGATGCAAAATATGTGCGACCAATACAACCTTGCCAAGTTAGAGCATGCACCTTGATGGGTGAATAAGATAGGCCATCCTCCACCATGCCAAGTTTGTTAGCCAGTGGATTGTTCCGCAATATTCCTCTCGTGCACCCATTCTCATATTCATTTTGATAATGTTCAATACCTGACATGCATGAAAACAAAAAAACAAGTGAGATTATCTTTGTAATGCAGAAGTGATTCTAATCCAATACTTCCTCCTTGTAAACCCCTTTGTGCTATCTCTGCAATTCTTCTAAGAGGTGCCATGCATGCTGTAATTTGGTGTGTGCATTAATATAATGTGGCCTACTACTCAAAATATGAGAGTTCCAGAAGTGATGATACTTCGCAGATGACAGCTTCAACATATAGTAAAGAAGAACAAGTCGACCTGACCTGACAGATTCAAAATATACTAAGGGAGAATAACTCGACCTGACCAGTCGACCACAAGAGAAGAGGATCATCTTAAAGAAGAGCAGAAGAGCAAGCAGATTGAAGATATTACAAGTCTTTCTATACAATGTCGGTTGGCCACCCATGATGAACCAGAGCGCACAGAGAAATACTATTCCTTCCGGTCTCTCCATATGTGGCTCACATGCATTTCGAAACTAAAGTAGGAACATTTAGCTGACCAATTAAACATCTCTCAGTTTTACTAATATCAGCATAATATCAGATTTGAATTTGTACAACTAAGCTTGTTTAGCTCGATGGGTGGAGCAGTGCTATTACGACACGAACCACGTAGGCTGATCGTGGTCATCATAAAATGGGGAAACCGTAAGCATGATGAGTAAAGTGTTGACCGTGGCAGTGGGATGGTAGATCTGAAGCTGCAAACCGCACAAAGGGTAGTTAGCAACCGATATTTGCTTTGAAATAACAACTAAGATTTGGTATGGACAAGAAAGTACAGTCGACAAGTGACAAAGAAATGCAATTCTGCTGTCTCTCTATATGTCGCGACATGCATTTGGAAACTCAAGTGGGACCTTTAGCTAACCAATTAAATGTGTCTGTTAACTAATATCAGTATCATATCACAATCATATTTGAACAACTAAGCTTTGGATTTTTGAGTGTTGTGTTGTTTAGCTTGAAGGGTGGAGTAATGCTAGTATGAGAGAAAGCACCTACGCAGATCATAGTAGAGTAGATAAAAGGGGAAAACCCTAAGCATCAAGAGTAAAATCAGGAAAGTGGAACTAGCTAGACCAGTGGGTGGCGCACATGCTTTTCGAAATGAATATAGGAACATTAGGTGACCAATTAAACGTTCTCTATTTTAGTAATATGAGCATCATATCAGATTCGTATTTCAACACGTAAGCTTTGGAATTATGAGTGGCATGTTGTTTCGCTTGATGGGTTGAGGTCTTGAGGAGCAGTGCTAGCACGACACGAAGCAGTCAAGCACCTACGATGATGGTAGTGAATATAAAGGGGGGAAACCATAAGCTTTACGAGTATAGTGACCGTGACATGGCGAATCTGAAGGTGCAAACCGGACAAAGCTACTTCGCAACCAAGGTTTGCATTCAACTAGCCACTACGATTTGGTACGGACAAGAAAAGTACAGTAAACAATTTAAGATCTATTTTCCAGGTGAGATCAATAACTTAAGCACATATAGAAGAGTACCACCTCTCTTGCGATGCCGTGTAGGCCCCTGCTGATACGTTGAGGGTGCTGCAGGTGCGATGGCTGTCGGCGGCGGGGAAGAAGACTTTAGATGGCAGACGGCCGGGTTGGGGGATAAATCCTGTTGCCGTGGACGAGGCGGTCGTCGGAGCGGCAACGACAAAGTGGACGACGGCGCCGATGAAGCGAGACGACGCGATGAAAGGATCCTGGTCCGGCGCCGTGGATGAGAGACGTCCATCTCTTGCAGTGGACGACGGGGTAGGGGTAGCGGCTCCGGCAAGGTGGAGGATGGGGTGGTAGATGGAGGAGGCTGGCCACAGTGGGGAGGTTGTCGTGGCACCGACGGTGTATGAATGGGGAAATGGAGGGGGAGGGGGGATCTCAAACTTTGGGACGCGCTTGTCTGAAATGTGGCAAAGTTACCAACTTATCCCCCATTTAAAATTTCAGACATCACGTCGGTTGGGGATAGGACGGTAATCTCGCATCTCCCAAATATTTACTGGTAACGATTTCGGGTGAGGATAGGGTGTTTTGCCGCCCACAGTTGGCGCCCACGGTGTATGAACGGGGCTGACAGGTAGGGCGGTTGTGTCACGTCTGAGAGAAGTTACACATCTGTCCCTATTTAAAATATTAGCCTACATCGATTTCGGACGAGGAGAGTTTGTTTTGCCGCCCACCGTGGATGAATGGGGAAATGGAGGGAGAGACACATGTCTTTCGGACGAGCTTGAATCAAATGTGTTTTGCCGCCCACCATGTCTGAATGGGCTCAGAGGCCCTCGTGTCACGTCTGATTGAAGTTACTAGTCTACCCCTATCGACAACAGTGTAAATCCGGTCGATAAGGATGTAAGTGTCAGGGGTAGACAGTAATTTCCATCTCGCAAACACTTGCTTCGGGCAGCCCACAAATGATAGTGGGTGTTTAGCCGCTTCGTTCCAAACTTGGGAGAATTAGCATTCATGTTTGCCCTGGGCCCTGGCAACTAAATCCAAATCCAATTTTTATTCGATTACGAATATCCACAGATAATTCTACGTTTTGTTATTTATTTCTTCAAAACCACAACAAAGATTTATTCCACCTTTATATATGATTATGATTTAGAAATGCTGTGATCTTCGAATTCAGTAGGTTGGATACACTTTGAGTCAAACAGTTATTTCATCCAATACAATATGCTCACACGAAAAACAGTTCCTCCTTATGTCAATCATACAAGTACTGAGGATTACCTCGCCTAAAAAATTCGGATCATTACAACACATGGACAACATAGGGGGTCTTACAACATAATCCATTCAGAGACATGACACAACATGCAAGTACAATAATCTAATGACAATTTCAACTGCTATCTAAAGAAGAACTGGGATTACCCTGGGCTTCAGATAGCAGAAGTAGCATGACCTCCTCCGTCTTCAAATGCAACATTCTTACTTCCTCCAATTCTTGGGTTGCTTGCATAATGCGTGCAGCTAATTGCATAATTTCCAGCTTCAAGATCGAGATTACCTCATTCATGGCAGCCGCACCATCTCTTTCTGCCTCTAGTAGAGCCTCAAGAACTATAATATCTGTGCTCAGACTGCTCTTCGGCGGTGTTGCCTCTGAACTGCTACCATCTGGTAACATGGATGGCGCACTGCTTCCACAAATAGATTCTGGGGTTGTACATTGTGTCCTAGTGTGAACGGCATCCTGAAAGGTTTCCACTGGACATAAGTAAGAGATAGTTATCGCATGATCCAGGCAGTAAGCTTACATGGTAAATGACATACGAATTATTGCCGAGCATGGCAAGCTATATTTAAATGGTTCAAAGCAGCATCAGCCGAAAAGAAATTAAAATGGTAAGATGAAACTAGGGATGTAAGTGGCAAATAAACGACATCTCCAGTCCCATCTAGTTAGTTTTTGCTAGCTCCCTGGTTCATTTTCCTCAAAAAACAAAAACTCTTTTGAACTATCATACCACTAGTGGACTTTAATCGGGATTAAACGGTACCCAGTTGACATCCCTAGTTGAAAGGGAGTGTACCACCACTATATTTAAGTTGCCAAGGCATCTAAGCAGTTGAAATAATTTGAGAAAGCACTTAACAGTGTGGCCTCATATAAACTACGAAGACAGTCTTGTGATGAAGTTCAGAGGAAAAGTGAAGGACTCAAATGAACCAGGCATGCATTTCTTTACGATATTACAGCAGACACTGCTGACATATTGGCCAACTCAGGTATAGCGTAACAAGTAACAAACAAGCATTCGAATCAAGCAATACAACAAAGTAGACAACTGAACTATTTGTTATTCTGTAGGATTACAGGTTGAGGGCAGAAGCCAAGAAAGCAGCCCACACGCATTACATTTCACATGTACTAAAACACACTGGCTTACCATATGTTGCTGTGAAGCCTCGCTGCTGTTGCAATGTTCTTTGAAGATATCGTCAGCATCCCGTGGTTGCAAATCTACTTGTTGTAGTTTATTCTGCACCCTCTATTTAGGTAAAATTAATTTTAATCGCATGCACTGGTTCGAATTGATCATCAATGGTACATCTAAACTAATGAAAGAAGGGTGTGTGCATACACGACAATATATCTGCTTCCCTCTATTTTTATGCTTGTTCGAGGTGCCAGCCCCAAAAGAACAAATATTTTGCTTGATGGGGTTGTCAGCTCCATAATTAATAGAAGCATCAAATTAGTCATACAACTTGGGAAGATCAAGAACACACAAAAAAGTAATGAACAGAGGCTCGTAGCGGTGATGTAATAGCTAGCATCAGAAAGTGTAGGGTAAAACGAACAAAAACCAGCGAAACCACATGCTAGTTTGCTGATGTGTAATTAGGCATAGAGAACATGAAGCAGTCTGATGGAACCAATAGGTGGCATCAGAACACCACCATTATCATAAATATAGCATGCAAGAAGTAAAATAGTAGGCAGTGATATCTAGGAAGTACAGTAATACTTAGGACAAAACTAAAGCATATTAACTATATGTGCACTGGTATGTAATTTAGCACATGTAACATGTTCACTGCCAGAAGTATGGCCCTACAGGTGCAAGCAGAATAACGCGTCTCATGAAAAACTGAATGATGCCTTGAAGAAATTCAAAGGTGCGGTGCTTATGCTAAGAAAGTGAACGAAGGCGCCGGCCGTTGGATAATAGTACCTGATTCTCGGCGGTGTATGGGTATCGTTGGCATACTTGATAGCTAAGGATCGTCAATGGTGCACGTGTTGCGGTTGAGTTTGGGCCAGCTGTCACCGTCGCTGAAGCGGCTCCGGTGCTACGGTTGCGGCGCTTGTCGACATACAAGAAAGCTCATCTGTGGTAAGTGAATAGTTGCACGATAAAGAGAAAAACCGAAGGAGTACAGATCGAAATAACCTGATGAGGCTGCGGCGTTGGTAAAGCAGGGCCAGTGGAGTTGAATATGGCGTCTGTGGAGCGGGTCCAGTGCAGTGGACGAAGGCTTCGGCGGGCGCTTTGTACAGTGCTTTCGGTGAGGCGGATCTGTTGCGGCGGATCTGTTGCGGCGGACGAGGACTTGTATGAAGGGCTAGCGAAGGGACGGACGAGGGAGTCAGTGAAGGGCTACACTGTGGTGGACAAGGGCGCCGGTTAAGCAGATCCGGTGCGGTCGACCATGATGGCGGTCAAGGAGATTTGGAGCGGTGTACAAGCCAGTCGCTGAAGCGGCTCCGGTGAAGTGGTGAGTTGGCAGTTGGGGGTTCCAAGGTGCGGAAGGTAGATCCGTCGGGGTGTGAGGTCCACCGCTGCGGCGGAGGATTAGATTCGGCGGCTTGCCATGGTTGGGGGGGGGAGGGGTGGGGAAGAATGTTGGGGGCAAAGAGGGGAAAACAATGGAGTTACCAAAGCAGCCCTTTTCCGTTCATGTGGCAGGGGTAAAACAGGAATATCGCAGGCTCAACTTTCGGGCGCGAGATATTTTGATGTGAGCGGTAAGTTTGAAAGCTTTTGGCGCCTGAAATTATATTCTACTCTTGTACGGCCGACTATGATATCATGGCCGAGAATTTGTTTGTTTTGCACGCAAAAAAAGTGCAAGTTTTGAAAATCAATGTCTCCAACTCGAAACTTAGATTGTCCATTCAATTCAATTATGGATCATTGAGCTACTACAAGCAAATACCATCATATGGTCCAATTCAAATGAAATTCCAAATGTGTTTATCCTAAATACGATGACAAAAGCAAAAATGTGTATGTGTATGAATAAAGTGGATGATTATAAAGTTTGAACATGCCCATATGTGTATATATCTAGGTTTGATATATGAATTTGAAATCACGAAATCCCGGCTTAAAAATGTAACTCCGTTTAAATGAATTACAAAAGCTAATGATGGAGTCGAATTCCAAAATTCCAATCTTAGGTTTGTAATTCTGGTACATCAAAGTATATCACGAATGTTCAAAAGTATCGTTATCTCATAGTCCAAACTATGAAACAAATTGACCAGCCTTGAGTGCACACACTATTGACCATGTAGGTCTCAATTACGCTAAAGTCCCTCAAATATAGACACCGCACTCTTTATCTGAAGCCAACCCCCCCCCCCCCTCGTCGCCCCCCACACACAGAGAATTCGTTCTCTCCCCCAAACACCAACACACGAGCACATTAACACCCCTCTCTCTTCTAATGTCCGGACCCCAATATAGGTCTCTATCACTTTGTCTCTTGGGCATGCACACATCTCTTCCCCCACTCTCTAGCTAGGTCTCCCGGCATCTCTCTTTGCCAAGCACACGCACTATGTAGAGTGCATCTTTCCCATACACACAAAACGTCACCCCCAAACGTCTATCTCCCTAGTTATGTGGTTCTTGCACACTCACCTCACACACCACCCCACTACAAAACAAGCACACTTTGTCTCCTTGTGCACCACTCTCCTCTTTCTATCTCTCCCACATGTGGACCCTCCCCAGCTCCTCCCTGTATACATATATGTCGTGACTCTTTCCATAGCTCCCTAATGTATCATCGTTCTCGATCTCGCACATTGTTCTCTACACCATCTATTCTGGATCTCTCATGAAGTCCCTATCACACACACGATGACTCGCTTCCCTTGCGTCTCCGTACATATATAGGCCAATTTCAAACAACATCAACATTGTCTCCCTATCTATACGCCATTTATGGACACAAACGCCCCCTCTCTCGCCCCCTGTCTTCCTCTCTCTCTCTCTCTCTGTCGCTAGCTCTCTCTCTCTCACACACACACACACACCCCTCTCCCACACACAATTGATGTCTCTTCCAAATAGTCTGCTCCCCCCGCCCGCACCCATGCTATCCCGCTACTACACATGTCACATCATTCCCCCTTCCCTTATACTAGGTTTACATCATTAGTGGTCTCTCTACTCCACATACACACACTCCCTCTCACACACAAACGCGCGCACAAACACACATAGACACGCACAAACACCCATTAATCTGGATCCTCATCTCTCCCCATGTCCGCATGTGTATCTCGCACACTCACTCTCTAATTATATATATGTGTCTCCACGTTACACAACACAAAGCCCCATGTACATGTCTCTCTCTCTATCCTCCATACATATAGACACAAAGAATCTGTTATCATTGCCTCAGTCTCTAGACATATCACACACGCACACTGTCTCTCTCTCTCTCTCTCGCAAACACGCTCAACAAGGGTTTCCCCATAAATAACTTACCGTCTATTCATCAACAGTCGTGGCAGTACGGCAAACACGAGACGTGAAAACGAATAAATCTACACGTGCTTAGACCACCTAGTATGACTACTAGGACTAGAGCAAGGCAAAAAGCGCGCCGCCGTCACCCCTCCTTATCGGCGACGGGAAAACCTTTGTTTTACACAGTCGAGAAGTCATTGTGCTAACGCCTCACATGCTGAGGCGTTGAATAGAATGTAGATGCTAGTTTACGGAAACAAGTATCGATAATATGTTTGTATCTCCATACTTATATTTCTTCTCTTATAAAAAACCGAGTTGGTGATGATGGTACGCGTGCCATCTTGCAATATAGACCGTCCGATCTATATCTGACTGATGGAAATTAAACTAAAAGATACCCGCACCCCTCTCCACATTTGCATACAAGGCCTTCCCTCGTTCATCCTTATCTCCAACAACCTCATTGTTGAGCAATTAAGAAAGGAAGCCTCTGGAACAAACTGGCCTGGTGGCCGCTGCCGGCATCGTCAATCCCCATGCCTCCGCTCAGTCCGACCACCAATCACCACCACGCCCCACTCCTCTTCACCTTATCTCCTATTTCTCGAGATATCATTAGTTTTTACACATGGGATTACTCCCGCATGGGTCAATCACAACAAGTGTTTTTATTAAAAAATGCATCTTGATGTTCCGTGCAATGCACAGATCTTGCTAGTACTCCTACAGAAGACTAAGTTGGTGATGATGGAGTGTCTGCCATCCGTCATTTGTGACCATTAGATCCACATCTAACGACTGTGAGGTAAGTTGTTGCCTTTTCTCACAAACATCCCACTTGTCTACCAATTTGCAGAAAAACCCATAATTAGTATCTTAAAACCAACCACATCCCTCCCTGACCTCACCAAAACAGCCCAAGGAATATATTCTAATTGAAACATAATATATCTCTAGTGATATATGTATATCAAAATTAGAGTGTTTTGTATCAAGTTTGTGGATAAGTATTATTCTAATTATGATTCGTTGCAACACACATGAACATTGCTAGTATTTCCAACCATGCAATTTTTCCCTAGTCTTCCATAGTTTTGAGTTTTCCATCAAGATATTAGTCACTCATGGTTGATATTTACTTTCAATCATGTACACATATGCACTATGTAACTAGCCTTGCTTATTGGGTTCCAAAGCTTAACTTTCACTCCTACTTACAATATGTAGAGTATTTAACAAAAAACTACCACTTTCAACCAGCCCTAGGAAGAATCTATTGTACAAAAAATAGCAAAAACATACCCAAAATTTCTTAATCCACGCCAAAAACTACTACCTACCGATTAGGTTAGTTTAAACCCATTTATGACAGGGTTGGCCCACACGTCCGTGCTGACGAGGCAGCTTAAACCAACACATTTTGTTTGACCGTTGACACGAGGGACCCACATCTGACCTTCTATCCTGTTATTCCCCCTCAAATCATTATTTTTCCTGAACATTACTTCAAACAGTACTGATGCGTGTTCGTCGGTGGCGCCGGTGATGAGCGAGTTGGCCGCCGCTCCGCCGGACGGGCCAGACGCCGCGCTGGCCTCCGCATGGGTTGGCAGGCTAGCCCGAGCGTGACTCGCGAGCGAGCAAGCCGCCGCGCTGGCCTTCGCTCGAGCCAGATGGCTGGCCTTAGCGCAGCGCGCGCGAGCAAGCCGCCGTGCCGCCGTGCCAATCTAGCTAGCAAACCTTGTAGACAAGCAGTTGGACGGAGCTATCTTGGCTAGCTAGCGGCCGCGAGCACCGGACGGAGCTGGCATCCGGGCTGGCGCAAGATGGGCTCCGCACCGCCGGCGGTTTTGACCTCGCCTTCTGCCGGCGGCGGTAGCTGCATCCCATGGCCGAGGATGACTAGGTGGACGGGCCGGAGGTAGGAGGTCACTCGAGGATTTTTGTGCAGACTGACATGTAGGTCCCACAAGTCATAACGCCCGGTCGAATAGAAGGCGTTGACTTAATGGGCGACCTGGGCCCTGTTTGGATACTCTAAGTCAGAGGTTAGATTCTAACCCTGAACTAACTCTAACCAAAGTGGTGTTTGGATGGCAGAGTTAGATTGACAACAAATGTATCCAAACAGGGCCATGGGTTGAAACGTGCCTATAACGGCACTTTGTAGAGTAGTCGTTTCTTCAGGGCTGGTTGGTAAGAGCATGTACAATGGTTGATAAGGTAGTCTTATCTTAAGTCTGCCACGTATGCAAGTGGTAGTAGTTTCTTGGCATTATTAGTGGTTTCTTGCATTATTAGGGGTTTCTTGTAAGGAACAATGTACTATTAGCGACAAAAGGCGATTCTAAGTTGCGTTGTACTCCAACGAGTACTACTAGTGGTCGTGGGAGTGTATACCTCGTTTTGTGGGTTCGATCCCGGCCGAACGCACGGCGGCCTTTTTTTAAGTAGTAACTTCGATGCGAGCCAATATTTTACACGGGTAGTATGAGTTTTGAAGTCAAACGGACATGCGGCACCACAATCTGGGTGCACTGGATAGCCTAGCCATGTGAACGGGTTTTCCTTCCCAGCATCTCGTGGCTCGCGTGCTCGCCCTAGCCGCACCTCGCTTGCAGCTTCCTCATTAGCTAGTAGCATATTTAAACTAGCGCCTCCCAATTAAGCCCGAGGAGCCGGAAAAGCCTGGCGGGGCATTGGGAACTGTGCAATATGGCTCTGTACGTAAAGTGCTCTACTACTACTCTGTAGCTTGTGGCGTTGCACGCATGGACTTCACTCCATTATCGGCTCTACTATAAAAGAAATTCCTCTTGACGTGTTTTTTTTGAAACGGAGGCAAAAGCTTTGCTTCATCTCATTCATAAAGAAGTAACTACTAACAAAGTGCGACGAGATCCATTACACCTCCACAAATGGAAGAGAAAAGCCTAGTCTCGCTGTATCAAATAACTCAAATGTTCTGCCCCCGTAGTAACCGTCGCTGATAAATAGGCTGCTAGTGTGTGCGTGAGAGGAGCGGTTGAGTAGGCCAGCTACGTGAGAGGAGCGGCTGAATAGAGCACCGAGAGTACCCACTAGGCCACTACACAGGTGTACTTTCCCTGCATTGATAGTACATCGATGGTTCTAGAGAACAGTAGTACCCTCCACTTCCAACTGTAGCTCCTTGGCCCTGAGATTCAAGAGTTCAAAACTGGTGCACTATACTAGAAGTACAGTAAATCGCACTACTAGTTGAGAAAGTAGTACTAGTACTGCTACAGTACGAGTACGCACTCCTCCGTCACATAATGTAAGACGTTTTTTGACACTAGTTGGCGTGTACAAAAAATAGCAAAAACATACCCAAAATTTCTTAGTCCATGCCAAAAACTACTAGCTAGTGCCAAAAATTTCTTACTAGTGCTATTATTTACAGTATAATGCAATCCCATAACGTCCCATAATGCTAGTACTAGTAGTAAATAATAGCCTCACCCCTTTGCTACAGTTGGAAGGAACGATCTACAGTTGGAAGGGACGAGGCCCTGCGGTTACTACGCTCTTATCTCCTCCTCGCCATTTCCCCTCCCCCCGAAGAGAAGGCAGTTCGTCGCTGCTCCCATGGATTCGTCAGGCGGTTCTCCTCCTCGTCGGGGCTGGGAGACCTTGGACGACGATCCTCTGGGAGAAATCGCACGCCGCTCCGAGCACCTTGAGGCCAAAGTGAGTGCGGACAGCGCGAGATCTCACCCTCTCATCGATTTGTTCATACCAACCATCGACAGCGAGCACGGCATATGCTACACCCATCCTGCGAAACTTCCAGGTAAGACACCGATCGGCCGTCTACTTGCACAAACATATTCCTTTGTTTATAGCTCTATTTTTCTTTTTAGACGCAGACCTGGTGAAGCAATTACAATTTGATAGTTAATAAAAAGTGAAACAAGTGACTGCAACATGCCAAAGATGTTATGAAAATGCCTACTACGTACACTAAAACCTGTATTCGACAATACTGCAGGTATCACACTGAGTGGCCTAAGCAAGCATTTCTTCCAGCGCAATTCCAGGGCGTTCAAAGGGGGCACGTGGACGCGTCACAAGATACAGTCGGAGTGCGGCATGCACGCGATGTGGCACAACACCGGCAATACCTTGCCGGTGATGATCAACGGCCAGCAGACGGGCATCAAAAATGTTCTGGTGCTGCACACCAACAAGAACTTCGACCAGCAGAGGACCAACTGGGTGATGCACCAGTACCACCTCGGGGACCTGGAGCAAGAGAAGGAGCGGGAGCTGGTCCTCTGCAAGATTTTCTACCAGACGAACACTAGGGCCAGGAGTAAAAAGATTATAAGTTAGTTTGGTATTGGTACTTGTACTACCTTGTCGTCCGTAAGTTGGTATTGTTGTTAACGATCTTTTGGTATGAACTTGGCATTTGCTTCCAACCATCATGCCGAGGGTCGACGTGGATATAAAGCTGAATCATTTGTTTCGAAACGAATTATCAGGCACCTGATTTTTATTTGATGGGTAGCCTAAGCACCTGCCGTTCGAATTCCCAGTTCTCCAAATTTTTCGAAACAAGTGCATGCTCTTATTATCACGATGAAAAAACAATATCCCTGCTGCATCCCAGTTATCAGTCTGTACTTGCAGAATTCTCTCGTTTATTGAGCACGTATATTGTTTTTTCAGGTCAAGCAAGTTTCAACTGGGCAGTAGACTGCCCAGGCTTGGTTTTGTTTTTAACAGGCCCAGCCCATGACGACAACAGGGCACAAAGATCCAGCAGGTATCTACTGGCCTCTGGCCCGCCAGCGTTAGTTATATTTTGTCTTACAACATCCGCAGGCACTTTTTTTACTGAATCAAACACACAGCCCAGTTCTATTTTCCTCTTGAAACGCATGTCCTACATCTGTTTTCTAATCTCTACCTATAGTTCTACTAGTTCATACACGTATCATTATATTGAAATACATAAAATTCACTTTTCATATTTACATCCTTATTTTTGTTGTTGTTTTCCCTCCCAGCGCTGATTTTTTACCACTGGTTTTCCCTTAAACCAACTCAATTGTCCCACGTCTTATTTGCTTACAAAAACAAAACGATTTTTTGGCAAATCAATAAGTTCTTAAAAAATGTTTATCATTTCGGGATTACAAAAGTTCGGACTCCACCGAAATATGCAAAATAAGGTTGAACTTTTTACCGTGGTCCTGGGCAGAAAATGGGCTGTAATAAATTACTTAAGAATTAGCAAATGGGCTGCAAATTATTAAAAAATAGCAAATGGGCTCTATGTTGTCTGCCACAGATTTGGAGGCTGACTTGTGGGCCTACTAAGTTCATGCGTACACAAGGTTTATCAAAAAAGAAACTTAGTCAACAATCGACTCTACCAGCGTCAGATCGTTACATGTCAATCTAACGGCAATCGTGCTTCTTCAGTCTCTGATCTTCCTGCCCCAGCCGCCCAAACCAGTGCCGTCGGAACCGCCTGCTCCCGCCTCCCGTGGCCGGCTGTGCTGCCGGGCAGGCCTCACGGCCCCATCATATACTCGCATCCCTGGCCTGTCTATCCCTCTACTCACCCACACCTCTTGTTATTTTCCGACGATGGCAGCCGAACCAGTCAACCCTCGTACTCTCCACCGCGTGGGCAACCACTGCCGTGTCTTCCCCGACTCCATGTCGTTCCCTTCATAGGCCTCGCCGTCGTCCACCGCCCTGGTGCTCTCGACGCAGCATGGTCAACGTGGTCAACGAACGACATCCATCGGAAGTGGACTGTACGTGGAGAGGCTGACAGCTGGGTCCACGGCCGCACACAAGCAAATGCCTCCTTATTACGCACAAAATAATGATTCCTCCGCCTGGCATCTGGGACCCGCAGGAAGGGCCTCTGTATTGCGCGAAAAAAGTTCCCTCCGCTGACAGGTCGGACCCACCAACTATATCTTCGCACGCAAGGAAGTGCCTCCTTATTGCGCACAAAAAAATGAATACCCCCTGCAAGCTGGGACCCACCACTGTGGGAGGCTGACTTGTGGGCCTACTAAGTTGACGGGGACGGAGGGCTTTGTCAACTTAGTCAATATGAACGATTCTAGCTCTAGTGACCGTATGATGTCCATCCAACGGCCTTAGTGCTCCTTCAACCTCTGGTCTTCTTGCTCCAGCCGCCCAAAGTAGCGCCAGTCGTGCCGCATGCTCCTGCCTCCCGTGGCCAGCTGTGCTGCCACGGAGGCCTCACCGCCCCCATACTACTCCCACCGCTGGCTAGGCCATCCCTCCACTCACTCACACCCCCTGTTATTCTGCGGCGACGGCAGCCTCACACCGCAGCCGAACCAGTGAACCCTCGTACTCCTCCCCGCGTGGGCATCCACTGCCGCGTCTCCCCCGGCTCCGCGTCGTCCCCTTCCTAGGCCTCACCGTCGTCCACTGCCTTGGTGCTCTCGGCGCGGCGTGGTCAATGTGGTCAACGACCGACTTCCATCAGAAGAGTACTGTACGTGGAGACGCTGACAGTTGGGTCCACGGCCACAACCCAGTTTTTTGTGATTTGCCAAGTAAGTCGCTTTGTCAGGCCTGTTGGGCTGCAAATCTTTCAAGACGAGGAGAGCTTCATTCGGCTGGCCGAGAAAATGGCCTATCAGTAATGAGAAATGGGTTGTACATTTTTAAAACACATCAAACCGGCAATTAGTTTCAAATTTCTTTTTTTCAATTCAAGATTTTAAATTGCATTGATTTTTATGCGTGGAAAATTTGTTGTATTTTATATTGATATACATTTATTTTTAAAATCAGTTTGAATGTGACTCGAAATTTCGGGATTAAAAACAGTTCGTACCGCACCGAAATATGCAAAATTTCGTATAATGTTTTAACCGTGGCAACAATATGGGCTGTAATGCTAACAAAAAGAATATGGGCTCCGAAAAAACCTTAAGAATTAGCAAATGGGCTGTAAATAATTAGAAATAATGGCAGATGGGTTGTATGATGTTTTCCACAGATTTGAGGCTTTCCTAAAAAAAGGTTGACGCACAAGCAGTGACTGTTGGATGTCCATCAAACGGCCGTCGTGCTTCTTCAATCTCCTCTCTTCCTGCTCCAGCCGCTCAAACAAGCGCCGGCGGGACTGCCTGCTCCCTCCTTCCCGCGGTCGGCTGTGCTGCCACGCAGGCCTCACCGCCCCACCGTACTCCCATCGCTGGCCTAGCCATCCCTCTACTCACCCACACCCGCTGTTATTCTCCGGCGACGACAACGAACCATCAAACCCTTGTACAGTCGTACTCCCCTCCGCATGGGAAACAACTGCCGAGTCTTCCCTGCCTCCGTGTCGTTCCCTTCCTAGGCCTCGCCGTCGTCCACCGCCCTGGTGCTCTCGGCGCGGCCTGGTCTGTTGGGGAACGTAGTAATTTCAAAAAATTTCCTACGCACACGCAAGATCATGGTGATGCATAGCAACGAGAGGGGAGAGTGTTGTCCACGTACCCTCGTAGACCGACAGCGGAAGCGTTATCACAACGCGGTTGATGTAGTCGTACGTCTTCACGATCCGACCGATCAAGTATCGAACGTACGGCACCTCCGAGTTCTACACACGTTCAACTCGATGACGTCCCTCGAACTCCGATCCAGCCGAGTGTTGAGGGAGAGTTTCGTCAGCACGACGGCGTGGTGACGATGATGATGTTCCACCGACGCAGGGCTTCGCCTAAGCTCCGCAACGGTATTATCGAGGTGTAATATGGTGGAGGGGGGCACCGCACACGGCTAAGAGATCTCAAGGATCAATTGTTGTGTCTCTGGGGTGCCCCCTGCCCCCGTATATAAAGGAGCAAGGGGGAGGCAGCCGGCCAAGAGGAGAGGCGCGTCATAGGGGGGAGTCCTACTCCCACCGGGAGTAGGACTCCTCCTTTCCTTGTGGGAGTAGGAGAAGGGAAGGGGGAAGGATAAAGAAGGAAGGGTGCGCCCCCCTTCCCTAGTCCAATTCAGACCAGACCATGGGGAGGGGTGCGGCCACCTTTTGAGGCCTTTCTCTCCTTTCCCGTATGGCCCATTAAGGCCCAATACGAATTCCCGTAACTCTCCGGTACTCCGAAAAATACCCGAATCACTTGGAACCTTTCCGAAGTCCGCATATAGTCGTCCAATATATCAATTTTTACGTCTCGACCATTTCGAGACTCCTCGTCATATCCCCGATCTCATCCGGGACTCCGAACTCCTTCGGTACATCAAAACTCAATAAAACTGTCATCGTAACGTTAAGCGTGCGGACCCTACGGGTTCGAGAACTATGTAGACATGACCGAGACACGTCTCCGGTCAATAACCAATAGCGGGACCTGGATGCCCATATTGGCTCCCACATATTCTACGAAGATCTTTATCGGTCAGACCGCATAACAACATACGTTGTTCCCTTTGTCACCGGTATGTTACTTGCCCGAGATTTGATCGTCGGTATCTCGATACCTAGTTCAATCTCGTTACCGGCAAGTCTCTTTACTCGTTCCGTAACACATCATCCCGCAAGTAACTCATTAGTCACAATGCTTGCAAGGCTTATAGTGATGTGCATTACCGAGTGGGCCCAGAGATACCTCTCCGACAATTGGAGTGACAAATCCTAATCTCGAAATACGCCAACCCAACAAGTACCTTTGGATACACCTGTAGAGCACCTTTATAATGACCCATTTACGTTGTGACGTTTGGTAGCACACAAAGTGTTCCTCCGGTAAACGGGAGTTGCATAATCTCATAGTCATAGGAACATGTATAAGTCATGAAGAAAGCAATAGCAACATACTAAACGATCGGGTGCTAAGCTAACGGAATGGGTCAAGTCAATCACGTCATTCTCCTAATGAGGTGATCTCGTTAATCAAATGACAACTTATGTCTATGGCTAGGAAACATAACCATCTTTGATTAACGAGCTAGTCAAGTAGAGGCATACTAGTGACACTCTGTTTGTCTATATATTCACACATGTATTATGTTTCCGGTTAATACAATTCTAGCATGAATAATAAACATTTATCATGATATAAGGAAATAAATAATAACTTTATTATTGCCTCTAGGGCATATTTCCTTCAGTCTCCCACTTGCACTAGAGTCAATAATCTAGTTCACATCGCCATGTGATTTAACATCAATAACTCACATCACCATGTGATTAACACCCATAGTTCACATTGTCATGTGACCAACACCCAAAGGGTTTACTAGAGTCAATAATCTAGTTCACATCGCTATGTGATTAACACCCAAAGAGTACTAAGGTGTGATCATGTTTTGATTGTGAGATAATTTTAGTCAACGGGTCTGTCATATTCAGATCCGTAAGTATTTTGCAAATTTCTATGTCTATAATGCTCTGCACGGAGCTACTCTAGCTAATTGCTCCCACTTTCAATATGTATCTAGACCGAGACTTAGAGTCATCTAGATTAGTGTCAAAACTTGCATCGACGTAACCCTTTACGACGAACCTTTTGTCACTTCCATAATCGAGAAACATATCCTTATTCCACTAAGGATAATCTTGACCGTTGTCCAGTGATCTACTCCTAGATCACTATTGTACTCCCTTGCCAAAATCAGTGTAGGGTATACAATAGATCTGGTACACAGCATGGCATACTTTATAGAACCTATGGCCAAGGCATAGGGAATGACTTTCATTCTCTTTCTATCTTCTGCCGTGGTCGGGCTTTGAGTCTTACTCAATTTCACACCTTGTAACACAGGCAAGAACTCTTTCTTTGATTGTTCTATTTTGAACTACTTCAAAATCTTGTTAAGGTATGTACTCATTGAAAAAACTTATCAAGCGTCTTGATCTATCTCTATAGATCTTGATGCTCAATATGTAAGCAGCTTCACCGAGGTCTTTCTTTTGAAAAACTCCTTTCAAACACTCCTTTATGCTTTGCAGAATAATTCTACATTATTTCTGATCAACAATATGTCATTCACATATACTTATCAGAAATGCTGTAGTGCTCCCACTCACTTTCTTGTAAATACAGGCTTCACCGCAAGTCTGTATAAAACTATATGCTTTGATCAACTTATCAAAGCGTATATTCCAACTCCGAGATGCTTGCACCAGTCCATAGATGGATCGCTGGAGTTTGCATATTTTGTTAGTACCTTTAGGATTGACAAAACCTTCTGGTTGCATCATATACAACTCTTCTTTAATAAATCCATTAAGGAATGCAGTTTTGTTTATCCATTTGCCAGATTTCATAAAATGCGGCAATTGCTAACATGATTCGGACAGACTTAACCATAGATACGAGTGAGAAACTCTCATCTAGTCAACACCTTAAACTTGTCGAAAACCTTTTGCGACAATTGTAGATAGTAACACTACTATCAGCGTCCGTCTTCCTCTTGAAGATCCATTTATTCTCAATTGCTTGCCGATCATCGGGCAGGTCAGCCAAAGTCCACACTTTGTTCTCATACATGGATCTCATCTCAGATTTCATGGCCTCAAGCCATTTTGCGGAATCTGGGCTCACCATCGCTTCTTCATAGTTCGTAGGTTCGTCATGGTCTAGTAACATAACCTCCAGAATAGGATTACCGTACCACTCTGGTGCGGATCTTACTCTGGTTGACCTACGAGGTTCAGTAATAACTTGATCTGAAGTTCCATGATCATCATCATTGACTTCCTCACTAATTGGTGTAGGAGTCACAGGAACAGATTTCTGTGATGAAGTACTTTCCAATAAGGGAGCAGGTACAGTTACCTCATCAAGTTCTACTTTCCTCCCACTCACTTCTTTCGAGAGAAAACTCCTTCTCTAGAAAGGATCCATTCTTAGCAACGACTGTCTTGCCTTCGGATCTGTGATAGAAGGTGTACCCAACTGTCTCCTTTGGGTATCCTATGAAGACACATTTCTCCGATTTGGGTTTGAGCTTATCAGGATGAAACTTTTTCACATGAGCATTGCAACCCCAAACTTTAAGAAACGACAACTTTGGTTTCTTGCCAAACCACAGTTCATAAGGCGTCGTCTCAACGGATTTTGATGGTGCCCTATTTAACTTGAATGTAGCTGTCTCTAATGCATAACCCCAAAACGATAGTGGTAAATTGGTAAGAGACATCATAGATTGCACTATATCCAATAAAGTACGTTTATGACGTTCGGACACACCATTATGCTGTGGTGTTCCAGGTGGCGTGAGTAGTGAAACTATTTCACATTGTTTTAACTGAAGGCCAAACTCGTAACTAAAGTACTCTTCTCCACGATCAAATCGTAGAAACTTTATTTTCTTGTTACGATGATTTTCGCTTCACTCTGAAATTATATGAACTTTTCAAATGTTTCAGACTTCTGTTTCATTAAGTAGATATACCCATATCTGCTCAAATCATCTGTGAAGGTCAGAAATTAATGATACCCGCTACGAGCCTCAACACTCATCGGATCGCTTACATCAGTATGTATGATTTCCAACAAATCTGTTGCTCTCTCCATAGTTCCGGAGAACGGTGTTTCGGTCATCTCGCCCATGAGGCACGGTTCGCAAGCATCAAGTGATTCCAAAATCCCATCAGTATGGAGTTTCTTCATGCGCTTTACACCAATATGACCTAAACGGCAGTGCCACAAATAAGTTGCACTATCATTACTAACTTTGCATCTTTTGGCTTCATTATTATGAATATGTGTATCACTACGATCGAGATCCAACAAACCATTTTTGTTGGTGTGTATGACCATAGAAGGTTTTTATTCATGTAAACAGAACAACAATTGTTCTCTAACTTAAATGAATAACCGTATTGCAACAAACATGATCAAATCATATTCATGCTCAACGCAAACACCAAATAACACTTATTTAGTTTCAACACTAATCCCGAAAGTATAGGGAGTGTGCGATGATGATCATATCAATCTTGGAACTACTTCCAACACACATCGTCACCTCGCCTTTTACTAGTCTGTGTTTATTCTGCAACTCCCGTTTCGAGTTACTACTCTTAGCAACTGAACCAGTATCAAATACCGAGGGGTTGCTATAAACACTAGTAAAGTACACATCAATAACATCTATATCCAATATACCTTTGTTCACTTTGCCATCCTTCTTATCCACCAAATAGTTGGGGTAGTTCCGCTTCCAGTGACCAGTCCCTTTGCAGTAGAAGCACTTAGTCTCAGGCTTAGGACCAGACTTAGGCTTCTTCACTTGAGCAGCAACTTGCTTGCCATTCTTCTTGAAGTTCCCCTTCTTCCCTTTGCCCTTTTCTTGAAACTAGTGGTCTCGTCAACCATCAACACTTGATGTTTTTCTTGATTTCTACCTTCGTCGATTTCAGCATCACGAAGAGCTTGGGAATTACTTTCGTCATCCCTTGCATACTATAGTTCATCACGAAGTTCTAGTAACTTGGTGATGGTGACTAGAGAACTCTGTCAATCACTATCTTATCTGGAAGATTAACTCCCACTTGATTCAAGCAATTGTAGTACCCAGACAATCTGAGCACATGCTCACTAGTTGAGCGATTCTCCTCCATCTTTTAGCTATAGAACTTGTTGGAGACTTCATATCTCTCAACTCGGGTATTTACTTGAAATATTAACATCAATTCCTGGAACATCTCATATGGTCCATGACGTTCAAAACGTTTTTGAAGTCCCGATTCTAAGCCGTTAAGCATGGTGCACTAAACTATCAAGTAGTCATCATATTAAGCTAGCCAAACGTTCATAACGTCTGCATCTGCTCCTGCAATAGGTCTGTCACCTAGCGGTGCATCAAGGACATAATTTTTCTGTGCAGCAATGAGGATAATCCTCAGATCACGGATCCAATCCGCATCTTTGCTACTAACATCTTTCAACATAATTTTTCTCTAGGAACATATCAAAAATAAACACAGGGAAGCAACAACGCGAGCTATTGATCTACAACATAATTTGCTAAATACTATCAGGACTAAGTTCATGATAAATTTAAGTTCAATTAATCATATTACTTAAGAACTCCCACTTAGATAGACATCCCTCTAATCCTCTAAGTGATCACGTGATCCATATCAACTAAACCATGTCCGATCATCACGTGAGATGGAGTAGTTTCAACGGTGAACATCACTATGTTGATCATATCTACTATATGATTCACGCTCGACCTTTCGGTCTCCGTGTTCCGAGGCCATATCTGTTATATGCTAGGCTCGTCAAGTTTAACCTGAGTATTCCGCATGTGCAACTGTTTTGCACCCGTTGTATTTGAACGTAGAGCCTATCACACCCGATCATCACGTGGTGTCTCAGCACGAAGAACTTTCACAACGGTGCATACTCAGGGAGAACACTTATACTTTGATAATTTAGTGAAGGATCATCTTATAATGCTACCGTCAAACAAAGCAAGATAAGATGCATAAAGGATTAACATCACATGCAATCAATATAAGTGATATGATATGGCCATCATCATCTTGTGCTTGTGATCTCCATCTCCGAAGCACCGTGCTTGTGATCTCCATCTCCGAAGCACCGTCATGATCACCATCGTCACCGGCGCGACACCTTGATCTCCATCGTAGCATCGTTGTCGTCTTGTCAATCTTATGCTTCGACGACTATCGCTACCGCTTAGTGATAAAGTAAAGCATTACATGGCGATTGCATTGCATACAATAAAACGACAACCATATGGCTCCTGCCAGTTGCCGATAACTCGGTTACAAAACATGATCATCTCATACAACAAATTATATCACATCATGTCTTGACCATATCACATCACAACATGCCCTGCAAAAACAAGTTAGACGTCCTCTACTTTGTTGTTGCAAGTTTTACGTGGCTGCTACGGGCTTAGCAAGAACCGTTCTTACCTACGCATCAAAACCACAATGATAGTTTGTCAAGTTGGTGCTATTTTAACCTTCGCAAGGACCGGGCGTAGCCACACTCGGTTCAACTAAAGTGAGAGAGACAGACACCCGCCAGTCACCTTTAAGCAACGAGTGCTCGCAACGGTGAAACCAGTCTCACGTAAGCGTACGCGTAATGTCGGTCCGGGCCGCTTCATCTCACAATACCGCTGAACCAAAGTATGACATGCTGGTAAGCAGTATGACTTATATCGCCCACAACTCACTTGTGTTCTACTCGTGCATAGCATCAACGCATAAAACCAGGCTCGGATACCACTGTTGGGGAACGTAGTAATTTCAAAAATTTTCCTACGCACACGCAAGATCATGGTGATGCATAGCAACGAGAGGGGAGAGTGTTGTCCACGTACCCTCGTAGACCGACAGCGGAAGCGTTATCACAACGCGGTTGATGTAGTCGTACGTCTTCACGATCCGACCGATCAAGTACCGAACATACGGCACCTCCGAGTTCTACACACGTTCAGCTCGATGACGTCCCTCGAACTCCGATCCAGCCGAGTGTTGAGGGAGAGTTTCGTCAGCACGACGGCGTGGTGATGATGATGATGTTCCACCGACGCAGGGCTTCGCCTAAGCTCCGCAACGGTATTATCGAGGTGTAATATGGTGGAGGGGGGCACCGCACACGGCTAAGAGATCTCAAGGATCAATTGTTGTGTCTCTGGGGTGCCCCCCTGCCCCCGTATATAAAGGAGCAAGGGGGAGGCAGCCGGCCAAGAGGAGAGGCGCGCCATAGGGGGGAGTCCTACTCCCACCGGGAGTAGGACTCCTCCTTTCCTTGTGGGAGTAGGAGAAGGGAAGGGGGAAGGAGAAAGAAGGAATGGTGCGCCCCCCTTCCCTAGTCCAATTCGGACCAGACCATGGGGAGGGGTGCGGCCACCTTTTGAGGCCTTTCTCTCCTTTCCCGTATGGCCCATTAAGGCCCAATACGAATTCCCGTAACTCTCCGGTACTCCGAAAAATACCCGAATCACTTGGAACCTTTCCGAAGTCCGTATATAGTCGTCCAATATATCGATTTTTACGTCTCGACCATTTCGAGACTCCTCGTCATATCCCCGATCTCATCCGGGACTCCAAACTCCTTCGGTACATCAAAACTCAATAAAACTGTCATCGTAACGTTAAGCGTGCGGACCCTACGGGTTCGAGAACTATGTAGACATGACCGAGACACGTCTCCGGTCAATAACCAATAGCGGGACCTGGATGCCCATATTGGCTCCCACATATTCTACGAAGATCTTTATCGGTCAGACCGCATAACAACATACGTTGTTCCCTTTGTCACCGGTATGTTACTTGCCCGAGATTTGATCGTCGGTATCTCGATACCTAGTTCAATCTCGTTACCGGCAAGTCTCTTTACTCGTTCCATAACACATCATCCCGCAACTAACTCATTAGTCACAATGCTTGCAAGGCTTATAGTGATGTGCATTACCGAGTGGGCCCAGAGATACCTCTCCGACAATTGGAGTGACAAATCCTAATCTCGAAATACGCCAACCCAACAAGTACCTTTGGAGACACCTGTAGAGCACCTTTATAATCACCCATTTATGTTGTGACGTTTGGTAGCACACAAAGTGTTCCTCCGGTAAACGGGAGTTGCATTATCTCGTAGTCATAGGAACATGTATAAGTCATGAAGAAAGCAATAGCAACATACTAAACGATCGGGTGCTAAGCTAACGGAATGGGTCAAGTCAATCACGTCATTCTTCTAATGAGGTGATCTCGTTAATCAAATGACAACTTATGTCTATGGCTAGGAAACATAACCATCTTTGATTAACGAGCTAGTCAAGTAGAGGCATACTAGTGACACTCTGTTTGTCTATATATTCACACATGTATTATGTTTCCGGTTAATACAATTCTAGCATGAATAATAAACATTTATCATGATATAAGGAAATAAATAATAACTTTATTATTGCCTCTAGGGCATATTTCCTTCATGGTCAGCGTGGTCAACGACGGACATGCATCTGAATTGGACTGTACGTGGAGAGGCTGACAGCTAGGTCCACGGCCGCACGCAAGGAAATGCCTCCTTATTACGCGCAAAATAATGATTCCTGCACTTGACATCTGGGACCCAGCGAAAGGGCCTCTGTATTTCGTGAGAAAAATGTTACCGCCGCTGACAGCTTGGAGCCACCATCTATATCTTCGCACGCAAGGAAGTGCCTCCTTATTACGCACAAAAAAATGAATACCCCCCTGCTAGCTGGGACCCAGTATAGTGGCAGGCTGACTTGTGGGCCTACTAAGTTGACGGGGACGGAGGGCTTTGTCAACTTAGTCAATATGCACGATTCTAGCTCCAGTGACCGTACGATGTCCATCCAACGGCCGTAGTGCTTCTTCAACCTCTGGTCTTCTTGCTCCAGCCGCTCAAACCAGCGCCGGTCGTGCCTCGTGCTCCTGCCTCCCGTGGCCGGCTGCGATGCGGCGGAGGCCTCACCGCCCCCTACTACTCGCACCGCTGGCCAGGCCATCCCTCTACTCACCCACACCCCCTGTTATTCTGCGGCAACGGCAGCCTCACACTGCAGCGAACCAGTGAACCCTCATACTCCTCTACGCGTGGGCATCCACTGCCCGATCTTCCCCGGCTCCGCATCGTCCCCTTCCTAGGCCTCGCCGTCGTCCACCGCCCTGGTGCTCTCGGTGCGGCGTGGTCAACGTGGTCAAGGAACGGCTTCCATCGGACGTGGACTGTATGTGGAGAGGCTGACAGCTGGGTCCACGGCCGCAGCAAGAAAGTGCCTCCTTATTACACGCAAAATAATTATTTCTCCACCTAACAGCGGGGACCCACCGGACGGGCCACCGTATTTCATGAAAAAAACATTTCCCCTGACTGCTGGGACCCACTAGCGACATCTTCGCATGCAAGGAAGTGCTTCCGGGCAAAACAAAAAACGATTCGCCCCCCTGACTGCTGGGACCCGCCAGCTACATCTTCGCAGGCAAGGAAGTGCCTGCCAGTCGGGACCCACCTGGTCGAAGCGTACATAGCGTTGTCATTCTGGTCGCGAACGTGTATGTACATACTGGTCGATGTAGAGGTGCGCACGTGTCGTAGTAGAGGCACGCACGTAGAATGTACACGTACGTACAACGGCCAGTGTGCAAGAAAGAAAATACGGCCACATACATACATATGGGCAGGGTCTCGAACGCCTACTCGCGCATACGTACGGCCAGGGCTTGTGTACATGGCTGGGTCAGAACAGAGAAACAGCGTCGTCGTCGTGTTCATGGGGAGCCAACCAGCTGGGTCAGAACGGAATGCATCGTCGTGTTCATCAGGAGGGCTTGGACGGAACAGCCGATGGAACCGAGGCCTGGCGTACCGCAGAACGGAGGAAACAGCCTTGTGTTCGACTGGCCAAGTTCGAAATGGGATCCTGTTCATCGGGAGGGGTCTGGCTTACCGCAAAACGGAGGAAACGGACCTCCTATGGTCGAAATAGGGGTCCTGTTGATTGGGAGGGGTGTGGCGTACCGCAAAACGGAGGAAACGAACTTGTGTTGGAGCGCTGCGGTCAAAACGGGCGTCCTGTTCATCGGGAGGGGTGTGGCGTACCGCAAAACGGGACTCCACGGGATACTGTTCATCTCCACCGTCGACCCCCTCTAGCCTCCACGGGCTACTGTTCATCCACCGTTGACCTCCTCCACCCTCCACCTGCGACTGTTCATCCACGACCTCCTGTTCATCCAGCCTCTATCGCGCGCTACTCCACCGGCTACTGTTCAACCAGCCCTCTCCACAGGCTCCTGTTCAACCACCCCTCCACGGGCTACTGTTCATCCAGCCCTCCACCGTCTACTGTTCATCCTGCCCTCCACGGGGTGGTCCTGTTCATCCTGCCCTCCATGGGGTCCTGTTCATCCAGCCCCAACCGGCTCAATCGATCAGGGTCCTGTTCATCCAGAGGCAACACCACGGGGTCCTGTTCATCCACCCCCACCGGGAACTGTTCATCCAAACCCCCCAGCAACGCTCACTGTTCATCCAGAGGCAGCATCGATCGATTTCAGTTAGCAGCAGTAGCAAAGGAATCGCTTGATCGGGTTCAGTTAACAGCCATCGATCGATCGCTCGGGTTCAGTAACGCGTAGCCTGCAGTGCAATCGCTCGGGTTAAGTTAGAGCCCAACGCCTCGCTCGGGTTCAGTTAGAGCCCAACGCCTCGCACCCACGCGCGTGCGTGTACGAGAGAAACGCGCATCGCTCGGCCCCAACCACCCACCCTAACCGGTAACACCCCGATATTTTCCTCGCCCTCGCTTCTACCACGGTTTTTTCTGTCATGGATGGCCCAAAGAATGTCATGCAGCTGCATCTCCGGCCCGCCCAGGACGAAAAGCACATTTTCTGTCATGATTTTTTGTCATAGAAGTAGGACCCCACCACATCTATGATGATACCGTGTTTTTTCATAATTATTGTCATAGAAGTGTCATAAGTATGGCAGAATTTTTTTTGTTCAGCCCAAAATGTCACGGATGTGTCTTTTTTTTGTAGTGCAGTCTGTGGCTCGGGCCTCCTCCAAGGCGCGATCGCAAGCCTCCTTCGCCGCGGCAAGGGACTCATCTACCTCTGCGCGAGCGTGCTCGCGCTGTAGGCGACCGAAGTTGACGGCGACCCCGAGCTGGCGCCACTCGCGCGCCAGGCGCAAGCGTTCCGCCTCAAGGCGCATGTCGATGTTGCCGAGCTCCACCCCGAGGCGCCTGAGCGCGCACGCCGCCTCCTGAAGAAGGTCATGCCGCGCGGTGCTGCGGCCACGCGCAAGCTCCAACGCTCGGCTGGGGCTTTCTCTCGCGCCCTAGTCGACTATGAAAGCACGCGAAGGCTCGCCCGTCTCCGGTAGGGGCTCGGAGGCTGGAGCTCCTTCACCACTCCTCCGGCCCGAGGCGGGGCCCGACGCGGGTTCTCCCCGCTGCTTGGGGATGGCCCAGCCCCACAATCCACCCGGCTACCGGCGAGCATCAGCGGTAGAGCCCTTTGCACGACCCCCGTAGCCGGGAGGACTCCCTGAAAGAAGGACGTCAGGAATGTAGGCCTGAGGCCGCCTAGGGTCGGCCTTGATTCGTGTACGGGCGCCACCTTGCGCTCAACCGCGCGGGTCATGAGGCACGAGGTCACAGTGGGACCGGTGCCATCCGAAGCGGTGCTCGGGCATGCTCGCCCCCTCGTCGGAAGGGACCCTAAGCAGGGACACGAGTCAGGAAGTGATGCGGAATGCAAGGATCAAGAAGGAGGCAAGACGCTTACTCGTCCACGACGATCCACTTCCTTTTCTTCAGGGCCATTGAGGCAGGACCGCAGCGGCTCCCGGGCTCTTTCCTCTTCCGGGCCACTCCAGGTTCCAGAAGGGACGTGCTAGGGCTTGGTGCGTAGCCCTCCACGACGAGGGCGGCAACTGCGTCTACAGGTGGGGTGCCTCCCCGCCACCTACGGGGCTGAAGGCGAATGCTTGAGGAGCGTGTGGTGGTGCGCGCTCCCCCACGGCTGCCCGGGGAGCGCACACTCAGGGCCCCCGCGCCCTGGGGTCATCGGGAGGGGGTTGTCACGAGGTCCCTCATGGCCCTCGGGGAGCAGCCCCACTCGTCGAAGTGCGGCATCTTCTTGGCAAAGACTCCCCCATTTGGGTGATCGTAGAGGGGGAACCCATTTGGAGGGAGCTTGGCAGGCTCCTCGCTAGTCAGGAGGCGGAGCACTCCGCGCAATGTGTTGGAAGGAAGGGAAGGCTCCTAAAGCCTCATGCTGTCTGTAGGGACGGTTGATGACCCACATGTATAGGGGATCAATTGTAGCTCTTTTCGATAAGTAATAGTGTTGAACCCAACGAGGAGCAGAAGGAAATGACAAGTAGTTTTCAGTAAGGTAATGTCTGCAAGTGCTGAAATTGTAAGTAGCGGAGTAGTTTGATAGCAAGATAATTTGTAACGAGCAAGTAATGATAGTAGTAACAAATATGCAGCAAGGTAGCCCAATCCTTTTGAGGCAAATGACATGCCAAAACGGTCTCTTCAGATAAGCAAAGCGTTCTTGAGGGTACACGGGAATTTCATCTAGTCACTTTCATCATGTTGGTTTAATTCGTGTTCGCTACTTTGATAATTTGATATGTGGGTGGACTGGTGCTTAGGTGATGTTCTTACTTGAACAAACCTCCTACTTATGATTAACCCTCCTGCAAGCATCCGCAACTACGAGAAAAGTATTAAGAATAAATTCTAACCATAGCATTAAACTTTTGGATCCAATCGGTCCCTTACGGAATAGCGCATAAACTGAGGTTTAAGCTTCTGTCACTCTCGCAACCCATCATCTAATTGCTACTCCACAATGCATTCCCTTAGGCCCAAATATGGTGAAGTGTCATGTAGTCGACGTTCACATGACACCACTAAGGGAATCACAACATACATACTATCAAAATATTGAACACATATCAAATTCACATGATTACTTGCAACATGATTTCTCCCGTGACCTCAAGAACAAAAGTAACTACTCAAAAATGATAAACATGCTCATGATCAGAGGAGTATTAAATAGCATAATGGATCTGAACATATAATCTTCCACCGAATAAACCATATAGTAATCAACTACAAGATGTAATCAACACTACTAGTCACCCACAAGCACCAATCTATAGTTCCGGTAACAAGATTGAACACAAGAGATGAACTAGGGTTTGATATGAGATGGTGCTGTTGAAGATGTTGATGGATATTGCCCTCCCCAAGATGGGAGAGTTGTTGGTGATGATGAGGACGATGATTTCCCCCTCCGGGAGGGAAGTTCCCCCGGCGGAATCGCTCCGCCGGAGGGCAAAAGTGCTCCTGCCCAAGTTCCGCCTCGAGACGGCGGCGCACCGGAGGTGGGCTGAGGAGGGCACAACCCACCAGGGCGCGCTAGGGCTCCCTGGCGCGCCTAGGTGGGTTGTGCTCACCTGGTGGGCCCCCTCTGGTAGTTATTTGCTCCAATAATTCTTATTTATTCCATAAAAATTCCTCGTGAAGTTTCAGCTTGTTTGGAGTTGTGCAGAATAGGTGGCTGACGTAGCTTTTCCAGGTCCAGATTTCCAGCTGTAAATTATGAGAGAAAAGGCATTAGAATTACTCCAAAAAGCATTATTATGGATAAAAACATTATAAATAACAGTAAGAAAACATGATGCAAAATGGACGTATCAACTCCCCCAAGCTTAGACCTCGCTTGTCCTCAAGCGAAAACCGAAATCGAAAAACATGTCCACATGCTTTGAGAGAGAGGTGTCGATAAAAACAAAATAGGGACATAGAACCATCATGTTGATTATTATAACAACAACAAAACTAAACATAGGACTTTTATCGTAGAACTTTTATCATATACTTCTCATGAATAAGTAATAGTTCATCACACAATCGAAGTATAAAGCAAAAACTCTATTAGAAACCAACAAACTATGTTCTCGGTCGACTTTGCAACTACAATTCATCATCTTTTCAGGAAGGGTCACGTGTCGGAGCCTTTAGGCAAGTCCACATACTCAACCATCATATAGTCTTCTATGATCGCTAACACTCACCGCGTACACATGAGCAAAATGTTTCCACCGAACACATAGAAAGATAAGGGCTTATAGTTTCGCCTCCCAACGTACTCACCTCAAGGGTGATGTCAACAATAATAACTCATGCTATCTATATTCAATTGGACATATGCGCCTAGATCTTTCCTCACCACATGATGCTTGCCAAAGGAGAAAATAAAAAGAACAGAAGGAAAACCTTGACTCTTTGCATAAAAGTAAAAGATAGACCCTTCGCAGAGGGAAGCAAAGGTTGCCATGCGCTTATTTGTTTGTATGCTCAATCCCTTAGTGCAAGAGAACGTCACGTTGTATTGCCCCTTAAGATGACAACCTTTATTATGCAGTCTGTCGCTTTTATTCTTTGTCATCCAAGTTCGTACAACGCTCAATTTTCTCTTACACTAAATGATCTCACATTTTTAGAAGCAAATTTTATTGCCTTTTTGCACCGATGACAACTTACTTGAGGGATCTTTCTCAATCCCTAGGTAGGTATGGTGGAAACTTGAAAAAGATTTGGGTTTAAGGGCTTTTGGATGCACAAGTAGTATCTCTGCTTAGTGCAAAATTTTGCCTAGCAAAGATAGGGGCAAGCACCACATGTTGAAGGATCTATGACAATATGACTTCTATGTGAATATAAACAAACATAAACCATTAAGTTGTATTCCTTGTCCAAGGTCAACAATTTTGGCATATAATATTTTGATGAGGGCTCAAAATCACAAAAGATTTCTAGGATAGTATATTTATATGTTAATCTTCTCTTCCCTTAATAATTCTTTCATGAGTTGCATCATTGATTAATGCTATGTTTGTCAATCTCTAATAAAATTTCCTACTTATACTTTTCCTTATGTGGTGCTATCACCTACCATAGGATTAGTATATGATCTTATTGATTTATTTCCTTTCTTTTATTTATTTCCTTTCACTTTTTCTTTCTTTCTTTCTTTCTTTCTTTCTTTCTTATTTCTTTTCTTTATTTACAACATGAAAGTAAAGAAAGCAAAAACTCAAACTAAACTTTATTATATAACTTGCACATGATTACAATGATAGATCACTAAGAAAGCTCTCAAATAAGAAGGGATCAAACTAAACTTTTGTTCATTCTAAAGCAAAAGATCAAACTAAGATAAGTAAAAGCAAAAAGATAGTGGGATGATACGATACCGGGGCACCTCCCCCAAGCTTGGCGGAAGCCAAGGGGAGTGCCCATACCCGATACTCAGTTCTCCTTCGGTGGTGAAGAAGCAACCCTATCCTTAAGGATCAAGAGATTCTCCAACCGACGGATGACGCTCCGGAGATAGGTGATACCAAACGGTTTATTCTGTGATGAATGTCATATGGCAAAACCTGCATCGTAAAATTGCAGCAAAAGAAAGAAAACATGACATTAAATCAATAAGATTTAGATAGTAAATCAATAAGATTTACTTGATGTGACACGAGTGAATCCTTACCAGGAAATCACTATGTTGAAGTACAAAACAAAAGATTGATCGTCCAACTAGCGTGGCATGCAGGGCCCCCGCCTACTCCCACAAGCAGGACAGTCCAAAGGTCGTTGTCGAATTTCGGGTTCCGACAAAACCCTTAAGGTTCGAACACTGGGGTGCGCACGAAGATCTCTCCCTTCCTCTAGCTCGCTCTCTCACCGTGATCTCAAAGCTCAGCACGTCGAACCCGAAGAACAGGGGACACAAGAGTTTATACTGGTTCGGGCCACTGATGCGGTGTAATACCCTACTCCAGTGTGGTGTGGTGGATTGCCTTGTAGGCTGAGGATGAACAAGTACAAGGGAAGAACAGCCTCCTGAGGAGAGGTGTTCTAGAGCTCGGTGAGCTTGTGTGGGTGATGGCGATCTGAATGATCCGTCCGACCTCCCTCCTCTATGCTAGGGTGGTGGCTAGGTCCTATTTATAGTGGCCTTGGTCCTCTTCCCAAATATTAGGCAGGAAGGGATCCCACAACGGCCAATTTGAAGGGGGACAGCTAGTACAAGCTATCCTGACAAAAGGTCGTCCTCGCCTGCCAAAGGCTCTAGTGGTGACGCCGTCGTGGGCTCCGCGATGACCTCCGTCCTGCCGTCCTGCTGGTCTTGGTATCGTTGCACCGATATAGTAACCTTTGCCAGATGCCTCGGGACTCCTCGCCTGCGCCTGCCCCTTTAGCACCAAAGAGGCAACGAGTACTCTGCGCCCGCTGGCGCCCGCATGGCGCCCACCTAGCCTTGGTCGTCATGGCTTACGTCATGGGAACCTCACGAGGTGCCCCTTGCCTTGATCTCTTCACCCCTCGCGAGCCAGCCTAGTGAGGCCGCCCCCGAGGGGGTCTTGTGTCGTCTGCCTCGCGAGGCTTGGCCCCTCGCGAGGGTCTTGAGTGTTTGCTGGTGAAGATGTGTCATACCAGGCCGCTGCCGGAGCCACGCCGTGGGCCGCAGGCAGGCAAGTCTGGGGACCCCCATTCCCAGAATGCCGACAGTAGCCCCCGGGCCCAAGGTGCGCTCGAACTTGGCTTTGAGGCGAAGCCAAAGGGCAAGTGCGGAGCACCGCAGGCCCCAAAGGCCTGCGGCCTTGATTGACGCGTGGCGACTGACGAGACGTGGGCGTCTCCGCTTCCCCATGCTGCCTTGGCAACTGACCGACTAACAAAAGGCTGGCGCGGGCTGCGCTACCTTCATTGCTCCCCTTCGTCTTGCTCCAGATCCCCTTTCTTGCTCTTCGCTTCCAAAGACTCCAGGTCCGCCCAGATCCACCTTCAAGCCTGCCACTAATGGCGCCCAACAAAGCTCGGGCTGCTCCTCTGCCTTCCTGGTATGAGCCGGCGCTTAGTGCGTCGAGTGTCTCGGAGAAGAACCTTGTCGCCGTGCTCCTAATGACGGCGGAGGGTGATGAGAAGAGGAAGACTGTGCTCCGGGCTGGCTCTACCGAGCCGGAGGCCCCGGGCAGTACTTTCTACCCCTTCTTCATGAGCAGCGTCTCGTAGGGTTGGTTCCCCCCTTCTTCGACTTCTTCTATTCCGTCCTCAGCCATTACAAGATTCACGCCCTCCATCTTCATCCCAACTCCGTCCTCCTCCTATCGATCTTTGCCTTCTACTGCGAGGCGTACTTTGGAGTGATGCCGTCTGTGGCACAGCTGCGCCACTTCTTCTTCCTCCGGATCAAGGAGGGCCACTGCTCAGGGTGCGTTGGCTTCATTGCGGCCAACAAGACCAACACGATCTCGAAGGACGGGAAGAAGGCCAAGGGCTCCAGGAGCAAGTGGGTCTTGATGGACGCCAAGTGCTCCCACCCCCGGCTGGTGCTGCCGACGGAGATGCCCGTGTCCCAGGAAGGGTGGCTTCGCGCGAAGCTCACCGACCCCGGGCGGTGCAGGTGCTGGAGAGGATGACCGCCGACCTGAGGCTTGGTGACTCAAGGGCGGCGAAGCTGACGGGGGCCATGATCGTCAAAGAATTCATGACGCAACACGTGGCTCCCCTCCAGGCGCACTCGCGCCCCTTGTGGAAGCTCGGAGACAACCTCCGTCTGTGTTCGGAGGCCCTTTCTGCCGAGGAGCTGGGCTCGGCCCTCCGCTCCTTGGTTGGGGATGACCAAGGGTACCCGCCGGACTCTTTCGTTCCCTTGTATCGCCGCCCGGATGGGGCGGAGGTCACCGCCGCCATGCCCATCTTTGATGGGTGCGGGCTCGCGCTGCCTACGCCCTCTGATGCCCTGGTGACGATGACTCCGGTGGTGGTGTCCTCCGACGAGGAGGAGGAGAAGGACTCGGCGGCCACCCTGGAAGGGTCTGGGGAGACCTCCCCTCCGTGCAAGGCTGATCTTCTTCCTGCCTTGCCCGACGACGATGACGCCGCCGACCACCTGGTGAAGGAAGTGTCACCTTCCGCTAGGGTTATGATGAGGTCCAGGGTCTCCCCCTCAGGGAAGTCAACGTTCGGCGTCCCGACAAAGAGCAGATTGTCGCTGATCTCTCGGGGTGACGCCCCCGCTTCGCCACCGCCCGGGGCCACCGCAGCCTCGCAGACTCCCGGGGACCACGCGCCTGCGCCCCAGGCCACGAGGCCCCTAAGCTTCGCACTTCTGAAGAGGCGCCGGGACTACACCGCCGTGGACCAGTGAGTTTCCAGCCCTGATCTTGCCCTTGTTCCTGCTCTCATTGTGGCCTCTTGATGCTTCTTCACTGATCTTCTAGGCCGACGTCGTTGGCGAAGAAGAAGAAGGGAGGGGCGGCCACACCCTCGGGGCCCCAGCAGCCTGGCACGACCGCACCTCCTTCAGCGCAGAAGGGCGGCAATGGCGCTCGCATTTCTCCGGCCCGATCATCCTCGCAAGGCCCAGAGGAGCGCCCCCAGGAGAGGGCACCTGCCAAGGCCTCGCCAGCTGTTGAGGCGCTCAACCCTAGCCCGTTGGCCGAGGCCCCAAAGGCTCCGGAGCTTCTGGCTTCTTCCTCCACCGCCATCAGCCTGCAGGTCTTGGCGACGACACTGCCCCCTTCTTCCGCCTTACCATCAGCTTACAATCCTTCTGCCTTGCCTGACGTCCTGGAGCACGCTCTTTCTACGCTGACCCTGCTGCGGGAGGATCTTCAAAGCCCCGACCGTCGCCTGGTGGCCGGGCGCCTAGAGCTGATCTCTGTCTGGCTCCACTCTGATGCGTCCATCCGGGAGGCGCTGATCCAGGCCGTGGCGGCATCCGAGAAGGACAAGCAGGCTGTCGCCCAAGCTGCGGCTGCCCACGAGGTGGCCCTGAAGGACGCGGGGGCTGCCCAGGATCGCTGCCAGTCACTGGAGATCGAGCTGGAGACCGAGCTGGAGACCGTGCGCAACGAGCGTGCGGCCGAGGCTCGAGGCCGCCAGGCGGAGGAGGAGAAGATGAAGGCCCGAGAGGACGCCGTCAGGGGTCGCGATGCTGAGCTGGAGCAATTGGCGAAGGCGCAGGCCACGGAGCGCAGCCGGCTGGAGAAGCTGGAGCAGGAGATGAAGGCAGAGAAGGCCGAGCTGGAAGCCAAGGCGCAGGTCCCGGCTGAGGACCGCGTGGCCTTCAAGTCCCTTGAGGAGAAATGCCGCGTGGTGCTGCGGGCACTCTACGAGAAGGGCTTGGAGAAGCCGCTGGCGACAGACGACGAGGGCCCCACCCAGCTGCTTCCTCACCTGGTCGAGGCGCTAGAGGACCTCGTGGACGGAATCGGCCCCTTGGTGGAGGGGGAGGCCCGCGCACTCTCCTCGGCTGCACTGACGCGCGTCTTTAGCCACCTCCATCTTTGCGATCTTGATGCCGACCTTGACGAGCTGCTCGAGCCCGTGGACGACGAGCGCTGCGCAACTGCTGCCGAAGCCGTGAAGAGCCAGGTGGAGGCCTTGCTGAAGAAGTTCCGCGCCTTCGATCCTGCGCCCTCAACTGGCGGTGCTGCTGAACCTGCAACTCCAGCGGGCGGTGCAGGTGAGGACAACGCTGTTGTGGAAGGGGCATCCCTTGCAAGTGACGGCAGTGTCCAGGGATGACGAAATGGTTTGTTGGCGGCGCCTTTCCTGTTTGGCTTCTACAAGATGAACCATCCCTCGTGGAGGCGTTTAAACTTGTGATTGGTACTGGGAGAACAATATGTCTTGTAATATTTGTTTGAGATTTTTGCGATTTCCTTCCCATTTGTTTGGTGTTCTGCATCGGCAGGGCCTGACCCCGCGCATACCTCAGTCGCCGTTGGGTCGTCCGGATCACCAGGACGAGACCAAGGGGTGAGGGGCTACGTGGCCAGTTAGGCTCCTGAGTCGCGATGCTTAGGAGTCCCCCTTGACGCGCAAACAACTTACAGAAAGGAAATGCAGGAGTAGGCCTAGTGTTCTACGTCGGCAGGGCCCGACCCCGCCCATACCTCATCCGCCGTTGGGTCGTTCGGATCACCAGGATGAGACGAAGGGGTGAGGGGCTACGTGGCCAGTTAGGCTCCGGAGTCGCGATGTTCAGGAGTCCCCCTTGACGTCCAAATGACCTTCATACCTTGGCTCTGCTCGGGAGGGCGCGTGATGACCAGGTCCGAGAGACCTGGCAGGGTGGCGTACGCTTGGGCGTGACCCGAGCACAGCCCCTGTGCCCAGCTCCCTCGCGCGGCTCTTCCGAGGGGAAAGCGTTGCGGTGAGGCTGGACACCGAGCCAGGTGGCTCCCTGAGGTTGGTACGGCCAAGGGGCCGCCCTCAGTTGTTTATCACCAGCGCGGAGCATAGCGCTTCCGCACTTGCATGGGCATAGCCGCTCCTCGACCGTGTCGACTGCCAGGGCGGAGCATGGTGCTTCCACTGGTGCGTGGGTGAGGGCTCCCTCTGAGTGGAGCCCCGGGGCGTGTACAGCCCCGCCCTGACATGTGGCTTGCACGGCAGGGCTGGACGAGGTGTGTTTGGGCACTCGTGAGCGAGCGCGGGACTAACGAGGCCCTACCTCAAGGCGGGTTGCGCCTGGTCTTGATTCCTGATGGCTGCGATGGTCCTGCGAGATGGTTAGGCAACCCGCGCCGGGCGAATCTCCTGAGGCGATCACATGAGAAGGCCAGACACCAACGACCCCAGGAGGTGACGTGAGCGGGACCGGCCCGCCAGACAGAGCTCAGTCGTTGGTTTTATCGACGCTACAGGGACGGACCCAAGCACAGACGCCGTGCCTAGTCTTCTCATGCGAAGAATCCTGAAGAAAGACGACCGGCGCGCGGCTCCCGCGGTGGCGAGGCACCGGGTCGCGCGCCCTAGCCTGCCCATCCATGACTAGCTCATGCAAGAACAAGGCACCAAGGGCCACGGGAGGTGACGTACACGGGAGCAGGCCCGCGAGCCGGAGCTCAGCCTCTTGGGTTTGGCGACGCTGCAGGGACGGACCAGAGCACAGACGCTGTGCCAGTTCTCGTCATGAGGTGGTCGTGGGTGGGCTTGCTAGGGCGTGCGACGTTCAAGGCATCGTAGTGCTGGGCAGGCAGGTGGTAATCGTAGGT
Source organism: Aegilops tauschii subsp. strangulata (assembly GCF_002575655.3). Classification (NCBI taxonomy): domain Eukaryota; kingdom Viridiplantae; phylum Streptophyta; class Magnoliopsida; order Poales; family Poaceae; genus Aegilops; species Aegilops tauschii. The sequence continues at coordinate 140,988,503 of NC_053040.3, read as the reverse complement.
AACTCGTGCGAGGGAACAAGCTAACTTAGGTAAATGCAAGAATGATACATGCCACTGGGACGGACCCGAGCGGCCTGGAGATGATGCAGCCTGAGGGGCGCCCCCAGTAGAGTAAGCTAAAGACGCAAAAGGATACATGCCGCAGGGACAGGCCCGCGCGACCTGGGAATAATGCAGCCCGAGGGGCGCTCCCAGCTGAATAACTTGGAAAATGTCACCTGGTTTCGTTGTCGAAGGAGTGTTGGGGTAGCCGAAGACGCGTGATGAAGGAGCCGCTCCTCATGAGTCGCCAGGGCCCTAAGCCTCTGGAGGCTCTGGGGGCTCGGGCGGTTCCTTGAGGACCGTCTCCATCTCTGCCAGGACTGCGTGATGCCTGGCCTCCTCAGCTTCCAGGATGCTCTGTAGGTGACGCTGGTGGGCGGCTGCCACGTTCGGCAAGCCAAATGGCATACGAACATAGCTGTGAGGTGGACCCTCGCAGCGCCAGACGTGCGAAGGACAGAAGCGCTCCTGAGACGCGGCTCTGTTGAGCCCTGGAATGTCGATGTAGACGCGCAGCCCGCCGTCCTCGCCAGGATGGGGAGCTGTGCCAGGTGGGCGGCGGTTGTCACGCATGGTCCTTGCTTCTTGAAGCTTCTGGGTGGCCTTGATGATGAACTCCTGAGCACCAGGCGCTCCTTGCCCAGTGCTCTCTTGAGGGAAACGTGCCGCAAAGCACGCCTCCATGTGGTGCCCGAGCGCCTCCCTCGTGATGTTGGCTAGGTCTGAGGCCCTCCAGAAGAAAGCCCCCGAGCCTCGCCCGAGGAGGGCGTCGGGCGCGCCTTCCTATGCGAGGGAGGGAGGCGCCCCAGGCGCGGGCGCTGATCCTGAGGTGGCGCCGCTGGAGACGCCGGTCTCCTGAGGCCCTGTGTGGAGTGGTTGCTTCTTCTTCTTGGGGATGGCCTCAGGAGGGTACTGGACGCCCTCGCTGTCGGGGTCTTTGATTGCTGCGGCCTGGAAGGCGCGCTCCAGGGAGCACACTGCATCTCTTTTTTCGCAGGGGACTGTGGTGATTCCGCCGCTTCCTGGCATCTTGAGGACATTGTAGCCGTGGTGGGTCACTGCCATGAACTTGGCTAATGCCGGATACCCAAGGATGGCATTGTACGGCAGACGGATGTGGGCGACGTCGAAGTCAATGAGCTCGGTGCGGTAGTTGTCGCACTGGCCGAAGGTGACAGGGAGGCAGACCTACCCTATCGGGGTGGTGGAGCCATCGGTCACTCCTGAGAAGGGCTTTGGTAGGCTGTAGCTGGTCGTATGGCACTTGGAGGTTGTCGAATGTCCCGACGGACAGGACGTTGAGCCCTGCGCTGCCGTCAATGAGGGTCTTGGTGACTTGGACGTTGCTGATGACAGGCGAGCAAAGCATCGGGAGGGCGCCGGCGGTCGCCGCGCACTTGAGCTGGTCTGATGAGTTGAAGGTGCTGGCGCACTTGGACCACCTGAGCAGGCGCGTGGCCTCGAGCCTGGGAAGAGCCGCATTCACTGTGCGAGCAAACTTCTTGAAGACACGCTGGGATGCTGGGGCCTGAGCTCCGCCCAAGATGCAAGCAATAGCACACGGTTCTTGGAAGCCCCCAGCCCCCTCGTCCCGATGGTGGTCGTCGTTCCTTCTCGGTGGTGGCGGCAGTGGAGGGAGACCAGCATTGCCCTGAGGGTGGTACTCGCGCGGCTGGTCCCTCTAGGCGCCCTCACGAGGCTGGTCCTGCCAGCGGTCCTCACGAGGACGGTCTCGCCACTCCTGGCGGGGGCCGCGATCCTCCCAGCGTCCCCCACCTCGTCCTCCTCCTCGGCCGTAGCCCCGGTCGTTGCGCTTGGGGCGTCGACCGAAGCGTCCATCTCGGATGGCCCTGAGCTCCTGACAATCGTTGGTGTTGTGGCTGTGTACGTTGTGGAAGGCACAGAACGGACGGCTGCTCTTGGACGACTTGGGGTGGTCCCGGCCACGCTTCGTGTCTGGCTCCGCCGCGAGCATGGCCACCCCCTTGTGCTTCACGTCCTTGGCCTTGGCTTTCTTCTCCTCTGGGTCCGTAGCAGGGAGCTCGAGGAGGGAAAGGCGCCCTTTCTTAGCCCTTGCGCACTTGGTCGCCATGTTGAACAGCTCCAGAGCCGTGCATAGCTCCTCGTGGATGGCGAGCTCCTCCTTCATCTTGACGCCGCGGACGCCATTAGAAAACGCTGAAATGATGACCTCGTCCGTCACCTTGGGGATCTTGAGGCAAACGCTCTTGAAGCGCTGGATGTATTTCTGCAAGGTCTCTCCTGGCTGTTGCTTGATGCGGCGCAGGTCACTTGCGGCCGGAGGGCGGTCGCGAGTGCCCTGGAAGTTGGCGACGAAACGGCTGCGCATCTCACCCCAGGAAGAGATCGACCCCGGGGGCAAGTTCAGGAGCCACGAGCAAGCACCATCCTTGAGAGCCATGGGGAACCAGTTCACCATGACTTTCTCGTCGCCGTTGGCCGCCTCGAGGCTCAGCTCGTAGAGCTGCAAGAACTCCGCAGGGTCAGGGGTGCCGTCGTAGAGAGGAGGCAGGTCTGGCTTGAACTTGCCCGGCCAGACGACCCTACGCAGCTATGAAGTGAAGGCGCAACAGCCTACCGTGGCCATCGGGACCCTTTGCAGAGGTGGAGCCTGCCTTTGATGTTCGCGCACCGCCACCGCAGGCGGCACGCGGTCTTGTCGTGGTGGCGCCGGGAGCGCAGGAGCATTTTCTTGCGGCCGGGGAACATCTTGGCAGCTTCCTTCTTCTCACGCGGGTGCCCGGCGCGACGGGTCGCGCCGAGGGGCCGCGCGTCTTGGCGCCAGGGCGCCGTCTTGGTGCGTAGGTGGTAGAGGCGCTCCGTGGGCTACGTCACCCGCAACTGGAGGAGGGCGAGGTAGCGAGAGAGACGGGATAGGCGAGCCCCCAGCGGCGCTGACGAGCTCGGCGATGCGGTCCAACCAGTTCTCGTAGAGGTCGTTATCGGATTTTGGGTTCCGGCAAAACCCTTAAGGTTCGAACACTAGGGTGCGCATGAAGATCTCTCCCTTCCTCTAGCTCGCTCTCTCACCGCGATGTCAAAGCTCAGCACATCGAATCCGAAGAACAGGGGACACAAGAGTTTATACTAGTTCGGGCCACCGATGCGGTGTAATACCCTACTCCAGTGTGGTGTGGTGGATTGCCTTGTAGGCTGAGGATGAACAAGTACAAGGGAAGAATAGCCTCCTGAGGAGAGGTGTTCTAGAGCTCGGTGAGCTTGTGTGGGTGATGGTGATCTGAATGATCCGTCCGACCTCCCTCCTCTATGCTAGGGTGGTGGCTAGGTCCTATTTATAGTGGCCTTAGTCCTCTTCCCAAATATTAGGCGGGAAGGGATCCCACAACGGCCAATTTGAAGGGGGACAGCTAGTACAAGCAATCCTGACAAAAGGTGGTCTTCGCCTGCCAAAGGCTCTGGTGGTGACACCGTCGTGGGCTCCGCGATGACCTCCGTCCTGCCGTCCTGCTGGTCTTGGTCTCGTTGCACCGATGTGGAAACCTTTGCCTGATGCCTCGGGACTCCTCGCCTGCGCCTGCCCCTTTAGCACCAAAGAGGCAATGGGTACTCTGCGCCCGCTGGCGCCCGCCTGGCGCCCACCTGGCCTTGGTCGTCATGGCTTATGTCATGGGAACTTCACGAGGTGCCCCTTTCCTTGATCTCTCTGCCCCTCACGAGCCAGCCTAGTGAGGCCGCCCCCGAGGGGGTCTTGTGTCGTCCGCCTCACGAGTCTTGGCCCCTCGCGAGGGTCTTGAGTGTTTGCTAGTGAAGATGGGCCATAGCAGGCCGTTGCCGGGGCCATGCCATGGGCCACAAGCAGGCAAGTCTGGGGACCCCCATTCCCAGAACGCCGATAGTCGTGACAAATCATATGGACTGAACATCCATGGGACTGGAAATCCTGGTGGGTGCGCTAAACCCTGCAATGCATACACATATTGGAGTGTAACCATAATTGATAAACCGCCCTCACAAAAAAGATGATCTGGATACTTCAAAATATGTAGACTGAATTGAGTGGACAGACATTAACATAGACTGTTCTCAGGACTGACCACACACCAAAAGCAGCAGTACTAAACAATACAGTGTTTACAAACACAAATCAAGTACTGAACAATAGTATTTACTATAGACAAGCAAAGTTGCACTAATTAAACTCTGTAGACTATTTCTTGCCACCGACCTACAGGATGAACCCTGCATAACATACTAGGCCATGGACTTCGTGAGAGATGTCTACCTGCACCAGCACCATATCATCAACCTTGGAGAACCTAATAGAGTGGTCTTTCCACTCATAAACATGACGATGAAGACATGCCGCATCAGATTTGTCGGGAAGCTTTACAAGAACCACACCCTTCGTAATCGAAGGTACAACCAGGAAATTGTTGTGGTCAAGTATAGCCTCAAGAACACGTCTGACAACAATGCTACAGGAAAACACTAGTTCAGGACACGTGGAGAGAAGGACGCAGCAGCTGGATAGTTTAGCAGTAGAACTCATCCTCAGGTCTTCCAGTTCACATGGCATGACTTTGAGAACTTCATCTCCACCGCGTACCTGGTTCTAATTCAAACAGAAACCAAATATTTTAGTACTACCTCCATTCAGAAATATAAGATGATTTTCTATATTTTACTCCATATATGACTACATATACATACAGAAATGAGTGAACAAAGACACTAGAACATCTCTTCAAAGGCATGAGAGTAGAGGGATTACTTGCAATATCCATAACACAAGTTACTGAGGCAAATATACCCTCTTCAAAGGTAGCATTGATGTTCATAAAGTAGTTGAAAGTAATCTATAAGAAATCAATGTCAACCTCTCGCATGTTTTGGTCAAAAGAGGAATTTAGAACCGTCATTTGGCACACAAAAATCACATGCAAGATCACCCAGAAAGTTGTACTACTAGTACTAGTACTGCGTGTTAGATGAAAGAACACGATCAAGATCGAGAAAAAGATCGTCAAGAAGAGGTATTACCTGGACTTGCTTAATGAGGGATCCCGGAGAGGGGGGCTTGGACAGGGCGATGGCTTTGAGCTTGTCTGCGGTAGTCTTGGCGGGGTGCTTGCGCTTCTTCATACCATGAGCCTCGACGGTTTTGGCCAGAGGCATAGACATCACTTCGGCCGGTGCTCCAGCGTCCATCAAGAAAATGTCAAATAGAAATAAAAGAAAAGAAACCATAATCACAAACCCAAAAGAAGAATAGAGAGGGAGTTATAGGATCAGTCTCGGGGTTGCAAGACCGGGCCTTGGCCAGAATCAACACCATTGATGCGCTCACCTTTCCATCTTTGGGAGAGAAGAACAATGGCAGAAGCAGGTCGGGGTTTTCTTGAAGAAATGAGGAACAAGATGAGGGAGAAGCGAGTGGGGGGTTTTCTTCAAGAGAGGAAGCTGAGAGAGAAGAGGGAAATGATGGTTGCTTCGTTCGTCCAACTTACTACTGGAAAGGAGGGGTTTGTGATTTGACGACTCATTGGGCATTACTGCAGCGCTTCGATCGGGGTAGTCTACCGTGTAGTTGGGCACTCTACTATGGAGTAATTTAGTGCATGGCTGGTGGACCCCGATGCTGGCTGTCCCACACGTCGGCGAAAGTGAGTAGCAAGGTTCCCGACGACCATCGAGGAGGATCCGCACGGTAGAGCGTGTCCACTATTTTTCTGAAGAAAAACAAATGATTACAACAAGCGTTTCCACTCTTACGACGGAGGAGTGCGAAACACGCCAGCCACTTGAACATACACAATGCTCCTACTACTAGGCATGTGCAGTGGTTCATACGTCAGTACTACATAATCTTGTTGCTAGTGTAGTAAGATATGACGATAACAAATGATGTTGTGCGCATGTCAACTATATGAACAGTAATGTAACATAGTACCGCTTTCTCGACTGTCCGGTCGAGAATGAACGGTGAGATCAATGTTAACAGAACTAGGTCTACAACACATGGAGAGTACGGTGCTACAGTACTCCATGAAACATGAACCATATGAAGCACGAATCATTGTTAGGCAGGGTGTATGAAGGGTGCACGGGATGTTAGCAAAAGTTCCCTTCTCGACCCACTTTTGGGTGTTTGGCATAGTGCATGAAGGGTGCATGAGTCCACACTAGTAGGTTAACACAAATACACGAAGAGGGAACAACTATATTGAGATGAGAATGCAACCAAACACACCCACACACTTTGTGCTATAGTGACCGATCTGCACCGTCTGAGTTTGATCCAACGGTCATGTTGCGCCGAGACATGGACATGCACATGCAGAGGATGCCTAAACACCACCGAAGTCCCTCTGCTTCTCGAGGTGCACGACGTTGGTGATGCAGGGTGCAACCGCCCGCAGAGCCCGCTCCCGGTCGACGGGAGCCAGCTTGTCAAAGACGGCGTCCAATGGCCCGAATGGATTCCGGTGACGGAGCGCTGAGAGGATTCACCCGACAACAGCGGCGGCAGCCTGCTGTCGGATGTGGGGTTTCAGCAAACCCTTAAGGTTCAAACACTGGGGTGCGCGCGAAGTCTCTCCCCCCTACCGATCAACGCTCTAGCTCGCTAAGATCTCGCGGACGAACTCGACGAACTCGCAACACAGAAAGACACAAGGTTTATACTGGTTCGTGCCACCGTTGTGGTCCAATACCCTACTCTAGTGTGGTGGTGGTGGATTGCCTCCTGGGCTGATGATGAACAGTACAAGGGAAGAACAACCTCCTGAGGCTGGGGTGTTCTTGTGCTTGTGTAGTTGAGGATGATCTGAACCAGTTCGGGATTAGTTGCCTCCTACTGTGGTGGCTAGTTCTATTTATAGAGGCCTTGGTCCTCTTCCCAAATATCGAGCGGGAAGGGAGCCAACAACGGCGGGCAAATTTGAAGGGGGACAGCTAGTACAAGCTATCCTGACAAAAGCGATCTTCGCCTGCGAAAAGCTCTGGCGTGACGCAGTCTTGGGCTCCACGATGACCTCCGCCTTGCCGTCCTCCTGGTCTTGGTCTCGTTGCACCAATATGGCAACCTTTGCCTGATGCCTTGGTACTCTTCGCCTGCGCTGGCCTCCTTAGCACCAAAGACGAAATAGGGACGCTGCGCGCACTGGCGCCCGTCTGGCACCCGCCTCGTACCGTTCGTCATGGCTCACGTCACGAGAGCCTCGTGAGGTTTGCCTTGCCTTGATATCTCCGCTCCTCGTGAACCTGCCCGGCTAGGCCACTCCAGAGGAGGTCTTGCGTTGTCCGCCTCGCGAGGCTTGGACCCTCGTGAGGGTCTTGGGTTCCTTGTTGACGAAGATGGGCCGTACGGCCTGCTGCTTGGCCACGCTGTGCTGAGCCATGCTTGAACTTCTCAAAACAAACATGTGTTGAGCACCATGTTTATTTTAGAGTATAGCTTGACGGATCTTACCTCCGTGAGAAATCTTGAAGAGCAATTGAAGAATTAAAAGAATTCTTGACGAACCACCATGTAGAGCCTCCATAAAGAACTCCGGTAATATAAGAATGATCAAACGAAATGGAAACTTAAAAAGAACTCCGGGAGAAGCCTTGCAATGATTAGATGAAGCTTTGAAATGATATAACCGAGAAAACTTGGAACTCCGGAAAGAAAAGATGAACAACTTGGAACCGAGAGTTTGATATCGTGAACGAACTCCAAAAGAAGGGATTAAACACTTGGAGGAAACAAGAATAAGAATTACATTACGCGTATCCTTCACCAATTTAGATTGATGACAATCAACGGATCTTGCATACTACTTATTCTCGTAGAAAGGATTAAGATAGATATTGCGCAAACTTGGGAAGGTCTTTATCGAACCACCGGTAGGATTGAAACAACGAATAAATTGATATGATAACGAAGGAATTGAAATCTTGAACGAACCACCGCGAGAATTGAAAACAATTGAAGAAAAGAGGACGAAACACCGTAAGAATTAAAGAACGCGCGAAAATACTCAAGGGAATTTGATACACGAGAACGAAGAGATCACGAGCTGATTAGAGAATACTTGGACGATGCACCGGAATAATATGGAGATGACCGAAGAGACAACAATTTAGAATAATTGGAGAACGAAGCTGAAAACTTAGAACGAAGAAATCTTATAAAATGATGGCCTTCGGAGAATCAAACTGAAAAGACTCATGAATTGCTTGGATGGGTGAAAAGAATTCTCGCAATCGAAAACAATTATGAGAGGATGGCATAAGCTAGAACCATGAATCTTCAAGAGAACGGACCAAAATTCAAGAGAAATTCTTCTTCGGTCTTCAAATGTGGAGAATGATGATGAGAAACACCACCATGAATCATTGAGATACTCCGTGATGAAAAATTAGAATGGTTGAACCAACGATGAAAAGAATTTGAAAGCGATCTTGGAGAAGAAATATGACTGATGATAACTCATTTTTACGTCAAACTTCGAAAAGAATTTGGGAATAACTCCAGAAAAATTAGAAGAGTCAGGTAAGATCCTGGAAAAAAGACCTGTGGGTTAGGGCCCACTCAAGAGAAACACCATTGAAATGATAAGTTGAAAAGGAGATTGCACCGGTTGAATTAAATGGCTTGAATGAGATAACATCCTCAAAAGAACTTGAGTGAATTGAGAATGGGAACTTGAATCCTCTGGGATAACTTCAGCACTCCGGAACAATTGAATAGCAAACGGGGAATGATTAAGAGATGAACCAACATACGAAAACACTTGAAACGAGGAAGGGAATATGATCAACACCGAAAGCTTGAATTGAATCCACCGGAGAAGAAAAAGAATGAAGAATGAAAAACTTGAAGTTACGTGAGCATCTTCATGGAAAATCACCGGATAAGAACATTGAAAGAAAAGAATGAAGAGACTTTGCATCAATAAAATGGATACTTGGTTAAGACATCTGATTCCTTGAAGAAAAAGGGTGGGAGGGCGGGAAAAACAAAGGCAACTTGGGTCGGATGAAACGAACACCGTTGAGAAAACTTAGAGTTGATCTTTCGGATGGGGAGAATGATGGGATCATCTTGAAGAGAAACACACCAGTTGGAAATAGAATTAAAATGGCAATCTCGATGATCAAGAAGGATTAATATACACATAGAAATATGAGAACACCGTTTAGGGAAGGTATGGATTCAACATTTGACTTCGAAGCAACTCGAATACCACAACTTAAAACAAAACAAAGGATTGGCTTGCGGAATAAGCCGGAACAAACATATGATAGATATTTCGTCCGAAGTTTTCGTGGTGGGGCCCACACGGGCTCAATCGTACAGCATCATCATGTACAAGGCTGTGCACATGACATACGAAGCGTCCCCGAGTCGGCAAAGCCATGGACTCTTTAAGACACAACGAGACCACTGTAAAATGAACCGTATACAGGCGGACCACTAGACGTCGAACCCCAATCTCATATCATGCATCTGTCGGAAAGATATCCTAAGAGCTACTTGAATTCCCACTTATAAACTCCCGAAACTTTCTGGTTATGCAATCTCGTGTTGGGGATACAGGGGACACAAAATATATCACCCAAACTAACAATACCTAGATCCAGCTGTATCCATCCGTCAACACATAACCAAGAAAACTCTGGAAATCGTTTACCTCAACCTTCGAAAAACATCCATTATACGAGTTATGGCAATACTCCCGAACTCCCGCCCCAGTACTGGGTGGCGTCGAGGTGATCTCACCAACAACTGCATAAAAGAGATTTCGATGTCGGCGAAACTCAGGTATTCCAGAACTGCAACGATAAAATTGTGACGACAACACCTCGGAGCTCAACTCCCCGGGACACTGCCACAACCCCTAAATGTCAGGAGGCACCAAGAACAATGTTCTCGTCACAAAATCATCGGAACGATTCCAAGATACCCGCGTGATCCTAAATTTTTTTTAGTGAAATTTGAGGAGAGAATAGTCAAAACTACTACGTCAGGAGACCTCACCAGAGTGACGAAGGAACCGAGGAGTAAAAAGAATCCTACTCTCCGATATATATAATCCTAAGACTCAAAACATTTTTGTTCTAGACTCAACAACGCCAGCGATTCGATCAAGCAGGGGGCTCCTAAGTCGGGGATGGCTCTGATTACCAACTTGTAACGCCCACGATGCGGCTATATCTCCCACGTGTCGAGGCACGACTTAGAGGCATAACCGCATTGTGGTTTTGTCGCAAGAAGGGTCATCTTCACGCAATCCCATGTAATGAACAAGAATGGGATAAAGAGTTGGCTTGCAATCGCCACTTCACACAATACATAAATAAATCATACATCATTCAAGATACACACATAGGTCCGACTACGGAACCAAGATAAAAGAAGACAACCCAACTGCTAGATCCCTGATCGTCCCAACTGGGCTCCACTACTGATCAAAAAGAAAAGAAACAACACAACGAACAAGATCTTCATCGAGCTCCCACTTGAGCTCAGTTGCGTTACCTGCACTGGTATCAACGGCACCTGCAACTGTTTGGAAGTATCTGTGAGTCACGAGGACTCAGCAATCTCACACCCGCGAGATCAAGACTATTTAAGCTTATAGGAAGGTAAAAAGGTAGTGAGGTGGAGCTGCAGCAAGCACTAAGCATATATGGTGGCAAACATACGCAAAGGAGAGCGAGAAGAGAAGCAACGGAACGGTCGTGAACTAGCAATGATCAAGAAGTGATCCTGAACTCCTACTTACGTCAAACATAACCCAGAAACCGTGTTCACTTCCCGGACTCCGCCGAGAAGAGACCATCACGGCTACACACGCGGTTGATGCATTTTAATTAACGTCAAGTGTCAAGTTCTCTACAACCGGACATTAACAAATTCCCATCTGCCACATAACCGCGGGCACGGCTTTCGAAAGATAATACCCTGCAGGGGTGTCCCAACTTAGCCCATCATAAGCTCTCACGGTCAACGAAGGATAAACCTTCTCCCAGGAAGACCCGATCAGTCTCGGAATCCCGGTTTACAAGACATTTCGACAATGGTAAAACAAGACCAGCAATGCCGCCCGGATGTGCCGACAAATCCCGATAGGAGCTGCACATATCTCGTTCTCAGGGCACACCGGATGAACACTACGTACAACTAAAACCAGACCTCGAGTTTCCCCGAGGTGGCGCTGCAAGTGGCTCTAGTTTGGACCAGCACTCAGAGGAACACTGGCCCGGGGTTTTAAATAAAGATGACCCTTGAGTCTGCAGAACCCAAGGGAAAAAGGCTTAGGTAGGCAAATGGTAAAACCAAGGTTGGGCCTTGCTGGAGGAGTTTTATTCAAAGCGAACTGTCAAGGGGGTCCCATAAATCACCCAACCGCGTAAGGAACGCAAAATCAAGGAACATAACACCGGTATGACGGAAACTAGGGCGGCAAGAGTGGAACAAAACACCAGGCATAAGGCCGAGCCTTCCACCCTTAACCAAATATATAGATGCATTAATAATATAAGAGATATTGTGATATCCCAACATAAACATAATCCAACATGGAGCAATCTTCAACTTCACCTGCATCTAGCAACGCTATAAGAGGGGCTAAGCAAAAGCGGTAACTTAGCCAAACAACGGTTTGCTAGGAAGGTGACAAAGGTTAGAGGTTCATGGCAATTTGGGAGGCTTGAAGAGCAAGTGAATAGGTAACGCGGCACAGCAATAGAGCGAACAACTAGCAAGCAAAGATAGAAGTGATTTCGAGGGTATGGTCATCTTGCCTGAGATCCCGCAAGGAAGAAGAACGAGTCCATGAAGAAGACAAGCGGACGTAGTCGAACGAATCCTCACAACTCCGGAAAGAAACCGAAGCTCACGAGAGAAGCAACCCGGAAAGAAACAAACAACATAGTAAACAACCCCCACATACACATGGCATGATGCACAAACAAGTATGATGCATGTCCGGTTTAAATATGCATGGCAAAGTGCAACAAACAATACTACAAATTAAGTGGAGTTCAATATGCAACGAGTTGCATATTGACGAACACCACATTTAATTATTTAGTTCGCTCTTGTTTAAGTAACCAACAATATTAAATGTTGTTAACCATGGCAAGGGGTGAAGCATATGGAAACTATCTATGAAGGCAAGTTTGAATGAGGCCGGAAATAACAAACGACAAAACTGGAAAATCCTCATGTCATTTAACAATTTTAATGCAACCATCAATTATTTACATTTTAAATGTTGTTATCATGATGCGGATGACATATGCAAGGTTTAGGCAATTTTTATGAAAATGTGGACAAGAGCATGTTATGAAGCATTTGGTCACCATGGCGGAAGGAAGGGGTGCCACGGCAACGAATCCGAAAATGGTGCCACGGCAACATATCGGTTCCGGTAGCTCACGGAGATACCGGCACAAGGAGAATTGTGCGGATGTGTGAAACACGCAAGAGAATGGTGGGGTGCTCCCGGTTACCGGGTTCCCACGGAACGATGGCATGACAACGAGGAGGAACATGGAATGACAACTCGAAAACGGTGCAACCACGAGCATCTCATACAACACACATGCATTCGGTCCACAGACGTCGTCTCGGGGTTATACCTTCGAAGCGTGCATTCAGGGCGAATCGCGTTCGAAGTGGAAGTAGTTGTTCACGGGGTCATCATGGAAGTAGTCGTTCTCACGACGGTAGTGGAAGTAGCGGTACACGCGGAGGTAGTCGAACTTGACGGTTCCGTTACACGGGTCTTCGGCGACGGTAGTGGAAGTAGTGGCACACGTTCGTTTTCGGAGAGGTACTTGACGAGTCCGAGGTCTTTGGGGCGACGGTAGTCGTTCACGTACATAGTCGCACAAGTTTCCGTAGGTGTTCGGGGTCACGGCGAGGAACTCGGCGTTTCGGTGCGGTGTAGAAGAAGTAGACGTTCTCGAAACTCGCAGTGGAAGTAGTGGTACACGGTCGTCGTGGTACTTGGCGAGTCCGCGTAGTCGTAGACGTTCCAAGGTACTAGCTGTTGCATGTAGCAAAACTTGAGGTGCTCCTGTAGCAGAACTTGAGGTGCAGTGGTGGTGTGCTCGAGCAAAACCCACGGGGACAGGGCACCGGAGGAGGAACATCGACGGCTTGGCGAGGCGAAGCAGAGGGCCGCGGGTGCTGGGGTTGGCGATGCAGAAGACCACGGCGGCGGTGGCTACTGGCGCGGTGACGGGGAACGGAAGGCGACAGCGACGAGAGGAGGCAGGCGCAGCGACGGGGAGGTAGTGGAGGCACTGGTCGCGGAGGTCGATGGAGAGTGGCTTGGCGCGGCCGCGGACGAGGGCTGGAGGCGAACGGCGGGTCGACGACGAGCTGGAGAGGGAGCTGCAGCGAGGGTCGCGGAGAGGCAGGAGGCGCGGCGCTTGTTGGAGGAGGGAGGCGAAGCAGCTCGGGGCAGCGGTGTGCACGGAGCGGTGACGGCCGCCGGAGGCGAGGACGCGGGGTCGAGGCAGAGGCGACCGGCGGGGAACTCGGCGTCCATGGCGGGGCGACGCTGAGTCGAGGCGCGGGGCGGAGATGATGAGCTAGGCAGGCCAGAGCAGATCGGGCGCGGGCGCGTCGAGGTCACCAACGTCCGGCAGGGCCGCGGCGGTGGACTTCGGCGTGGGAGCCGAATGGAGGCGGGGCGACGATGGCGCTGGAGGGACGGGGCGAGGGAGCGAGGGGGATCAAGGGCTGCGCGTGGGTGGCGGCGTGAGGGAGGAGATCGGGAGAGATGGGGATCGAGCGCTGGGTGCGGGCTAGGGTTAAGAGGAGGGTTTAGGTGGGCTGGCCTGCTGGGAGGCCGAATTGACCAGCTGGGCTTTCTCCCTTTCTTCCTTCTTTTCTTTATTTCCTCAACCAGAACTTTAGAGAAAAGACGGAGGTGCTAGAGGTGGAATATTTCAGAAAAGAAAATAACTCTGAAGTCTTGATAAAATACACAATTTGAATAAATTGGTTTGGCAATTTTTAGAGGAAGAAAAATAATTCAAGTTTGAATTGAATTCAAACTTGAGCCATTTCTTAACCCAACCAAAACAACTTTAAAAGAGATGAGATTTGACAAAGAGGTAGTTGGCATGGTTTAAGATTTACAGAAAGTAAGTGAACATTTAACTGGAACAGAAAAATACCACTTGCAATAAATGGGTGAGAATAGAAAGGAAGACGCTTGTGATGGGGTGTTGCACTAGATGATGTTTTAGATGGAAAGGGCAAGATGAAACAGAAAAGAAGATGAGAAGAAGGAGTAGGATTACAAAGTGTCCAACATGTTGAACATTTAGGAAGGGTCTCGATAAGAGGGAAAAGAATTGTTGGCAAAGCTTGGAGGTGAAACTTGAAGTGGAAATAGGCATGGGAATTATTTTGCAAGTGTGTTCCGGTTAATTCCAAACTAATGGAATATTTATAATAGCTCCATAAATATTAGGAGGATATGTTATAAAGAGAAGTCACCCTTCCCTCGATTTAAATAGATCGAAGATCCATGCAATTTATTTAGTTGAGTTTTAAAAATTAATGACATGATGGCATGATGACATGATGCAATGCAAAAATAAAAGAGCAAGCACCAAAAGAGACACGCGGTGATCACGAAAAAAAAGGAAGGCGTCTGGAGCGTCGGTCTTGGGGCGTTACACATGGGGTAGCATGCCCTCGCGTCCCGCAGTACGGTGCTGACGAAGTACACCGGGTGCTCGACGAGGGCTGGCACACTGTTGAGGCTCGGGTCCTACGGAGATTGTGGCATATCCTGAGGTGGAGGGTTTCCTGAGACCTGACCGTCCTCAGGAGCTTCTGCGATGTTGCCCTGCTGAGCTTGGTCTTCCGCCGCTGATGGCTCTGCTGCGCCTTCCCGACCCTGCGCTGCATCAGCTCTGGCTTGGCGCGGCACAGCCTTGTCTTGGCGCTCCTCCCGAACCGCCACCAGCGCCGCGCTGGCGGAGTACGGGGTGGCGGCAAGGTAAAGTACCAGAGGCTCGAGAGGCCGTGGTGCCACCATCACCGGGGGGACTGGTGAGGTATTTCTTAAGGTCTTGGAAGGCCCGGTCGGCCTCCGGGGTCCACTCGAAGGGGCCCTTCTTCTTCATGAGCTTAAAGAAGGGTAAGGCGTGCTCGCCTAGCTTGGAGATGAAACGCCCTAACGCGGTCACCCGCCCTGCTAGCTTTTGCATCTCGTTGAGGGTCTATGGTGGGCTCATGTCTTCGATGGCCTTGATCTTCTCCGGGTTCGCCTCGATCCCTCTGTGGGATACGAGGAACCCTAGTAGCTTGCCGGAGGGGACGTCAAACACGCACTTCTCCGAGTTAAGCCTCAAGTTCACCCGGCGCAAGCTCTCAAAGGTCTCCTCCAAGTCTTGAATCAACGTCCTCGCCTCGCGAGATTTGACCACTATGTCATCAACGTAGGCCTCTGTGTTCCTACCGAGCTGCCGCCCGAAGGCGATGTGCATCAGCCGCTGAAAGGTTGCGCCTGCGTTGCGTAGGCCAAAGGGCATGCAGGTGTAGCAGTACACCCCACATGGTGTCAGGAAGGCCGTCTTATCCACATCCTCCACCGCCATCTTGATTTGATGGTATCCAGAGAACGCATCCAGGAAACATAGCAAGTCACACTCGGCGGTGGAGTCGACGATTTGATCGATGCACGGAAGGGGGAACGGATCTTGGGGGCAAGCTTTGTTAAGGTTGGTGAAGTCGACGCACATCCGTTCCTTCCCACATTTCTTCGGTACTACGATGGGGTTTGCCAGCCAATCAGGGTATCGAACTTCTCAAATGGTACCAGCCACCTCCAGCTTGCGTGTCTCTTGGACGATGAAGGCCTGCTTCTCAGTGGACTGCCGTCTCGCCCGCTGCTTCACGGGGCGCATGTTGGGGCACACCCTTAGATGATGCTGGATCACCTCTCTCGGGACCCCTACCAGCGGATTGGGCTCCCACGCGAATATCTCCTTGTTTGCGCGCAAAAACCTCACCAAAGCTTCTTCTTGTCCCGGGTCAAGGCTGGTTCCTATGGTAAAGGTGGCCCCTGAAGACCCGTCCTCGTCAACCGACACCTGCGTGGTCTCCGCCTTGTCTTGGGTGAACAACTGCTTCTTCTTGGCTGGCGCGGTCTCCCTGGCCTCGGGCGTACTGGCGCCGGCTGGCTGCGCTGCTGCCGCGGTCTTGAAGGCGAGCCTGAGCGCCGTCACTGCCTCCTTAGTGTCCCCCTTGATGGTGAGGACGCCCTTGCTCCCTGGCATCTTCATGAGGGTGTAGGCCGGGTGAGTCGCCGCCATGAACTGAGCAAGAGCCGGGTACCCGAGTATGGCATTGTACGGGAGGCCGATGCGGGCGATGTCGAAGTCCACCAGCTCAGTGCGGTAGTTGCCGCGCTTGCCGAAGGTGACGGGGAGGCGGATCTACCCCAGAGAGTGGGCAGCTCCACCACCCACTCCTGAAAAAGGTTTGCTGAGGTTGAGCCGCTCGGCGACACGTGGAGGAGGCTGAAGGCTTCTACGGAGAGCAAGTTGATGCCGGCACCGCCGTCGATGAGGGTCTTGGTGACGGTCACGTTGCAGATGGTAGGCGTGCAGAGCATTGGGAGTATGCCAGAGCCGGCGGTGGAGCCGGGGTGGTCTTCTGAGTCGAAGGTGTGGTCGGCCTCCGGCGCAACCCAACCCGGCAGAGCCCCCGGGCGCTTGGAGGCTGCCCCAATCTGACGGAAGAAAGGCTTGACGTGGCGATCTAAAGGCGGTGCTTGAGAGCCACCCAGCAGCGCCGCGACTGCGTGGTGCGCCGGCACCGCGTAGCGCGCGGTGAAGAGGTTGCGGAGTTCCTCCCAGGACGCCACCGTGGACACCGGGAGGTTGAGCAGCCAGGCGCGTGGCTCGCCGGCGAGGGCCATGGGGAACCAGTTGGCCATGATCTTGCCTTCGCCTCCGGCATCGAGGATGGCCTCCTCGTACGGCTGCAGGAACGGCGCCGAGTCTGCCGTGCCGTCGTAGCACGGCGGCATCTCGGGCTTGAACTTGGCTCGCCACTGCACTCGCCGCAGGGCGGGGGCCAGGGCTCGGTACCCAGACTCCCTGCTGCTAGTGTCGGTCGCAGAGGTGGGTGGCGGCGCACCTGCCATGGGAGCGAAGCGCGGCGACATGGGGCGCAGGTTGGTGGAGGGGAGCTCCGGCGCACCCCTACCTGGTGCGCCAAATGTCGGATGTGGGGTTCCGGCAAACCCTTAAGGTTCGAACACTGGGGTGCGCGCGAAGTCTCTCCCCCCTACCGATCTACGCTCTAGCTCGCTAAGATCTCGCGGGCGAACTCGACGAACTCGCAACACAGAAAGACACAAGGGTTATACTGGTTCGGGCCACCATTGTGGTGTAATACACTACTCTAGTGTGGTGGTGGTGGATTGCCTCTTGGGCTGATGATGAACAGTACAAGGGAAGAACAGCCTCCTGAGGTTGGGGTGTTCTTGTGCTTGTGTAGTCGAGGATGATCTGAACTAGTTCGGGATCAGTTGCCTCCTACTGTGGTGGCTAGTCCTATTTATAGAGGCCTTGGTCCTCTTCCCAAATATCGAGCGGGAAGGGAGCCAACAACGGCGGGCAAATTTGAAGGGGGACAGCTAGTACAAGCTATCCTGACAAAAGCGGTCTTCGCCTGCGAAAAGCTCTAGGGTGACGCAGTCTTGGGCTCCACGATGACCTCCGCCTTGCCGTCCTCCTGGTCTTGATCTCGTTGCACCAATATGGCAACCTTTGCCTGATGCCTCGGTACTCTTCACTTGCGCTGGCCTCCTTAGCACCGAAGAGGAAATAGGGACGCTGCGCCCAGTGGTGCCCGCCTGGCACCCGCCTGGTACCGTTCGTCATGGCTCACGTCACGAGAGCCTCGTGAGGTTTGCCTTGCCTTGATATCTCCGCTCCTCGTGAACCTTCCCGGCTAGACCACTCCAGAGGAGGTGTTGTGTTGTCCGCCTCGCGAGGCTTGGACCCTCGCGAGGGTCTTGGGTGCCTTGTTGAAGAATATGGGCCGTACGGCCTGCTGCTTGGCCATGCTGTGGGCCGCAGGCAGGCATGTCTGGGGACCCCCGTTCCCAGAACGCCGACACCTGCAACTCCTCCTTGTCCAGCTCCGCCCCCACCATCGCGCGGAGATGGCTCAGCTCCTCGGAGATATAGGTGAAGAAGGAGACCAGGTTAGGAAGCCGCAGCTCGTTGAAGTCGAACGGGTTTAGCCCGACGACCGGCATGGTCGCGCTGGCACGATGGTCGGCATCGCGCAGCCGCAACACGTGCGTGGCAACTTGTCCACCAAGTGGCTGAGGCGATCCTGGACCTCGTCACGATTGGCCCGCTCGCGCTCCAGCCGGCTCCCTTGACGGCCTATCGTATCTCCCGCTTTATGCAGCAACACCGCTGACGCCTTGAGCATCTTTGTGGTGGAGGCCTGCCGCTTTTGAAGCTCCATGAACTCCCGCACATAACGGAGGAGCATGGCACTCCTCTCCTCCTTGAGCTCACGGAGCTCCACGTCCTTGGACCTGAGCTCCGCATCCTTGGCCTGGAGCTCCTGTGTCAGGCACCTCACCTCAGACTCCGTGATTTGCTGCGCTGCCATTGCACCAGGTAGAAGCAATGAGGAGAGGAAGCAATGGGGGCGAAACGGCTGAAAGGCAATGCAATCTACGGGAAGGCGGAGGGAGCCAGCCGAGGAGCGGGGTGAATCTTTTGGTTTTCACCACGGGAAAACACCAGTCGACGACTTTTCACATCAGTGAGCAGTGGGTTTTGTAGGCGGAGTCATCATGACTAATTGCTGCCGCGCCTGCTCCCGTCAATCCAAAAATTAAAAATCCTGCCGTGCCTGCTCTCGTCAATCAAAAAATTAAAAATCCTGCAGCACCTGCTGCACCCAAAGACCAGGGCAATGCCGCGGGGGATATTTAAATTTACCTGCCGGCAAGGAGATACAAAAAGGGATTAAAAACAAATGTGGCGGCGGCCTAGCTAATCGGTCGCACTAGCCCAACTAGCTAGCCACCATGCTTCACTAATGTACTCGGCGAGAAAGGTGGTCTTTCGTGATTTGATGACTCATTTAGTTACTTCGGCGCTACGACCGAGGAGGACCCAGAAAACACGCGGTAGGGCATCCCACGTCTCGGCAAGGAAGAATATATGCGTGCACCACCTGGGAGGACCCCGAAACTGTCGGATGTGGGGTTCCGGCAAACCCTTAAGGTTCGAACACTGGGGTGCGCGCGAAGTCTTTCCCTCCTACCGATCTACGCCCTAGCTTGCTAAGATCTCGCGGACGAACTCGACGAACTCGCAACACAGAAAGACACGAGGTTTATACTGGTTCGGGCCACCGTTGTGGTGTAATACCCTACTCCAGTGTGGTGGTGGTGGACTGCCTCTAGGGCTCATGATGAACAATACAAGGGAAGAACAGCCTCCTGAGGTTGAGGTGTTCTTGTGGATAGGCTCTCGATCGGGTTGGATCAGGCTAAGATGAGATGAGATACCTCTACTTTGGTGGCTAGCTCTACTTATAGAGGCCCTGGTCCTCTTCCCAAATACCGAGCGGGAAGGGAGCCAACAACGGCGGGCAAATTTGAAGGAGGACAGCTAGTACAAGCTATCCTGACAAAAGCGGTCTTCGCCTGCGAAAAGCTCTGGTGGTGACGCCGTCTTGGGCTCCACGATGACCTCCGTCTTGCCGTCCTCCTGGTCTTGGTCTTGTTGCACCAATATAGCAACTTTTTCCTGATGCCTCGGTACTCTTCGCCTGCATTGGCCTCCTTAGCACCAAAGAGGAAATAAGGACGCTGCGCGTGCTGGCGCCCGCCTGGCGCCCGCCTGGTGTCTTTCGTCATGGGTCACATCACAAGAGCCTCGTGAGGTTTTGCCCCGCCTTGATATCTCCGCTCCTCGTGAGCCTGCCTGGCTAGGCTACTCCAGAGGAGGTCTTGCGTCGTCCACCTCGCGAGGCTTGGACCCTCGCGAGGGTCTTGAATGCCTTGTTGATGAAGATGGGCCGTACGGCCTGCTTGCTTAGCCACGCACTGGGCCGCAGGCAGGCAGGTCTGGGGACCCTCATTCCCAGAACGCCGACAGTAGCCCCCGGGCCCAAGTGCGCTCAGGCTTGGCTTCACGGCAAAGCCAAGGGTCAAGTTCGGAGCACCGCGGGCCCCAAAAGCCTGAGGCCTCGGTTGACGCGTGGCGGTTGATTGGACGTGGGCGTCTCCGCTTCCCCACACTGCCTCGGCAACTGCACGACTTGACAAGTCCCTGCGACATGCAAGGAAAACCATCATTACCTGCGATCATGGGAGACGCCGGTTGGCCTTCTCTTGCTATAAATGGGGAGGGGGGCGGAGCCCCCGTCGCCCATCTCTTTCTCGCTTGCTTGCTTCTTCCTCCTTGCTCCACTGCTGAAAAAAATGGCGCTGATCAGAAGGTTTTCTGCTGAAGAGAAAGGAAAGGCTCCCCGTGATGATCCGGGACCACTTCCTCCGAAGAAGAGGTCGATCCATCGCCGTGATGAAGCGACGATGCAGGTGGTGTCGAGGCCTTGGTGCGAGCGGCCTCCTCTAGGGTACCCGCTACCCTTGTATGCCCGAGCTGAGGGCTCGGGAGGTCGGAGCGACGAGCAGCGCCGCCCACGCCGTTTTCGGGGTCGCCGCGCCACGGCGACGCGTGCCGTCGCCCCTGGGATCCACGCCGCGGACTCCTCGCGCGAGTTGGTGCTGTGGGCGCCGATGCCTCCAAGCTCCTGGATCCGCTTCCCGCGGTTCTTCTCCGACGCGATGCCGTCGAGGGGGCCTCTCGAGCTCTAGTTGCAGCACGCCGACTGCAGCGCTCCGGCGACCGGAGCGGAGATCAAAGCGGTTCGCACCGGCAAGATCTTCATGACCCGCGGCTGGGGGGAGATCGCACGGGTCTGCCGTGCGAGGGGCGCCCTCGCGATCCACTTCGAGTACGATGGCGCTTCCATGCTCTTCTTCAAGGTCTTCGACGCCGAGGGCCGCCGCCTGGAGTGCTGCTCCGGAGAAGAGCGCCAAACTGACATGCGCTCCGCTCGCGGCCATTCCAGCAGCAGCAGCCCTTGGGAGTCCAGCAGCTCTCCTGAGCTTTACGAGACTCCGGAGACGAGCGATGACAGCTACGTGCCCCCGAGCCCTCGCCGCGCCCGGAGCGGAGCTGCGGCGTCCGGCCGTCGCCGCCGCTGATCTGGATGGGGTTGGCGTCGGCCTCCCGTGGCCCACTGTTGATGACGGCGTCTGCCACGGAAAGGTGTAGATAGGATCGCCCTTAGTATCAGCTTTTGTTTCCTGTGGAGAATCATGAATCACCCTGTGGGGGCATGTAAGGATCTGCAATGTCTTTTGTACTTATCTTCATTGTTATGAAAACTTGGTGAGCGCATGTCCCGTTAAGGCTCGGTCCCCCCTTTCTTTCCTGGCGATAGCTTGTTGCTCTATGCTGACAGGTCCCAGTCCCCAGGCAGGCTACATCCATCGCTGGTATGCCAGGTCGCGTGCCGTGGTCAAGGCCAGGAGGTGTGCGGCCCGAGGTCCAGTAAGAGCCCCTGAGGTGCGATGCTCAGGAGGTCCCCCTTAGCGCCCAAGCAGCCATGGTAAGGCAAGAGAGGGAGTTGACGTGGCCGCAATGGGGTCACAGGAATGCGAGGGTGACCATCAGGCCCCAACATTTGGGCGATCCGAGAGCGGGACTTATCTTGTCGACTTCGTGGCGACTCCTGACGTTGCGCCAGAGCTGCGCGCCTACTCGTGCGGCATAGCTAGGCTGGCCAATACAAGTTTCCCTCCCCTCATGCTCTCCTTGGTGCTCTACGTCCTCAGGTCCTGGCCCTCGAGCGAGCTCAGCCGCCGCTGGTATACCACGTCGCGATGCCGTGGTCAAGGCCAGGGGGTGAGGGCTGGAGAGCCAGTAAGAGCGCCTGAGTCGCGATGCTCAGGAGCACCCCTTTTAACGCGCAAGCGAATTGCACGAGAGAAAAGGAGACTCGCGGTGCCGCCTGCTATCCTTTCCTCGGGATCCCTGTGAACTGGCACGAGAAGAAACATGGTTTGCCATTACAGCTGTCAGCCTGCCGCTGGTTGCTCTGGATGAGGTGAAGGCACTGAGGGCCTGGTGAGGTGACGTGCGTGGGGCGTGCCGCGAGCCAGAGCTCAACTGCTCAGGTTTGTCGACGTGACAGGGACGGACCCATGCACCAGCGTCGTGCCTGTGTGGAGGCCCCGGGGGAGGCGATGATCGGGCAGGTGGTAGCAGTTGGCAGGTTAAGCATGGAGAGCAGATCAGCTTAGGTAAATGTAGGAAGATACATGCCACCGGGTCCGACCCAAGCGGCTTGGGGATGATGCAGCCCGAGGGGCGCCCCAGCAAGGTAAGCTAAAGACATAAGCAAAAGGGATACATGCCACAGGGACGGACCCATGTGGCCTGGGAATAATGCAGCCCGAGGGGCACTCCCAGCTAAACGAGCTTGGAAGATGCCACCTGGTTCTGTAGACGAAGTAGAGTTGGTGCAGCTAAAGGCATGCGTTGAAGAAATGACTCCTCATGAGCCTCCGGGACCCTGAGCCTCGGGAGGTTCCCTGGAGACCGTCTCCATCTCCTCCAGGACGGCGTGGTACCTGGCCTCCTGAGCCACCAGGACACGCCGCAGGTCGCGTTGATAGGCTGACGCCACGCTCGGCAAGCCAAAGGGCATGCGAACGTAGCTATGTGGCGGGCCCTCACAGCGGCCCACACGTGAAGGCCAGAAGCGCTCCTGAGAGGCGGCCCTATTGAGCCCTGGGACGTCGATGCAGACACGCAGCCCAGCATCCTCGCTAGGATGGGGAGCTGTGCCTCGTGAACGGCGGTCGCCGCGCATGGCTCTTGCGTCTTGCAGTTCCTGGGTGGTCTTGGTGACGAACTCCTGAGTGGTGGGCACTCCTCGCCCTGTGCTCTCCTGAGGGACATGTGTCGCGAAGCACGCTTCTAGGTGGTGCCCAAGCGCCTCCCTCGTGAGGCTGGCAAGGTCTGAGGCCCTCCAGAAGAGAGCCCTCGAGCCCTGCCCGAGGAGGGCGCCGGGCGCGCTTTCCTATGCGACGGAGGGAGGCGCCCCTGGGACGGGCGCCGATCCTGACGAGGCCCCTGCCGCGACGCCATCCTCCTGAGGTCCTGCGCGGCACGGCTGCTTCTTCTTGGGGGTGGCCTCCGGAGGGCCTTCACTTCTGCTGTCGGGGTCGTCGATTGCTGCGGCTTGAAAGGCGCGCTCGAGGGAGCACACCGCATCCCTCTCTTCACACGGGACCGTGATGATTCTCTGCTTCCCGGCATCTTGAGAACGTTGTAGCCGTGATGAGTGACCGCCATGAACTTGGCCAGGGCTGGATACCCGAGGATGGCATTGTACGGCAGGCGGATGTGCGCGACGTCGAAGTCGATGAGCTCGGTGCGGTAGTTCTTGCGCTTCCCGAAGGTGACAGGCAGGCGAACCTGCCCTATCGGTGTGGTGGAACCGTCGGTCACTCCTGAGAAAGGCTTGGTGGGCTAGAGTTGTTCATATGGCACTTGGAGGTTGTCGAACGTGTCGATGGACAGGACATTGAGCCCTGCACCGCCGTCGATGAGGGTCTTGGTGACCAGCACATTGCTGATGACTGGGAACACAGCATAGGGAGGGCGCCAGCGGTGGCTGCGCACTTGAGCTGATCCGCCGAGTTGAAAGTGATGGCGCATTGGGACCACTTGAGCGGGCGCGTGGCCTCGAGCTTGGGGAGCACTGCGTTCACCTCGTGAGCGAACTGTTTGAAGATGCGCTGAGAGGCTGGGGCCTGGGCGCCGCCAAAAATGGAGGCGATTGCACGCGGCTCCTGGAAGCCCCCAGCCCCCTCGTCCTGGTGGTGGTCGTCGTTCCTTCTTGGTGGCGGCAGCGGGGGAAGACCGGCGTTGCCTTGGGGGCGAGGCACCCTCGCGAGGTTGGTCCTGCCAGCGGTCCTCACGAGGTCGGTCGCGCCACTCCTGGCGCGGGCCACGGTGGTCCCAACGTCCGCCTCCTTATCCTCCTCCGCGGCCGTAGCCCCGGTCGCTGCGCTCGGGGCGTCGACCTAAGCGTCCTTCTCGTATGGCTCTGAGCTCTTGACAGTCGCTGGTGTTGTGGGTGTTCAGGTTGTGGAAGGCGCAGAATGGCAGGCCGTTCTTGGATAAATCGGGCTGATCTCTCCCCCGCTTGGTGTCGGGCTCCGCTGCGAGCACAGCTGCCTCCTTGCGCTTCACGTCCTTGGCCTTGGCCTTCTTCTCCGCCGCTCCTGCAGCTGGCAGCTCGAGGTGTAACGCCCCGAGACCGACGCTTCAGAAGACTTCCATATTTCGTGATCGCTGTGTGTTTCATTTGTGCTTGCTCTTTTATTTTTGCATTGCATCATGTCATCATGCCATCATGTCATTAATTTTAAAAAAAACTCAACCAAGTAAAATTGCATGGATCTTCGATCCATTTAAATCGAGGGAAATGCACATGGTGATTTCTCTTTATAACATATATCCTCCCAATATTATTAGGGAGCTATATTAAAATATTCCATTAACTTTGGAATTAATCATAACACACTTGCAATTTAATTCTCATGCCTTTTTGCTTCATGTTTGTTCTCCCAACTTTCTCCATAATTATTATCTTATTTATCAAGTCTCTTCCTAAATGTTCAACATTTTTGGACACTTCTAAAACCTTGTTCTAGTTCAAACCATTTGAATTAAATTCAAAGAGTTTGAATTTAAACTTTGATCATGCCCACTTCTATTTTTCCTGGATCAAGCTCATTTTTATGAGTCCGGAAAAATTAACCACCCGCGCAAATTCTATCCCTAACACTTCCTTTCTTCCCCTTTTCTTCTTTCATATTTTCTGTTTTGGGAAATAAAAGAAGAAGAGTGAGGGAGAGAGAGCTTAGCCCAGGAGGCCACTCAGGCCCAGCAGCAACCAGCCACCAAAAGCCCATCCGGCTCCCCTGTTTTAACCCTAGCTCTCTCACCGATCCCCCACTCCCCCTCGTCCATCCTCCAGCGCCGCCAGTGCCCGATCCCCTCCTTCCACCTCGCTGCAGCCACCGCAGAACCAGGCTGCCGCCCGCTCTCTGGTCCACCATCATCGTCGGAGCCCCGCGCCAAGACCGCCCCTCGCCTGGACCTGTCAAGCCTCGCCACCGGCCTGTTGCCCTGCTCGACCCCGGCCTCCACCATCCCGCTTTGAGCTCGGCCATTGCCTAGACATGCCCCTGCCTCGTCCTCCGGCTGGGGTGCTCCAAGATCGCGCCCGACGCTGCAGTTCGCAGCGCCTCCGCCTCCAGCCATCACCAACGTCTGGCGACGTCCTCGCCTTGTACCCCGCCACCGCCGGAGCTGCTCCGTCCGCCCTGCACTGGAGCCGTCGTTCCCGCGCCACCGCCATTCTCGCGGCATCGACCTCCCCTTCGGCCTCTGTTGTCGCACCTCTGCGGTTCATGGTTGCCCTCTGCCTCGAGTCCGAGCTCGAGCCCTACTCGACGCTGCCATGGACAGCCACCTCGCCTGCATCCTCTCGTCGGCCCTCTCTGCCTGCTGCCGTTCTGCCATCTCCAGCCTCTGCGTTGACCAACCGCGACGTCCCCGAGCAGCAGCTTCGCCGTTGTGTCTCTTTGCCGTTTCGTCAGCACAAGAATAACTGTCGCCAAGTTCATCTACGTTGACCATACGGACCGCCAAGTTTGACTACGATCCATCAAGACCATCGTGTTGCACGTGAACATGAGTACGACCACGGCCGGCTACCTCCAGATGGATTTCGTTAAGTTCCGCTTGAACAAGTGTACCTCTACGTTTTGGTTTCGCCAAGTTCCATCAAGCCGACCGTGTACGTCTACTGTCGCCGTGGGTTTTCCATCAAGTTCGGCTACATCACAAAGATATGTACAACTACGCGGAGTCGCCGAGTACGACTACTCACGGGACCCGTCAAGTTCATCTACGTGCGTGTACGACTACACATCCGGTGTGCGTCCAGTTCCTCTACGGAAGACACGAACGTCTATGAACCGTGTACGACGACCATTGCCAAAGACCCTCGAGTGAACCACTACCGTCGCCGTGGATTCGACAAGACAATGTGTACAACTACTTCCACTACGAACCCGATCCACTCAGAAAAGGCACGCTTCAAAGGTATAATGACGAGACGACGCCCGTGAACGGATGCTTTGTTGTATGAGATGCTCGTGTTTGCACCGTGTCCGAGAGAGGTCTTTGCACGTTCCTCGATTGCCATGCCGCCGTACCGTGGGAACCCGGAATCCGGGAGCACCCCCACCATCTTTTGCATGTTTTGCACATCCGCTCACTCGCTTCCTTTTGCACCGGTATCTCCATGAGCTACCGGAACCGATATGTTGCCGTGTCATCATTTTCGGATTCGTTGCCGTGGCACCCCTTTCTTCCACCACGGTGACAAATGCTTCATAACATGCTCATGTCAATATTTTCTTTAAATTGCATAAAACTTGCATATGTCATTCGCATCATGATAACAACATTTAAATGTTTAAAATTGTGTTTGCATTTAAATTGCTATTTGACATGAGGATTTATGGGAATTGTCGTTTGTTATTTCTGGCCTCATTTAAGCTTGCCTAGATAGGTTGTTTAATTATGCTTCACCCCTTGCCATGTTTAATAACATTTAATATTGTTGGGTACATAACCGAGAGAACTAAACAATTGATGTGGTGTCTCGTCAATATGCAACTCGTTGCATATTGAGCTCCACTTAATTTGTAGTGTTGTTTGTTGCACTTTGGCATGCCATGCCTCATTAAACCGGACATGCATCATGTTTGTTTTTGCATCATGCCATGTGTATGTGTTGGTTGTTTACCATGTTGTTTGCTTCTTTCCGGTTTGCTTCTCTCGGTAGCTTCGGTTTCGTTCCGGAGTTGTGAGGATTCGTTCGACTCCGTCTGTTTGTCTTCTTCATGGACTCGTTCTTCTTCCTAGCGGGATCTCAGGCAAGATGACCATACCCTCGAAATCACTTCTATCTTTGCTTGCTAGTTGTTTCGCTCTATTGCTATGTCGCGCTACCTACCACTTGCTTATCAAGCCTCCCAAATGGCCATGAACCTCTAACCTTTGTCACCCTTCCTAGCAAACCGTTGTTTGGCTATGTTACCACTTTTGCTCAGCCCCTCTTATAGCGTTGCTAGGTGCAGGTGAAGATGAAGATTGCTCCATGTTGGATTATGTTTATGTTGGGATATCACAATACCTCTTATTTAATTAATGCATCTATATACTTGGTAAAGGGTTGTCAGGACCGGATTTTCGGGGTATCAATTTCCCAAAAATGGTGTTGTGCTCACCAGCCCCAGGATTACTGTTAGGTGATGAGGCACCAACTTGATACAGAAATTCCTAGCAAAATACAAATTATGTGGTACAAGACCATTCTGGCCTATGAGTACAACAAATGGTTTCTAGTGGTTGATGGCGGAAGCGGTTTGTGGTTCATCAGTGGCCATGGGACTCCATTTCCCACAGGAACAGCTGACCAGGATAACTCCTATCTTCGCGAGGCTGCTATCATCATTGCGTAGGTTCCGGGGCTGTCGTCGGAACGCTCCTCTCCACGCAAGAAATCTGGCCAAGACAATAGCCAGGGACAAGCCAGTGAGTACTTTGAATGTACTCGCAAACATTATGAACACAGGTATAATATAACAAATGATGATCATGCTCTGAAATATTGTATGATCACAGCGTCAGCCACGAAATAAAAATCCATGATGCACGCAAACAGGTTGTTCATATGAATATGCAATAAGGGAGCAGAAATAGAATGCACCGATCGGGTGTCTGAAGCGATGCCTCGAAAGGATAATAATATAAAGCATGCCTCAGTCGGGCGTCTGAGCGACACCACATAAAGGGATTATAAATAATTTTGAATAACAAGCGTGCCACAGTCGGGTGTCTGAGCGACACCACATAAAGGGCTTAAAAGTAATTTAAATAACAAGCATGCCACAGTCGGGCGTCTGAGCGACACCACATAAAGGGCTTATAAGTAATTTAAATAACAAGCATGCCACAGTCGGGCGTCTGAGCGACACCACATAAAGGGCTCATAAGTAATTTAAATAACAAGCATGCCACAGTCGGGCGTCTGAGCGACACCACATAAAGGGCTTATAAGAGAATAATCGTAGTGAGTATCCAGGAGGTAGAACCGTCCCAGGGATACTCAATAATTCAAATAATGTAAATGGTTAGTCCACAATAATAATAATCATAATCCTCATATGTCACAGGTCATAATCAATGTTCTGGTTTAGCAGTTTTTTCCTCCGAAGACCGACACTAAGACCGACACTTGACCCATCCCAGACTGTAGTCCTTAACCATGGACACGGCTATTCGAATAGATATAATCTCTGCAGAGGGTGTACTCTTTACCCACGAGTAACGGATTTCTTTAGTCCATCGGGACTAATTCCGTCTACGGTCTTTTAATTGAAAACACACCTAACCGCACACACCAGCCTAACTTACCGGTGTCTGGAATCACCCACGACACCCGTTAAGCGAAACTCTAAGTGGGGAGGCTACAACCTCGATTAGCATGGGTTCACAAAATTTATACCGCGCGCAAACTAGGGGAGCTACCCCTTCGGCTCCAACCGAAAACACCCATGCCCCCGGACCAGGTGGCATGCCTACCGGGGGCCTCCGGTATCTTCCACCATGGCCTCTCTGTACGGTGTGTGCTAGGAAGGGTTTGACAACTTACTGAACCGTACCCTACCCGTGGCAGGGACAAGTGGTAGTACGAAACAAGTATGGGGGTTACTGGAACAAGACTCGATCTACGGTCGACTCAGGAGGTTTAAGTATTCCCTGCATGGTTAGCATAACAAATATGTTTCAACCAACAGACAAAATCACCACTCATCATACCTCACTATGCCGTACCAGACACAACCGTCTCGACGAAGACTGGAGACAAGCTCGTGTCTACCCAAGACAGAGACTTTCCCGGATTCCTTCCGGTAGGCATGAAAGGCATACAAGGGTGATTACTATCACAAGCATATCAAATTCCAACAGCAAGGAACATTCATTATGCACTCATGAGTATGATCATATCATCACATAAAATAATGAATACTTTATGTTAAGGTGGTGTTGTAACCGTATCAAACAACACACATAATATTATGCCAGGGTTCAGAATGCTTGCCTTCAAGAGTATGCAAGTGGGGTGCATTTTTTGAAAGTTGCCTTCTTCTTCAAAATCCTATTTTTGAAAATATTCAAATTAACGCATAGTTTAAAAATAGTACAAAAAAGTTGTTTGGAAAATTTTCAAATAAGTATGAAAATAAACTAGACAAAATTTGAGAAACAACAGAAAAAGAATCAAGTCAATTGGACTTATATTTAAAAAGTTATAGCCAGTCAAAGTTTTGGTCAAAATCTGTTTTTAAATAGATAAATAAAAGAAAAAGAAAAAAAACGGTTCGGGGGGGGGGGAGCGTACTCTGTGCTTTACGCCTTCACTTATGCCAGCGTGGACCGGCTCTGGGTCACTGACAGTGGGTCCCTTGGGCCCACTGGTCAGGTTTGACCAGTCGCCCGCCTCCTTTCTCCTCTGCCCGAGCGGAGGCGGGGCTCCGGCGATCGCCGTCGACGAACGGCGGCTTCTCGCGGGGTTCCAAGGGCGGGGATGGATCCGCTGGTCTAGGGCGGTCCTCCCGGTGGTCGAACGACTGGTGGGGGCGAAGGGAGTCACCGGCAGCGAGCTCCGCGGCGGAGGTGGCTTCGGGAGGATTGGGGACTAGAGCTACGGTGGCTCCCCGTCGAAGCTGAGAGGTTGGGCGGCTCCGCACGGTCGAGGGGAGGAGGATGGAAGCACTGGAGGGACGGGAAAGGCTCTGCTTGCGACGTATGGCACCAGAGCGTGGCGGCAGCCGAACTGATCGGAGACGAGGAAGAAGGCTTCCCGCCGTCGATTGCTGGCCGTGGGGGCTTTAGGGGAATGGCTTGAGGTCGCCTGAGTGTCTGGACGGGCTCGGGGGCTCCTTTTATAGGCGGCCGAGGTCGGTTCCGTGGTGGCCCTGGATAGGAACGGCGAACCGCCGTTCTGTAGCAGGCAGGGCGACGTGGCGGCGGCGGGCGCTGGTCGGCGCATTCCGACGAACTCCCCACTGCTCGAGTGGGCGAGCTGGCGCGCGCGTATGGCTCGGGCGGCGCCGTCCATGGCAGAGGCCTGCTGTGGCCGTCCGCTAGCTGCCACAGCCGACCTGACGGCGGCGCTGCGGGGCTCCAGGAGGTGGTCGGGTGGCTCTGCGATGAGGGAGGAGTCGGGGCACGCTGGCAGTGCGAGGGGAGGGACCAGAACGGGTGCGGGGAGGCGGCAGTGGGACGCGGCGACTCGGGCGCACGCACGTGCAAAACGCGCGCTCTGGCCGCGCCTAGAGCACGCACGCTACGTGCTCGTCGAAATGCCAACGTGTGTTAGAGAGCTCGAATGATGCTGGTAGTAAACAGGTCTAGGTTAGTGGTAGGTAGGAGCTTAGTGGACAAGTTTGTTGGGTCAGAGGGTCAAGCTCACAATGCAAACTAAAAATCATGCCAAATCTCGCTATGCACACAAAGTGCTCGACAGAATGTTATGGGCATCTAGGCATCTCTTGGGGTGGCCATAAACTCCAGATCCTAGTCTCTTTAGATGATAGAGAGGGTGGCAATGTTAGTTGGGCAAAACCAGAAACTTGTTAGTGCAAGTTTTTGAGAAAACCAAATCTGGACAGAAACTAAAGGCTATCTTTGCATGGACCAAAATTACTCCAATGGGTCCACTCTCCTGGACTTAAGGGTTTTGCAGGGTGGACTATAAGCAGGAAAAAGAATTATGGGCAACAGAGCAGACAAAAATAGAGCTGCAGTAGAAAATGCCAAACTGGACTAGAGAGCAAAAGAGGATGATTTGCTCAAATTTTTCAAAGAACACTCATGGGTTTTTGCATAAAGTAGAATTATATGCATCTACTGACATCTCCAAACACTTGGAAGAATTTTTAAAGAAATATTTAAATAGGTTGTAGTGCAAAATTACCAACTGGACCAGATTTGAAAATTTGGTGTAGAGCTCCAAAATCTCCAATGACGAAGAGATATTTTTGCATAAACGTGATGTGGAAACATCACATGACATCCCCAAATTTTGGTTGGAATTTTAAATAAATTTATCAAATGGTTGTAGTGCAAAAGAGGCTCTAAAGCTTATAAAAATCATTTTTAAAAGAATAGAGCTCAGGAAAAACAATTATGCAAACAAATCCACTGATAAAAGAAATGTTTTCTTGAGAGGGTATACAAGTCCAATAATATTTTTGGAAGGTTTTCACTTGGGGTAAAAACTTCACAATATCAATAAAAAGAGAGGTTCTGAAATCAAAAGATAAATCCAGAAAATAAAAATTTAATTTCCTGGCAAAATTTTAATAAACAAAATATGGTTAAATTTTTGGGGTGTTAGAACACTACCCCCCTTAAGAAAAATCTCGTCCTCGAGATTTGCTAAGGGCTGTTTTGTAAAAAATACTCCTATTAGCTGTGGATTCGACAAGACAATGTGTACAACTACTTCCACTACGAACCCGATCCGCTCCGAAAAGGCACGCTTCAAAGGTATAATGACGAGACGACGCCCGTGAACGAATGCTTTGTTGTATGAGATGCTCGTGTTTGCACCGTGTCCGAGAGAGGTCTTTCCACGTTCCTCGATTGCCATGCCGCCGTACCGTGGGATCCCGGAATCCGGGAGCACCCCCACCATCTTTTGCATGTTTCGCACATCCGCTCACTCGCTTCCTTTTGCACCGGTATCTCCATGAGCTACCGGAACCGATATGTTGCCGTGGCATCATTTTCAGATTCGTTGCCGTGGCACCCCTTTCTTCCACCACGGTGACAAATGCTTCATAACATGCTCATGTCAATATTCTCATTAAATTGCATAAAACTTGCATATGTCATTCGCATCATGATAACAACATTTAAATGTTTATAATTGTGTTTGCATTTAAATTTCTATTTGACATGAGGATTTATCGGAATTGTTGTTTGTTATTTCCGGCCTCATTTAAACTTGCCTAGATAGGTTGTTTAATTATGCTTCACCCCTTGCCATGCTTAAGAACATTTAATATTGTTGGGTACATAACCGAGAGAACTAAACAATTGATGTGGTGTCTCGTCAATATGCAACTCGTTGCATATTGAGCTCCACTTAATTTGTAGTGTTGTTTGTTGCACTTTGGCATGCCATGCCTCATTAAACCGGACATGCATCATGTTTGTTTTTGCATCATGCCATGTGTATGTGTTGGTTGTTTACCATGTTGTTTGCTTCTTTCCGGTTTGCTTCTCTCGGTAGCTTCGGTTTCGTTCCGGAGTTGTGAGGATTCGTTCGACTCCGTCTGTTTGTCTTCTTCATGGACTCTTTCTTCTTCCTAGCGGGATCTCAGGCAAGATGACCATACCCTCGAAATCACTTCTATCTTTGCTTGCTAGTTGTTTCGCTCTATTGCTATGTCGCGCTACCTACCACTTGCTTATCAAGCCTCCCAAATGGCCATGAACCTCTAACCTTTGTCACCCTTAATAGCAAACCGTTGTTTGGCTATGTTACAGCTTTTGCTCAGCCCCTCTTATAGCGTTGCTAGGTGCAGGTGAAGATGAAGATTGCTCCATGTTGGATTATGTTTATGTTGGGATATCACAATACCTCTTATTTAATTAATGCATCTATATACTTGGTAAAGGGTGGAAGGCTCGGCCTTATGCCTGGTGTTTTGTTCCACTCTTGCCGCCCTAGTTTCCATCATACCGGTGTTATGTTCCTTGATTTTGCGTTCCTTACGCGGTTGGGTGATTTATGGGACCCCCTTGACAGTTCGCTTTGAATAAAACTCCTCCAGCAAGGCCCAACCTCGGTTTTACCATTTGCCTACCTAAGCCTTTTTCCCTTGGGTTCTGCAGACTCAAGGGTCATCTTTATTTTAACCCCCGGGCCAGTTCTCCTTCGAGTGCTGGTCCAAACCGAGCGATGTCCGGCGCCCCCTGGGCAACCAGGGTCTATCCAACCCGACGTCTGGCTCATCCGGTGTGCCCTGAGAACGAGATATGTGCAGCTCCTATCGGGATTTGTCGGCACATCGGGCGGCCTTGCTGGTCTTGTATTACCATTGTCGAAATGTCTTGTAACCAGGATTCCGAGACTGATCGGGTCTTCCTGGGAGAAGGAATATCCTTCGTTGACCGTGAGAGCTTATAATGGGCTAAGTTGGGACACCCCTGCAGGGTATTTATCTGTCAAAAGCCGTGCCTGCGGTTATGAGTTAGATGGGAATTTGTTAATATCCGGTTGTAGAGAACTTGACACTTGACTTAATTAAAATACATCAACCGCGTGTGTAGCCGTGATGGTCTCTTCTCGGCGGAGTCCGGGAAGTGAACACGGTTCTTGTGTTATGTTTGACGTAAGTAGGAGTTCAGGATCACTTCTTGATCATTACTAGTTGACGACCGTTCCGTTGCTTCTCTTCTCGCTCTTATTTACGTATGTTAGCCACCATATATGCTTAGTCGCTGCTGCAACCTCACCACCACTGCCCCTTTCCTACCCTTAAGCTTAAATAGTCTTGATCTCGCGGGTGTGAGATTGCTGAGTCCTCGTGACTCACAGATACTTCCAAAACAGTTGCAGGTGCCGATGATACCAGTGCAGGTGGCGCAACCGAGCTCAAGGGAGAGCTCGATGAAGCTCTTGTTCGTTGTGTTGTTTCGTTTCCTGTTGATCAGTAGTGGAGCCCAGTTGGGACGATCGGGGATCTAGCAGTTGGGTTATCTTCTTTTCTTTTGGCTTTGACCGTAGTCGGTCTATGTGTGTACTCTGAATGATGTATGATTTATTTATGTATTGTCTGAAGTGGCGATTGTAAGCCAACTCTTTATCCCATTCTTGTTCATTACATGGGATTGTGTGAAGATGACCGTTCTTGCGACAAAACCACAATGCGGTTATGCCTCTAAGTCGTGCCTCGACACGTGGGAGATATAGCCGCATCGTGGGTGTTACAAGTTGGTAATCAGAGCCATCCCCGACTTAGGAGCCCCCTGCTTGATCGAATCGCTGGCGTTGTTTAGTCTAGAACAAAAATGTTTTGAGTCTTAGGATTATATATATCGGAGAGTAGGATTCTTTTTACTCCTCAGTCCCTTCGTCGCTCTGGTGAGGTCTCCTAACGTACAAGTTTTGACTTTTCTCTCCTCAAATTTCACTAAAAATTTTTAGGATCACGCGGGTATCTTGAAATCGTTCCGATGGTTTTGTGACGAGAACATTGTTCTTGGTGCCTCCTGACATTTAGGGGTTGTGGGAGTGTCCCGGGGAGTTGAGCTCCGAGGTGTTGTCGTCACAATTTTATTGTTGCAGTTCTGGAATACCCGAGTTTCGCCGACATCGAAAATATCTTTTATGCAGTTGTTGGTGAGATCACCTAGACGCCACCCAGTACCGGGGCGGGAGTTCGGGAGTATTGCCATAAATCATATAACGGATGCTTTTCGAAGGTTGAGGTAAATGATTTCCGAAGGTTTCTTGGTTATGTGTTGAAGGATGGATACAGCTGGATCTAGGTATTGTTAGTTTGGGTGATATATTTTGTGTCCCCTGTATCCCCAACACCTGATTGCATAACCAAAAAGTTTCGGGAGTTTATAAGTGGGAATTCAAGTAGCTCCTAGGATATCTTTCCGACAGATGCATGATATGAGATTGGGGTTCGACGTCTAGTGGTTCGCCTTTCCACGGTTGGTTTTACAGTGGTCTCGTAGTGTCTTAAAGAGTCCTTGGCTATGCCGACTCGGGGACGCTTCGTATGTCATGTGCACTGCCTTGTACATGATGGTGCTATACGATCGAGCCCGTGTGGGCCCACCACGAAAACTTCGGACGAAATCTCTATCATATGTTTGTTCCGGCTTATTCTGCAGGCCAATCCTTTGTTTTGTTTTGTTTTGTGGTATTCGAGTTGCTTCGAAGTCAAGTGTTGGTTCCATACCTTCCTAAGCGGTGTTCTCATATTTCTATGTGGATGCTAATCCTTCTTCATCTTCAAGGTTGTCTTTTCAATTCTTTCCAATCGGCGTGCTTCTCTTCAAGTGGATCCAATCATTCCAACATTCGCAAGATCAATTCTAAGCTTTTCTCAACGGTGTTTGTTTCATCCGACCCAAGTTGCCTTTGTTTTCCCACCCTCCCACCCTTTTATTCAAGGATTCAGATTTCTTAATCAAGTATCATTTTATTGATGGGAAGCCTCTCCATCCTTTTCCGTCAATGTTCTTATCCGGTGATTCTCAGGAAGATGTTCTTCAAGTTTATCATTCTTCATTCTTTTTCTTCTCCGGTGGACTCAAGTCAAGCTTTCAGTGTTGATCGTATTCTTTTCCTCGTTTCAAATGTTTTCTCATGTCGGTGTATCTCTTAATCATTCACCGCTCGCTTTCCATGTGTTCCGGAGTGTTGAAGATATCATAGAAGATTCGCATTTCCATTCCCAATCTGTTCAAGCTATCTCGAGGTTGTTATCTCTTTTGAGCCATTTAATGCAACCGGCGCAATCTTTCTTTTAATCATTCAACGGTGTATCTTTTGAGTGGGCCCTAACCCATAGGTTTTTTCCCAGGATCATACCTAACTCTTCTAATTCTTTCCGGAGTTATTCTCAAATTCATTGCAAAGTTTGACGTAAAAATGGGTTATCATCAGTCAAATGTCTTTCTCCAAGATCTTTCAAATTCTTTTCATTGTTCATTCAACCTTTCTATTCTTCATGGTTCCGGAGTGCCTCAACAATTCATGGTGGTGTTTCTCATCATCATTCTCAACATTTCAAGATCAAGGTAGAGATTTCTCCTAAAATCTTGGTCCACTCTCTTGAAGATTCATGGTTCTAGCTTATGCCATCCTCTCATAATTGTTTTTGATTGCGAGAATTCTGTTCATACCCATACAGAGAATTTCATGAGTTGTTTTCGTTTCTTGATCATCCAAAGGCCATCATGTCATAATTATTCATTCCAGCTTTCAGCTCTCGTTCTCCAAAACTTACCGGTGCATCATTCAAATATCCTCTAATCAGTTCATGATCTCTTCGTTCTCATGTATCTAAATTCTGTCAAGTATCTTTATTCGTTTTCTAATTCTTCCCGGTGAATTGCGCCTTTGCTACTTTCATTTCCAATTCTTACGGTGGTTCGTTCAAGATTTCTCTTCCTTCGTTATCGTATCAACTCATTCGTTCTTTCAAATCCTACCGACGATTCGTTGAAGACCTTCCCAAGTTTGGGCTATATCTATCTTAATCCTTTCTACGAGAATAAGTAGTATGCCAAATCCGTTGCTTGTCATCAATTTATATTGGTGAAGGATACGCATAACATAATTCTTGTTCTTGTTTCATCCAAGTGATTAATTCCTTCTTCCGGAGTTCGTTCATGATATCAAATTCTCGGTTCCAAGTTGTTCATCTTTTCTTTCCGGAGCTCCAAGTTATTTCAATTATATCATTTCAAACCTTCATCTAATCATTGC
Organism: Aegilops tauschii subsp. strangulata; assembly: GCF_002575655.3. NCBI lineage: Eukaryota > Viridiplantae > Streptophyta > Magnoliopsida > Poales > Poaceae > Aegilops > Aegilops tauschii. Next base: position 140,951,719 of record NC_053040.3, on the reverse strand, counting down.
AAGGCTTCACCTTGTGTTGTCAACTTCTCTTTCTTTTTATCATCCTTTTATTACCGGAGTTCTTCATGGAGGCTCTACATGGTGCTTCGTCAAGGATTCCTTTCATTCTTCAAGTGTTCTTCAAGATTTCTCTCGAAGTTATGATTCGCCTAACTATACTGTGAAATAAACATGGTGCTCAACAAATGTGTTGTTTTGAGGAGTTCAAGCATTCTTCATCTCGCATTCCGAAGTGCAATTCTTTCTACCTTATCTTTGGAGGTGGTGTTATGTCATTCTTGATAATTTCCCTTCGCGTTTCATGATTCACAAGTTTTCAAGGGTGACATATTTAAATCCATCATGTTCTGTTTTGTTCAAGAGATCTTTTCAACCAATCAATCTTTTTGTTGGAGTTATATTGGGTTATATTTCACCTACAGCCTTCCCTATGGAATGTAGCTATTTGTGGTGTTTATCAATGATCCAATTTTCTCCTTCTCATCTCGGTGTAGAAGTTTTCATCTCCTTGTTGATATCCATCCAATCATTTGTTTCCGTTGGTGGGGGGTTGTCACCTCATAATTTTGAGAAGTTTTCCATAAGCCCACTACAAGCTTGTTCTTTTCGTTGTTGGTTTTCCAACAACTCCGTTCTAACCTTCTTGGAAGGATGCTTCCCAAATTCAATTGTGGTGGAAGTTATCATTTCCTTCTCCGTTCTCTTATTCCGACGATCTATCTCCTATTCGTTCGTCTCGGAGGCATTGCGAGGTTGCTCTCTTCGACCAAGCATATTGTTTTGTCAAGATCATGTAATTTTTCCTTTCTTGTCCGTTTAGCCGGAGTGTCGTGTTTTCATTCGAGTTCTCTCATCTTATCATGTTTTGTCTCCTTCCTCAACAGGAGGGCTGTCTGAAATCTTTCTGACCCATTGTGCCATTCTTTCAATAGTTCCGGAGGCAATGTGCTGTTAATTTCATCGAGTATCCTCTCATCTTGTCAAGATCATGTTCAATTCCTTCCATTTACAGTCGGAGTGCTGCCCAAATTATATCATTCTTATTCCTTCCCTATCTTGTTTTAACCGGAGTGGTTTAAATATCTATCGTGTCAATTAACCTCAAAGTTCACATGGTGTTCCTTGTTTCTCTTTTCTACCGGTGTGCTTTCATATTCATTTTGATTCGTTAGGCTCTTGTTTCATGTCCTTCAACCTACTAAGGTTCTCGCAATGTTCCTTGTTCCTCTTTGATAACGGAGTGTTTTAAATTTTGTTCACCTCCGTCGTGTCATTTCTTCAAGCTTTGCGACCTCTCAAGGTTCAATGGTTTCACTCGTTTGTCAAAGAAGCAACTTTGTTTTTTTCTTCCTCTTCCGTTTTTCTCCGGTGCCATCCTAGATCTCGGGACGAGATCCTCTTGTAGTGGTGGAGTGTTGTAACGCCCCGAGACCGACGCTTCAGAAGACTTCCATATTTCGTGATCGCTGTGTGTTTCATTTGTGCTTGCTCTTTTATTTTTGCATTGCATCATGTCATCATGTCATTAATTTTTTTTTAAAAACTCAACCAGGTAAAATTGCATGGATCTTCGATCCATTTAAATCGAGGGAAATGCACATGGTGATTTCTCTTTATAACATATATCCTCCCAATATTATTAGGGAGCTATATTCAAATATTCCATTAACTTTGGAATTAATCATAACACACTTGCAATTTAATTCTCATGCCTTTTTGCTTCATGTTTGTTCTCCAAACTTTCTCCATAATTATTATCTCATTTATCAAGGCTCTTCCGAAATGTTCAACATTTTTGGACACTTCTAAAACCTTGTTCTAGTTCAAACCATTTGAATTAAATTCAAAGAGTTTGAATTTAAACTTCGATCATGCCCACTTCTATTTTTCCTGGATCAAGCTCATTTTTATGAGTCCGGAAAAATTAACCACCCGCGCAAATTCTATCCCTAACACTTCCTTTCTTCCCCTTTTCTTCTTTCATATTTTCTGTAGTGGGAAATAAAAGAAGAAGAGTGAGGGAGAGAGAGCTTAGCCTAGCAGGCCACTCAGGCCCAGCAGCAACCAGCCACCAGAAGCCCATCCGGCTCCCCTGTTTTAACCCTAGCTCTCTCACCGATCCCCCACTCCCCCTCGTCCATCCTCCAGCGCCGCCAGTGCCCGATCCCCTCGCCCTCTCCTCGATCCCCTCCTTCCACCTCGCTCCAGCCACCGCAGAACCAGGCTGCCGCCCGCTCTCTGGTCCACCATCGTCGTCGGAGCCCCGCGCCAAGACCGCCCCTCGCCTGGACCCGTCAAGCCCCGCCACTGGCCTATTGCCCTGCTCGACCCCGGCCTCCACCATCCCGCTTCGAGCTCGGCCACCGCCTAGACATGCCCCTGCCTCGTCCTCCGGCTAGGGTGCTCCATGATCGCGCCCGACGCTGCAGTTCGCAGCGCCTCCGCTTCCAGCCATCACCAAGGTCCGGCGACGTCCTCGCCTTGTACCCCGCCACCGCCGGAGCTGCTCCGTCCGCCCTGCACTGGAGCCGTCGTTCCCGCGCCGCCGCCATTCTCGCGGCATCGACCTCCCCTTCGGCCTCTGTTGTCGCACCTCTGCGGTTCACGGTTGCCCTCTGCCTCGAGTCCGAGCTTGAGCCCTACTCGACGCTGCCATGGACAGCCACCTCGCCTGCATCCTCTCGTCGGCCCTCTCTGCCTGCTGCCATTCTGCCATCTCCAGCCTCTGCGTTGACCGACCGCGACGTCCCCGAGCAGCAGCTTCGCTGTTGTGTCTCTTTGCCGTTTCGTCAGCGCAAGAATAACTGTCGCCAAGTTCATCTACGTTGACCATACGGACCGCCAAGTTCGACTACGATCCATCAAGACCATCGTGTTTCACGTGAACATGAGTACGACCACGGCCGGCTACCTCCAGATGGATTTTGTTAAGTTCCGCTTGAACAAGTGTACCTCTACGTTTTGGTTTCGCCAAGTTCCATCAAGCCGACCGTGTACGTCTACAGTCGCCGTGGGTTTTCCATCAAGTTCGGCTACAGCACAAAGATATGTACAAATACATGGAGTCGCCGAGTACGACTACTCACGAGACCCGTCAAGTTCATCTACGTACGTGTATGACTACACATCCGGGATGCGTCCAGTACCTCTACGGAAGACACAAACGTCTATGAACCGTGTACGACGACTATTGCCAAAGACCCTCGAGTGAACCACTCCCGTCGCCGTGGATTCGACAAGACAATGTGTACAACTACTTCCACTACGAACCCGATCCGCTCAGAAAAGGCACGCTTCAAAGGTATAATGACGAGACGACGCCCGTGAACGAATGCTTTGTTGTATGAGATGCTCGTTTTTGCACCGTGTCTGAGAGAGGACTTTGCACGTTCCTCGATTGCCATGCCACCGTACCGTGGGAACCCGGAATCCGGGAGCACCCCCACCATCTTTTGCATGTTTCGCACATCCGCTCACTCGCTTCCTTTTGCACCGGTATCTCCATGAGCTACCGGAACCGATATGTTGCCGTGGCATCATTTTCAGATTCGTTGCCGTGGCACCCCTTTCTTCCACCACGGTGACAAATGCTTCATAACATGCTCATGTCAATATTTTCATTAAATTGCATAAAACTTGCATATGTCATTCGCATCATGATAACAACATTTAAATGTTTAAAATTGTGTTTGCATTTAAATTGCTATTTGACATGAGGATTTATCGGAATTGTCGTTTGTTATTTCCGGCCTCATTTAAACTTGCCTAGATAGGTTGTTTAATTATGCTTCAGCCCTTGCCATGTTTAATAACATTGAATATTGTTGGGTACATAACCGCGAGAACTAAACAATTGATGTGGTGTCTCGTCAATATGCAACTCGTTGCATATTGAGCTCCACTTAATTTGTAGTGTTGTTTGTTGCACTTTGGCATGCCATGCCTCATTAAACCGGACATGCATCATGTTTGTTTTTGCATCATGCCATGTGTATGTGTTGGTTGTTTACCATGTTGTTTGCTTCTTTCCGGTTTGCTTCTCTCGGTAGCTTCGGTTTCGTTCCGGAGTTGTGAGGATTCGTTCGACTCCGTCTGTTTGTCTTCTTCATGGACTCGTTCTTCTTCCTAGTGGGATCTCAGGCAAGATGACCATACCCTCGAAATCACTTCTATCTTTGCTTGCTAGTTGTTTCGCTCTATTGCTATGTCGCGCTACCTACCACTTGCTTATCAAGCCTCCCAAATGGCCATGAACCTCTAACCTTTGTCACCCTTCCTAGCAAACCGTTGTTTGGCTATGTTACAGCTTTTGCTCAGCCCCTCTTATAGCGTTGCTAGGTGCAGGTGAAGATGAAGATTGCTCCATGTTGGATTATGTTTATGTTGGGATATCACAATACCTCTTATTTAATTAATGCATCTATATACTTGGTAAAGGGTGGAAGGCTCGGCCTTATGCCTGGTGTTTTGTTCCACTCTTGCCGCCCTAGTTTCCATCATACCGGTGTTATGTTCCTTGATTTTGCGTTCCTTACGCGGTTGGGTGATTTATGGGACCCCCTTGACAGTTCGCTTTGAATAAAACTCCTCCAGCAAGGCCCAACCTCGGTTTTACCATTTGCCTACCTAAGCCTTTTTCCCTTGGGTTCTGCAGACTCAAGGGTCATCTTTATTTTAACCCCCGGGCCAGTTCTCCTTCGAGTGCTGCTCCAAACCGAGCGATATCCGTCGCCCCCTGGGCAACCAGGGTCTATGCCAACCCAGCGTCTGGCTCATCCGGTGTGCCCTGAGAACGAGATATGTGCAGCTCCTATCGGGATTTGTCGGCACATCGGGCGGCCTTGCTGGTCTTGTTTTACCATTGTCGAAATGTCTTGTAACCAGGATTCCGAGACTGATCGGGTCTTCCTGGGAGAAGGAATATCCTTCGTTGACCGTGAGAGCTTATAATGGGATAAGTTGGGACACCCCTGCAGGGTATTTATCTTTCGAAATCCGTGCCCACGGTTATGAGGCAGATGGGAATTTGTTAATATCCGGTTGTAGAGAACTTGACACTTGACTTAATTAAAATACATCAACCGCGTGTGTAGCCGTGATGGTCTCTTCTCGGCGGAGTCCGGGAAGCGAACACGGTTCTTGTGTTATGTTTGACGTAAGTAGGAGTTCAGGATCACTTCTTGATCATTACTAGTTGACGACCATTCCGTTGCTTCTCTTCTCGCTCTTATTTACGTATGTTAGCCACCATATATGCTTAGTCGCTGCTGCAACCTCACCACCACTGCCCCTTTCCTACCCTTAAGCTTAAATAGTCTTGATCTCGCGGGTGTGAGATTGCTGAGTCCTCGTGACTCACAGATACTTCCAAAACAGTTGCAGGTGCCGATGATACCAGTGCAGGTGGCGCAACCGAGCTCAAGGGAGAGCTTGATGAAGCTCTTGTTCGTTGTGTTGTTTCGTTTCCTGTTGATCAGTAGTGGAGCCCAGTTGGGACGATCGGGGATCTAGCAGTTGGGTTATCTTCTTTTCTTTTGGCTTTGACCGTAGTCGGTCTATGTGTGTACTCTGAATGATGTATGATTTATTTATGTATTGTCTGAAGTGGCGATTGTAAGCCAACTCTTTATCCCATTCTTGTTCATTACATGGGATTGTGTGAAGATGACCGTTCTTGCGACAAAACCACAATGCGGTTATGCCTCTAAGTCGTGCCTCGACACATGGGAGATATAGCCGCATCGTGGGTGTTACAAGTTGGTAATCAGAGCCATCCCCGACTTAGGAGCCCCCTGCTTGATCGAATCGCTGGCGTTGTTGAGTCTAGAACAAAAATGTTTTGAGTCTTAGGATTATATATATCGGAGAGTAGGATTCTTTTTACTCCTCAGTCCCTTCGTCGCTCTGGTGAGGTCTCCTAACGTACAAGTTTTGACTTTTCTCTCCTCAAATTTCACTAAAAATTTTTAGGATCACGCGGGTATCTTGAAATCGTTCCGATGGTTTTGTGACGAGAACATTGTTCTTGGTGCCTCCTGACATTTAGGGGTTGTGGCAGTGTCCCGGGGAGTTGAGCTCCGAGGTGTTGTTGTCACAATTTTATTGTTGCAGTTCTGGAATACCCGAGTTTCGCCGACATCGAAAATCTCTTTTATGCAGTTGTTGGTGAGATCACCTCGACGCCACCCAGTACTGGGGCGGGAGTTCGGGAGTATTGCCATAAATCGTATAACGGATGCTTTTCGAAGGTTGAGGTAAATGATTTCCGAAGGTTTCTTGGTTATGTGTTGAAGGATGGATACAACTGGATCTAGGTATTGTTAGTTTGGGTGATATATTTTGTGTCCCCTGTATCCCCAACACCTGATTGCATAACCAGAAAGTTTCGGGAGTTTATAAGTGGGAATTCAAGTAGCTCCTAGGATATCTTTCCGACAGATGCATGATATGAGATTGGGGTTCGACGTCTAGTGGTCCGCCTTTCCACGGTTGGTTTTACAGTGGTCTCGTAGTGTCTTAAAGAGTCCTTGGCTATGCCGACTCGGGGACGCTTCGTATGTCATGTGCACTGCCTTGTACATGATGGTGCTATACGATCGAGCCCGTGTGGGCCCACCACGAAAACTTCGGACGAAATCTCTATCATATGTTTGTTCCGGCTTATTCTGCAGGCCAATCCTTTGTTTTGTTTTGTTTTGTGGTATTCGAGTTGCTTCGAAGTCAAGTGTTGGTTCCATACCTTCCTAAGCGGTGTTCTCATATTTCTATGTGGATGCTAATCCTTCTTCATCTTCAAGGTTGTCTTTTCAATTCTTTCCAATCGGCGTGCTTCTCTTCAAGTGGATCCAATCATTCCAACATCCGCAAGATCAATTCTAAGCTTTTCTCAACGGTGTTCGTTTCATCCGACCCAAGTTGCCTTTGTTTTCCCACCCTCCCACCCTTTTATTCAAGGATTCAGATTTCTTAATCAAGTATCATTTTATTGATGGGAAGCCTCTCCATCCTTTTCCGTCAATGTTCTTATCCGGTGATTCTCAGGAAGATGTTCTTCAAGTTTATCATTCTTCATTCTTTTTCTTCTCCGGTGGACTCAAGTCAAGCTTTCAGTGTTGATCGTATTCTTTTCCTCGTTTCAAATGTTTTCTCATGTCGGTGTATCTCTTAATCATTCACCTCTCGCTTTCCATGTGTTCCGGAGTGTTGAAGATATCTCAGAAGATTCGCATTTCCATTCCCAATCCGTTCAAGCTATCTCGAGGTTGTTATCTCTATTGAGCCATTTAATGCAACCGGCGCAATCTTTCTTTTAATCATTCAACGGTGTATCTTTTGAGTGGGCCCTAACCCATAGGTTTTTTCCCAGGATCATACCTAACTCTTCTAATTCTTTCCGGAGTTATTCTCAAATTCATTGCAAAGTTTGACGTAAAAATGGGTTATCATCAGTCAAATGTCTTTCTCCAAGATCTTTCAAATTCTTTTCATTGTTCATTCAACCTTTCTATTCTTCATGGTTCCGGAGTGCCTCAACAATTCATGGTGGTGTTTCTCATCATCATTCTCAACATTTCAAGATCAAGGTAGAGATTTCTCCTAAAATCTTGGTCCACTCTCTTGAAGATTCATGGTTCTAGCTTATGCCATCCTCTCATAATTGTTTTTGATTGCGAGAATTCTGTTCATACCCATACAGAGAATTTCATGAGTTGTTTTCGTTTCTTGATCATCCAAAGGCCATCATGTCATAATTATTCATTCCAGCTTTCAGCTCTCGTTCTCCAAAACTTACCGGTGCATCATTCAAATATCCTCTAATCAGTTCATGATCTCTTCGTTCTCATGTATCTAAATTCTGTCAAGTATCTTTATTCGTTTTCTAATTCTTCCCGGTGAATTGCGCCTTTGCTACTTTCATTTCCAATTCTTACGGTGGTTCGTTCAAGATTTCTCTTCCTTCGTTATCGTATCAACTCATTCGTTCTTTCAAATCCTACCGACGATTCGTTGAAGACCTTCCCAAGTTTGGGCTATATCTATCTTAATCCTTTCTACGAGAATAAGTAGTATGCCAAATCCGTTGCTTGTCATCAATTTATATTGGTGAAGGATACGCATAACATAATTCTTGTTCTTGTTTCATCCAAGTGATTAATTCCTTCTTCCGGAGTTCGTTCATGATATCAAATTCTCGGTTCCAAGTTGTTCATCTTTTCTTTCCGGAGCTCCAAGTTATTTCAATTATATCATTTCAAACCTTCATCTAATCATTGCAAGGCTTCACCTTGTGTTGTCAACTTCTCTTTCTTTTTATCATCCTTTTATTACCGGAGTTCTTCATGGAGGCTCTACATGGTGCTTCGTCAAGGATTCCTTTCATTCTTCAAGTGTTCTTCAAGATTTCTCTCGAAGTTATGATTCGCCTAACTATACTGTGAAATAAACATGGTGCTCAACAAATGTGTTGTTTTGAGGAGTTCAAGCATTCTTCATCTCGCATTCCGAAGTGCAATTCTTTCTACCTTATCTTTGGAGGTGGTGTTATGTCATTCTTGATAATTTCCCTTCGCGTTTCATGATTCACAAGTTTTCAAGGGTGACATATTTAAATCCATCATGTTCTGTTTCGTTCAAGAGATCTTTTCAACCAATCAATCTTTTTGTTGGAGTTATATTGGGTTATATTTCACCTACAGCCTTCCCTATGGAATGTAGCTATTTGTGGTGTTTATCAATGATCCAATTTTCTCCTTCTCATCTCGGTGTAGAAGTTTTCATCTCCTTGTTGATATCCATCCAATCATTTGTTTCCGTTGGTGGCGGGTTGTCACCTCATAATTTTGAGAAGTTTTCCATAAGCCCACTACAAGCTTGTTCTTTTCGTTGTTGGTTTTCCAACAACTCCGTTCTAACCTTCTTGGAAGGATGCTTCCCAAATTCAATTGTGGTGGAAGTTATCATTTCCTTCTCCGTTCTCTTATTCCGACGATCTATCTCCTATTCGTTCGTCTCGGAGGCATTGCGAGGTTGCTCTCTTTGACCAAGCATATTGTTTTGTCAAGATCATGTAATTTTTCCTTTCTTGTCCGTTTAGCCGGAGTGTCGTGTTTTCATTCGAGTTCTCTCATCTTATCAAGTTTTGTCTCCTTCCTCAACAGGAGGGCTGTCTGAAATCTTTCTGACCCATTGTGCCATTCTTTCAATAGTTCCGGAGGCAATGTGCTGTTAATTTCATCGAGTATCCTCTCATCTTGTCAAGATCATGTTCAATTCCTTCCATTTACAGTCGGAGTGCTGCCCAAATTATATCGTTCTTATTCCTTCCCTATCTTGTTTTAACCGGAGTGGTTTAAATATCTATCGTGTCAATTAACCTCAAAGTTCACATGGTGTTCCTTGTTTCTCTTTTCTACCGGTGTGCTTTCATATTCATTTTGATCCGTTAAGCTCTTGTTTCATGTCCTTCAACCTACTAAGGTTCTCGCAATGTTCCTTGTTCCTCTTTGATAACGGAGTGTTTTAAATTTTGTTCACCTCCGTCGTGTCATTTCTTCAAGCTTTGCGACCTCTCAAGGTTCAATGGTTTCACTCGTTTGTCAAAGAAGCAACTTTGTTTTTTCTCTTCCTCTTCCGTTTTTCTCCGGTGCCATCCTAGATCTCGGGACGAGATCCTCTTGTAGTGGTGGAGTGTTGTAACGCCCCGAGACCGACGCTCCAGAAGACTTCCATATTTCGTGATCGCTGTGTGTTTCATTTGTGCTTGCTCTTTTATTTTTGCATTGCATCATGTCATCATGTCATTCATTTAAAAAAAAACTCAACCAAGTAAAATTGCATGGATCTTCGATCCATTTAAATCGAGGGAAATGCACATGGCGATTTCTCTTTATAACATATATCCTCCCAATATTATTAGGGAGCTATATTCAAATATTCCATTAACTTTGGAATTAATCATAACACACTTGCAATTTAATTCTCATGCCTTTTTGCTTCATGTTTGTTCTCCAAACTTTCTCCATAATTATTATCTCATTTATCAAGGCTCTTCCTAAATGTTCAACATTTTTGGACACCTCTAAAACCTTGTTCTAGTTCAAACCATTTGAATTAAATTCAAAGAGTTTGAATTTAAACTTCGATCATGCCCACTTCTATTTTTCCTGGATCAAGCTCATTTTTATGAGTCCGGAAAAATTAACCACCCGCGCAAATTCTATCCCTAACACTTCCTTTCTTCCCCTTTTCTTCTTTCATATTTTCTGTTGTGGGAAATAAAAGAAGAAGAGTGAGGGAGAGTGAGCTTAGCCCAGGAGGCCACTCAGGCCCAGCAGCAACCAGCCACCAGAAGCCCGTCCGGCTCCCCTGTTTTAACCCTAGCTTTCTCACCGATCCCCCACTCCCCCTCGTCCATCCTCCAGCGCCGCCAGTGCCCGATCCCCTCGCCCTCTCCTCGATCCCCTCCTTCCACCTCGCTCCAGCCACCGCAGAACCAGGCTGCCGCCCGCTCTCTGGTCCACCATCGTCGTCGGAGCCCCGCGCCAAGACCGCCCCTCGCCTGGACCCGTCAAGCCCCGCCACCGGCCTGTTGCCCTGCTCGACCCCGGCCTCCACCATCCCGCTTCGAGCTCGGCCACCGCCTAGACATGCCCCTGCCTCGTCCTCCGGCTGGGGTGCTCCAAGATCGCGCCCAATGCTGCAGTTCGCAGCGCCTCCGCCTCCAGCCATCACCAAGGTCCGGCGACGTCCTCGCCTTGTACCCCGCAACCGCCGGAGCTGCTCCGTCCGCCCTGCACTGGAGCCGTCGTTCCCGCGCCGCCGCCATTCTCGCGGCATCGACCTCCCCTTCGGCCTCTGTTGTCGCACCTCTGCGGTTCACGGTTGCCCTCTGCCTCGAGTCCGAGCTCGAGCCCTACTCGACGCTGCCATGGACAGCCACCTCGCCTGCATCCTCTCGTCGGCCCTCTCTGCCTGCTGCCGTTCTGCCATCTCCAGCCTCTGCGTTGACCGACCGCAACGTCCCCGAGCAGCAGCTTCGCTGTTGTGTCTCTTTGCCGTTTCGTCAGCACAAGAATAACTATCGCCAAGTTCATCTACGTTGACTATACGGACCGCCAAGTTCGACTACGATCCATCAAGACCATCGTGTTGCATGTGAACATGAGTACGACCATGGCCGGCTACCTCCAGATGGATTTTGTTAACTTCCGCTTGAACAAGTGTACCTCTACATTTTGGTTTCGCCAAGTTCCATCAAGCCGACCGTGTACGTCTACCGTTGCCGTGGGTTTTCCATCAAGTTCGGCTACAGCACAAAGATATGTACAACTACATGGAGTCGCCGAGTACGACTACTCACGGGACCCGTCAAGTTCATCTACGTGCGTGTATGACTACACATCCGGGATGCGTCCAGTACCTCTACGGAAGACACAAACGTCTATGAACCGTGTACGACGACCATTGCCAAAGACCCTCGAGTGAACCACTACCGTCGCCGTGGATTCGACAAGACAATGTGTACAACTACTTCCACTACGAACCCGATCCGCTCAGAAAAGGCACGCTTCAAAGGTATAATGACGAGACGACGCCCGTGAACAAATGCTTTGTTGTCTGAGATGCTCGTTTTTGCACCGTGTCTGAGAGAGGTCTTTGCACGTTCCTCGATTGCCATGCCGCCGTACCGTGGGAACCCGGAATCCGGGAGCACCCCCACCATCTTTTGCATGTTTCGCACATCCGCTCACTCGCTTCCTTTTGCACCGGTATCTCCATGAGCTACCGGAACCGATATGTTGCCGTGGCATCATTTTCAGATTCGTTGCCGTGGCACCCCTTTCTTCCACCACGGTGACAAATGCTTCATAACATGCTCATGTCAATATTTTCATTAAATTGCATAAAACTTGCATATGTCATTCGCATCATGGTAACAACATTTAAATGTTTAAAATTGTGTTTGCATTTAAATTGCTATTTGACATGAGGATTTATCGGAATTGTCGTTTGTTATTTCCGACCTCATTTAAACTTGCCTAGATAGGTTGTTTAATTATGCTTCACCCCTTGCCATGTTTAATAACATTTAATATTGTTGGGTACATAACCGAGAGAACTAAACAATTGATGTGGTGTCTTGTCAATATGCAACTCGTTGCATATTGAGCTCCACTTAATTTGTAGTGTTGTTTGTTGCACTTTGGCATGCCATGCCTCATTAAACCGGACATGCATCATGTTTGTTTTTGCATCATGCCATGTGTATGTGTTGGTTGTTTACCATGTTGTTTGCTTCTTTCCGGTTTGCTTCTGTCGGTAGCTTCGGTTTCGTTTCGGAGTTGTGAGGATTCGTTCGACTCCGTCTGTTTGTCTTCTTCATGGACTCGTTCTTCTTCCTAGCGGGATCTCAGGCAAGATGACCATACCCTCGAAATCACTTCTATCTTTGCTTGCTAGTTGTTTCGCTCTATTGCTATGTCGCGCTACCTACCACTTGCTTATCAAGCCTCCCAAATGGCCATGAACCTCTAACCTTTGTCACCCTTCCTAGCAAACCGTTGTTTGGCTATGTTACCGCTTTTGCTCAGCCCCTCTTATAGCGTTGCTAGGTGCAGGTGAAGATGAAGATTGCTCCATGTTGGATTATGTTTATGTTGGGATATCACAATACCTCTTATTTAATTAATGCATCTATATACTTGGTAAAGGGTGGAAGGCTCGGCCTTATGCCTGGTGTTTTGTTCCGCTCTTGCCGCCCTAGTTTCCGTCATAACGGTGTTATGTTCCTTGATTTTGCGTTCCTTACGCGGTTGGGTGATTTATGGGACCCCCTTGACAGTTCGCTTTGAATAAAACTCCTCCAGCAAGGCCCAACCTCGGTTTTACCATTTGCCTACCTAAGCCTTTTTCCCTTGGGTTCTGCAGACTCAAAGGTCATCTTTATTTTAACCCCCGGGCTAGTTCTCCTTCGAGTGCTGGTCCAAACCGAGTGATGTCCGGCGCCCCCTGGGCAACCAGGGTCTATGCCAACCCGACGTCTGGCTCATCCGGTGTGCCCTGAGAACGAGATATGTGCAGCTCCTATTGGGATTTGTCAGCACATCGGGCGGCCTTGCTGGTCTTGTTTTACCATTGTCAAAATGTCTTGTACCAGGATTCCGAGACTAATCGGGTCTTCCTGGGAGAAGGAGTATCCTTCGTTGACTGTGAGAGCTTATAATGGGCTAAGTTGGGACACCCCTGCAGGGTATTTATCTTTCGAAAGCCGTGCCCGCGGTTATGAGGCAGATGGGAATTTGTTAATATCCGGTTGTAGAAAACTTGACACTTGACTTAATTAAAATTCATCAACCGCGTGTGTAGCCGTGATGGTCTCTTCTCGGCGGAGTCCGAGAAGTGAACACGGTTCTTGTGTTATGTTTGACGTAAGTAGGAGTTCAGGATCACTTCTTGATCATTACTAGTTGACGACCGTTCCGTTGCTTCTCTTCTCGCTCTTTTTTACGTATGTTAGCCACCATATATGCTTAGTCGCTGCTGCAACCTCACCACCACTGCCCCTTTCCTACCCTTAAGCTTAAATAGTCTTGATCTCGCGGGTGTGAGATTGCTGAGTCCTCGTGACTCACAGATACTTCCAAAACAGTTGCAGGTGCCGATGATACCAGTGCAGGTGGCGCAACCGAGCTCAAGGGAGAGCTCGATGAAGCTCTTGTTCGTTGTGTTGTTTCGTTTCCTGTTGATCAGTAGTGGAGCCCAGTTGGGACGATCGGGGATCTAGCAGTTGGGTTATCTTCTTTTCTTTTGGCTTTGACCGTAGTCGGTCTATGTGTGTACTCTGAATGATGTATGATTTATTTATGTATTGTGTGAAGTGGCGATTGTAAGCCAACTCTTTATCCCATTCTTGTTCATTACATGGGATTGTGTGAAGATGACCCTTCTTGCGACAAAACCACAATGTGGTTATGCCTCTAAGTCGTGCCTCGACACATGGGAGATATAGCTGCATCGTGGGTGTTACACGAGGAGAGAAAGGCGCCCCTCCTCTACCCTTGCGCACTTGGTCGCCAGGTTGAATAGCTCCTGAGATGTGCAGAGCTCGTCTCGGATAGCGAACTCTTCCTTCATCTTAACGTCGCGGACGCCGTCGGAAAACGCGGAGATGATGGCCTCGTCTATGACCTTGGGGATCTTGAGGCGGGTGTTGTTGAAGCGCTGGATGTACTTCTGGAGGGTATCTCCTGGTTGCTCCGTGATGCGGCGTAGATCACCCGCGGCCGGTGGGCGGTCGCGAGTGCCCTGGAAGTTGGCGACGAAGCGGTCGCGCATCTCGTCCCAGGAGGAGATCGAGCCGTGCTGCAGGTTCAGGAGCCAGGAGCGAGCTCCATCCTTGAGAGCCATGGGAAACCAGTTCGCCATGACTTTTTCGTCGCCGTTGGCCGCTTCGATGCTCAGCTCGTAGAGCTGCAGGGACTCCGCGGGGTCGGCGGTGCCGTCGTAGCGAGGAGGCAGATCCGGCTTGAACTTGCCTGGCCAGGCGACGCTACGCAGCTCGGGGGTGAAGGCGCGGCAGCCGGCCGTGGTTGCCGGGGCCCGCCTCGGAGGTGGAGCTTGGTCTTGATGAGGTCCGCGCGGCGCCGCTGCGGGCGGTGCGCTGTCTTGACGAGGTGGCGCGGGGAGCGCAGGTGCAGCTTCTCGCGGCCGCGGGATTTCTTGGCAGATTCTCTCTTCGCGCGCGGGCACCGTGCGCGGCGGATCACGCCACGGAGCCGCGCGCCTCGGTGCCAAGGCGCCGTCTTGGGGCAGAGGTGGTGGAGGCACGCCATGAGCCTCATCGCCCATGGCTGGTTGAGGGGGTGGCAGAGAGAGGGACGACGCCCGAGAGCCCCCTACGACGCGGACGAGCTCGGCGATGCGGTCGAGCCACTCCTCATAGAGGTCGTGGACGGGGCGGTAGCGCAGGAGTTCGTTCGCCACGAGGAGCGCGGCGCGCGTGAGACGAAGAACCGGCAGGGGTCAGTGATGGAGTTGTGGTGCGGCCGTCCTGCCGCACCGAAGGATGCAGCGAGGACGCCTGCTGCTCGTTCCTCGCCGGGCCGGTGGCAGCGTTGGTGGCGGGGGACGGAGAACGACGAGGTGGCCCGCCAACGGGAGCCGTCTGAGCGACGCGGGCGGTGATGGCAGCCCGACGCTCAGCTCGAGCATGGCGAGCATCCGCCATGGAGACGACGGAGCGACGAACTGATGGAAGGGAAGGTACGGCGCACCCCTACCTGGCGCGCCAAATGTTGGATGTGGGGTTCCGGCAAACCCTTAAGGTTCGAACACTGGGGTGCGCGCGAAGTATTTCCCTCCTACCGATCTACCCCCTAGCTCGCTAAGATCTCGCGGACGAGCTCGATGAACTCGCAACACAGAAAGACACGAGGTGTATACTGGTTCGGGCCACCGTTGTGGTGTAATACCCTACTCCAGTGTGGTGGTGGTGGATTGCCTCTAGGGCTGATGATGAACAGTACAAGGGAAGAACAGCCTCCTGAGGTTGAGGTGTTCTTGTGGATAGGCTCTCGATCGGGTTGGATCAGGCTAAGATGAGATGAGATACCTCTACTTTGGTGGCTAGCTCTACTTATATAGGCCCTAGTCCTCTTCCCAAATATCGAGCGGGAAGGGAGCCAACAACGGCGGGCAAATTTGAAGGGGGACAGCTAGTACAAGCTATCCTGACAAAAGCGGTCTTCGCCTGCGAAAAGCTCTGGTGGTGACGCCGTCTTGGGCTCCACGATGACCTTCGTCTTGCCGTCCTCCTGGTCTTGGTCTTGTTGCACCAATATAGCAACCTTTGCCTGATGCGTGAGTACTCTTCGCCTGCGCTGGCCTCCTTAGCACCAAAGAGGAAATAAGGACGCTGCGCGCGCTGGCGCCCACCTGGCGCCCGCCTGGTGTCGTTCGTCATGGCTCATGTCACGAGAGCCTCGTGAGGTTTTGCCCCGCCTTGATATCTCCGCTCCTCGTGAGCCTGCCTGGCTAGGCTACTCCAGAGGAGGTCTTGCGTCGTCCGCCTCGCGAGGCTTGGACCCTCGCGAGGGTCTTGAATGCCTTGTTGATGAAGATGGGCCGTACGGCCTGCTTGCTTAGCCACGCCGTGGGCCGCAGGCAGGCAGGTCTGGGGACCCCCGTTCCCAGAACGCCGACAGAAACCGCATGGTAGGGTGTGCCACGTCTAGGCACGGAGGAAAAATGTGCGTGTAAAATTATACTGTATCAGACGTACTACCTATGGTTCGACCTCGGGACCCAGCCAGTCGGTCGAGAACACCCCACTAGCCACACAACTTCATCATGCTAACGTGGCACAGAGGACAGGTGTGGTTTGCTCCGTCTTGACCAGCCACAACGTCTCTTGTTCTAGGCGATTCCTCTATTTTCGAAGCTTTTTTTAGTTATAATAACACCACGGCAAGGTAGCGCCGCTCTTCGTGTGTGCCCGTGCGGCTAGAGGTTAGACGATGGAGAGGAGAGAGAGATGGCATACCTGGGACCCACTAGTAAGTGAGTCAATGGTCATGCACGTGTTGATGAGCCACTCCCTCTACTCTACTCAACGTAATACTGTATAAAATCAAGTTACGTGTTGAGTTCATGGTTTTTATGATCAAGGATAGGGTTTTTGGTTTTCAAGTTTCTTGCAAGGCTGTGGCTTTGATCATTCTCAAGCTCCGTTCTTTCTCTTGTGATCATTTTAACTGTTTCTTTCATCTTTGGGGTAATGGTGGCCCAAATTGGGGCCGTGAGTTTAAACTTTGGAAATTGGAATGTGATGCCGAGTGGATCATTGTTAGTCCTTCCAAACGTCGAGCCACCCTTGGCATGTTGGCTATGCACACCAAGCCCCGTAAATCTTCGATAAGATCATCTCATGCCCCTGCCAAGAAGCTTTCATTTTCAAAGTTCCAGAATTATCCTTCTTGTCGTGGTTATCGCTATCCGGCCACGCAAAATTGCATTCAAACAGTTGAGGATGCGGGGTACACGCTTTCTGCGCATGAAAGGGTGGTCATCCATCCCCCGCCGCCGGCTGAACTCCGGTGGACGTCGACTACCCCCTCCATTTCTTTTGGAATGGTTAGGGATCTTCAAACAGCTGCGGATGGGTCGCCGTCTATCTCGGGCGGAAATTTTGGCTCTCCGAATGTCGACGTGCCATCCCATGTTGGGCCGTCATCTTCACGTTCCACGGTCCAAGTGGAGCCGGTGTTATCTTCTGGGCCTTCCATTCCTTCCTCTCAGCAAGCAGAAGAAGATTTTGATAACTTGGTATCGGGTATGGTGGACGAAATCTTAACGTGTCAGATTTGCTTGTCTAAGGGCCATTTTGCTGCGGCGTGCACGTCTAAATGTACCTCTTGTCTGCGGGTGGGGCATGGTAAAAAGGATTGCAACAAGTTTGCAAGGATTTTGGGTCTGGTTTGGAAACCGAAACCCGGTAACGTTGCAACTTCTGAGGATCGCTCAGCTCCCACCGAGAATATCTCTCTGACACAGCTTTTACCAAACTTGGACTCCTCTTGCACTTCCGCATTTACTGCTTCGCCCTGTTCCATCAGTCCTGGTCCCAAAACACCTTCGACTGCGCCGCCTAAGACCCCTCCTCCGCCGGAGCTCTCGCCGTCTGCTTCCAGCCCGGGTTGTACCCCTCCGATGGCCAACTTCCCTCTCGACCCCTTGCTATATGTGCCGGCTGGCCATCACATTGTGGATGGCGGTGATGCTCGTTTGCCTCGGACCTTGTGACGCCACATACCCCACTTGTGCGCCGCCATGAGGAGTTCATGCTAGCTGAGGTAATGCCCATCCCCCCTCCCGATCAGATTGGTGCTGCTAGAGAGGAAGTGGTTCAATGGTTGCAAGCTCATGGGGTGTTGGTGAGGTCTGCTCAGCCTTGGATTAGATCGGTGGGTCTTTTTGAGCTTCGGTATGCTGCAGTCAGGTTTTCTCTTCTTCAGATGCCGCCCCAACCTCTTGGCAACGATCGTTTTGTGCGTTTTATGAAACACGATGAGGGTGAATCTTTTAGAGGTGCTCAGGGTTTCCGTCAGGGACTGCTCGTGTTCTTGGGGATTCCGCTTGATCTTCGCAATGAGGATAGTATTCGGGCAGCGGTCAACACATTTGGGAAGTTTCATCATTGGATTAGTGAGGATCCATACCTTGTGCGCACTTTGGTCTTTGCGTCTTTTCCAGAAGATATTTTGGTGCCAAGAGATGTGGTGTTCATGGATTATGCTGCCTGGGGTGGTGCCAGGGTGTCTTGGACGGCGCCTCTGTATATCCTTGGGGCCAATTTTGCTGAACAGATGCCCCAAGATGAAGACTGGATGCCCATCAATGGCAATCCTCATCCCCTTCCTGGTGTACCCTTCCCGGAGATGCCACCTTTTATTCTGCCTCCATTCCTGGCTCTGGGGTGGAACGATGTGCCGCCACCTCCGCCTGAACCTGCACATAATGAGGTGCATGAGGACAATTGGGGAAACTGGGAGGAACATGTTGCGGAGCCTACTGTAGAGGATCAAGAATCCATGGTGTTGAATGCCTCGGCTCAACCCAGTTCGGCTCACCAAAGTTCTGAAGCTCAACCTCAGGTGCCCCCTGCACCTATCGTTCTCATTGATGGGGCTCCACCTGACAACCTGAATGATCTGATGGAGATTGCACCGGACCTGGAGGATGCTAGTAACTGGGCAATTGTGGTCTATCAACCTCCTCTTTTTGATGTCCAAGCTTTGGATCAGCCTACGGTTAAGATCCCCTTTGGTCCCCCTCTCCCCTGAAATGATTTGGAGGCGCTCGTTTGATAACCTGCTGAATGCTCCAATGGTGTTTGAGGTGCCAAA
Organism: Aegilops tauschii subsp. strangulata; assembly: GCF_002575655.3. Classification (NCBI taxonomy): domain Eukaryota; kingdom Viridiplantae; phylum Streptophyta; class Magnoliopsida; order Poales; family Poaceae; genus Aegilops; species Aegilops tauschii. The sequence goes on along the minus strand of NC_053040.3, from coordinate 140,932,817 downwards.
ACCTCTGCTGCCTAAATCCCTGTCGCCTGTCATTTTGACCAAGAGAAACCGGGACTTTGCTTTCTAGCAAGATGATCTTGCTTTGCTGACATGGAAGGAGCCGGTACCTGCCCGACCTGTGGCTAGAGCGTTATTTGTGGATGATGCTGAGAGGGCTGCGTCTGTTGTCCCTTCTCCTCCTGCGCGTGTACCTACGAGGAGGCCACGCAAAACTCTGGCGCCAACGCCTCTTGTTGAAACATCTGTTCGAAGGTGTACCAGAAGTTCGGCCCAGCGTGATGGGTTTAGGCCCACTTTCCATGAGCTGGTTCTGCAGCCCAAGAAGAAGAAGCCCAAGGCCAAGCCCCTTTCTGCAGAGATGTCTGATGACCCTGCATTTGGAGATGCTCCTCCACCTACTCCCATCAGTCATCTGCAAGCTATTGGCAAGGAGCTGGAGATTGATGCAACTCTGCTCACGGAGGATGCACTTATGGTGGACCCTGCTGCTGCTGCAAATCAAGCCTCCAATGAATAGTGTGCTCTTCTTCTGCTGGGTTTGGCAAGCCCATAAATCTTCTTTATGCGTTTGGTTTTCATTTTCCGATCCTTGGATAACTAATAATGTTGGTTCGGAACTATTATGTGCTTTTGGGCATCTGACATTGTGTGTCATGTGCATGGGAGACTTGTTTATGATATTTCTTTATGAATAATCACTGTAGAAACTGGAATGTCCTGTGCTGGAATGTCAGGGGTTTAAACTCTGAGGCTAGGCAAAGAGCTGTTAGACAAAAGATTGACGAAAGTCACTGTGCTATTGCTTGTCTGCAAGAAACTAAATGTGCTTCATTCGATTCCAGAATGATTAAAAGCTTTTGCCCCAAGAGATTTGACAGCTTTGCTTTCTCTCCTTCCTTGGTGGCCTCTGGTGGAATTCTAGTTGTTTGGAACTCGTCTATATTTGGTGGGACTTTATTGCAAGTCCAACAATTTGTTGTGGTGATCGAGTTTGTTTCTAGGCAAAACAATGAGCGGTGGACTCTTGTGGTGGTTTATGGTCCTTGTCAGGGGGAAGCTAGGGATAATTTTGTAACCTGGTTGTATCACCTGAACATTCCCGTGGATGAGAATTGGCTGATACTGGGGGATTTTAATTTCTTACGTTTTGTGGATAACAGAAATCTACCTGGTGGTGATTTGAATGACATGTTCATCTTTAATGAGATTATTGGACACCTCGGCCTTTTGGAATTGCCCATCAAAGGAAGGTCCTACACTTGGTCCAATATGCAGGATACTCCACTCCTTGAGCAGCTAGACTGGTTCTTCACTTCTGTTGATTGGATATCTGATTATCCCATGACTGAGGTGCTACCTCTTGCCAGAACAGCTTCTGACCATGTGCCTTGTATGGTTACAATCAAAACTTCTATTCCCAAGTCTAATATCTTTAGGTTTGAGAATTATTGGTTGGAGTTGGAGGGTTTTATGGATTGTGTTGATTCCTCATGGCAGAAGCAATCCAGAAAGGGCCATATTACTGCCAGGATAGCTGACAAATTTAAGTCCCTGAGAATGTGTCTCAAGAGATGGCAGAAGAACATTTCCAAACTGAAAACTCTAATTTGTAAATGCAATAGTGTTATCCTGCTCTTGGATGAGCTTGAGGAATATAGAACACTCTACAGACATGAATCCAATTTCAGGATAGTGGTTAAAACCCATGTAGAGAAATTGCTCCACCTTCAATGTCTCTATTGGAGGAAAATATGTACTATCAGATACATAAAAGTGGGTGGTGAGAACACCAAGTTCTTTCATGCCATGGCCACGGAGAGGTATCGAAGGAATTCTATTGCTAGCTTAAAATTTCCTGATGGTACTGTGGTGACTGATCATTCACAAATGGAGGGTATTATCTGGAATTGTTTTAAAAACAGAATGGGTTCTTCCAGGGGAATTAACATGGGTTTTGATCTTTCTTCCCTCATTGAACCAGTTGTGGGATTGGATGTTCTCACTAAGCCTTTTGAGAAGGAGGAAATGGACATGATTGTCAAGCATATGCCAGTTGATAAAGCTCCAGGTCCAGATGGTTTTAATGGTCTTTTCTTCAAAAGGTGCTGGCACATAATTTCTCAGGATTTTTATGAACTGGCCCAGGCTTTCTTTGAGGGTACTGCTCATCTGGAAAATATCAATGACTCTTACATAACTCTGGTGCCTAAGAAGCCCTCCCCTGAGGAGGTGGGTGACTTCAGACCTATCTCTTTAACAGGAATGGGTCTTAAGTTCTTGTCTAAGATGGCAGCCAATAGGTTTCAAGAGGTGATTATGCAGTGTGTCCACAAGAACCAATATGGTTTCATAAAAAGCAGAACAATTCAAGATTGTATTGGGTGGACCTTTGAGTATTTACACCAGTGCCACCAGTCCAAGAGACCTATTGTGATCCTAAAGTTGGATTTTGAAAAGGCTTTTGACTCCCTTGAGCATGAGGCCATTGTGCAAATTTTGAGATATAAGGGCTTTAATGAGAAGTGGATACTTTGGATGAAGCAACTTCTATCCACAGGTACCTCATCTGTTCTGCTTAATGGAGTCCCTGGTAGGAAGTTCAGGTGCAAAAAGGGTGTCAGACAGGGTGATCCAGTCTCTCCCCTCCTTTTTGTCCTAGCTGCTGATCTCCTGCAGACTGTAATCAATGACATGTTCAGAAGGGGCATTCTTCAGTTACCTATACCTTGTCATGATCAGGATTACCCCGTGATTCAGTATGCTGATGACACCCTTATTATCTTGCCTGCGGACAAGGACCATCTTATAGCTCTCAAGGATATGCTCAGGGTCTTCACTGTGTCCACTGGTCTGGATGTGAACTATCACAAATCCTTTATTATTCCCATCAATGTGGACACTGCTGTCATGACTGATTTGGCTTCTGCATTTGGCTGCCAGATTGGGAAAATGCCATTTACCTACCTTGGGTTGCCAGTGGGAACTACAAGGCCTAAAATGGTGGATTTTATGCCATTGGTTGATTGCATGGAGAGGAGAATGACAGCTAGTTCATCTTTTTTGAATCAGGGGAAAGGCTGCAGTTTCTTAACTCTGCTCTGTCATCTATGCCCATTTTCTTCCTTTGCAGTTTAGCTGTCCCAGCTGGAATTCTTAAACAATTGGAGAGAATCCAGAGACAATGCCTCTGGAGGAGGAATAGGGGTCAGCCTGCCCCCTCCCTAGCTGCGTGGGACCTTGCCAAAAAACAGGGGAGGTCTTGGTATTCTCAACCTGGGTTCTCAGAATGTTGCACTTCTGATCAAACATGCGAATAACTTCCTTAATAAAAAGGATCTCCCTTGGGTTTCTTTAATTTGGGATACCTACTATCATAATAGGGTCCCCCAGGGAACTTCTGATTGTGGCTCATTCTGGTGGAAGGATATTTGCAAGGTCATGCATCATTTTAGGGAGTGTGCTTGGGTTTAGATTAATGCAGGGGACACTGCCCTCATGTGGTCAGATAACTTGCAGTTTGATGGTCAGGTGCCTAGCCTTCAACTCAGATTTCCCAGGCTCTATTCCTATGTTAAGGACCCCTGGGTCACTATTCTTGAGTTCTTGGACTCTCAGGATATTTTCCAGCACTTCCACCTTCCTTTGTCCAGCCAGGCTTTTGATGATCTGACTATTCTCCAGCCCATGTTGGGTGGCCTTAATAGAACACCTGGGTCCAAGGATATTTGGGTTTGGAAGGGCACTGCCAAGGGATACTCACCAAAGTTGTTTTACTCACATACTTTTGCATCAGCATCTTTCAACCCTTTGACAGCTTGGATCTGGAAGTCCTCTTGTACAATGAAAATCAAAGTTTTTGCTTGGATGCTTATTATGGACAGGTTGAACACCAAGGACATGGTGGATAGGAGGCATTGGCATTTGGAGGATGGAGTAAACTGTGTCCTTTGTCCTTTGCAGACTAGGGAAACAAGGGATCATCTGTTCTTTAATTGCAACTTTAGTGTCAGAGTTTGGAACTATCTGCAAATTGATTGGTCTTCTGGTGACTCCATGGCTCATTTGGTTCTTAATGCTAGCAGGAGTTTTAGGAAGCCCTTCTTCACCGAAGTGGTGTTCATTGCTTGCTGGAATATCTGGATCATCAGGAACGCTAAGGTCTTCAGGCATGAGAGAGCTAGATATAATAAATGGAGATCTGCATTCATCCATGACATCAGCTTAATGCAATATAGAGTGAAAGCTGCCTACAAAGATGATCTTCTTCGCTGGATTTCATTTCTGCCACCTTGAGGCCAATAGTCTGTATCTTTTAACTTGTTTTTTTCTCCTTCTTCCCCTAGCTTACTTTGATTACCTCTTGTAATCCCCCTTTGTACTTGTACTGTATCTCTTTTTCTCAATAAAGTTTTGATATGCTGTGGGGGTTTCCCCTACAGTTCCCAGTCAAAAAAAATCAAGTTATGGGACAAAGCCAACAATCGTTGTGTCGGATCTCGGGTTCTGGCAAAACCCTTAAGGTTCGAACTCTGGGGTGCATGCGAAGATCTCCCCCTCGCAGATCACGCCCTCTCACGCTTCGCGATTCCTAGGCTAGCTCGACGAACTCGCAACACAAGGGACACACGATTTATACTGGTTCGGGCCACTGTTGTGGTGTAATACCCTACTCTAGTGTGTGGTGGTGGATTGCCTCTTGGGCTGAGGATGAATAGTACAAGGGGAAGAACGGCCTCCTGAGGAGAGGTGTTCTCGTGCTTGGTGAACTTGTGTGGGTGAGGATCCGATCCCCTCCTACTGTGGTGGCTAGTCCTATTTATAGAGGCCCTTCCCAAATATTGAGCGGGAAGGGATCCCACAACGGCCAATTTGATAGGGGACATCTAGTACAGCTTATCCTGACAAAAGTAGTCTTCGCCTGCAAAAGGCTCTGGTGGTGACGCCGTCTTGGGCTCCACGGTGACCTCCGTCCTGCCGCCCTGCTGGTCTTGGTCTCGTTGCACCGATAGGGAAACCTTTGCTTGATGCCTCGGTACTCCTCGCCCGCGCTCGCCCCCTTATCACCAAAGAGGAAACAAGGACACTGTGCGCGCTGGTGCCCGCCTGGTCTCGCTCGTCATGGCTCACGTCACTGGAACCTCGTGAGGTTTGCCTTGCCTTGATCTCTCCGCCCCTCGCGAGCCAACCTGGTGAGGCCGCTCCCGAGGAGGTCTCATGTCATCCGCCTCGCGAGGTTTGGCCCCTCGCGAGTGTCTTGAAAGGTTGTTGGTGAAGATGGGCCGTACGAGTCCGCTCGCAGAGCCACGCCGTGGGCCAAGGGCAGGCAAGTCTGGGGACCCCTGCTCCTAGAACGCCGACAGTAGCCCCCGGGCCCAAGGCACACTCGGGCTTGGCTTCGAGGCGAAGCAAAGGCTAAGTGCGGAGCACCGCGGGCCCCAACAGCCTGCGGCCTTGGTCGACATGTGGCAGCTGATTGGATGTGGGCGTCTCCACTTCCCCACGCTGCCTTGATACCCGCCTGGCTAGGCGGCCACCGCAGTCTACACAGTTTCCTTCCCCTTGTTTCGACACGCTCCCCCAATTCTTCCGCTTCCCCGAAGCTCACCTCCATCCCCCAATCCGATCTGAGCTCATCTCTCCCATCGGCATGGCACCAGATCAGATGGAGAAAGGGAAGGAGCCCCTATCCTCCGCGGAACTACATCCAGCCATTGAGCCCGCCGTTGGCAGGTCGCTGGTGCTAAACCAAGAAGCCATGGACAAGGTGCGCCCCATGCTCACCTCCAGCTTCAATGAGTGGGGGAAAACGGTGGCCTGGCCTGCATCTCGAGCTCGCATTGATAGGACGGCCACCGAGGTCCCATTCTTCATCGACGCCCTCTGGATCCGCCTGGTTCCTCCTTTCTCTGCCTTCTTCAACGCAGTGCTTTCCCATTACCAGATCCACATGCAGCACCTCGATCCTCAATCCATCACCCTTCTCGCCGTCTTTGCCTTTGTTTGCGAGGCCATGGTGGGCATTACTCCTTCCGTGGCACTTCTCCGCCACTTCTTCTCGTTGCACCTAACTGATCCCCGACAGACCTCAGGATGCCTGAGCTTCCAGGCCGTGGCGGCGATGGCCGGCGCGGGGATTGACTTTGAGCTTCCGCCATCCATGAGCGAGTTTCAGACGCGGTGGCTATTTGTTGATGTCGGAGTGCGCAGCCCCCTGCTCTCTTCTCCATCGGCGCCCGCCATCCCCAACTCCGGTTGGTGCCACCAGAGGCTCGCCGATCCTTGCCTTGTCCCCGTCTGGCTAAGGTTGAAGAGGCTGAAGGACCGCGGCGTGACTGCGCCTATGGTGGTGCGGGAGTTCGTCCGGCGCCGAGTCGCTCCACTTCAGCGACACTCTTGTCCGATGTGGGCCTTGCTCAGCAGCAATGACCACATGAGACTTCAGGAATCCGGGCTCCCCCTTGAGGCGCGGTGAACAGTGCTCGAGGTCCTGACAGGCGTCCCGTTGCCTGACGACTTGCCAGGGAAGAGTTGTCTTCTGTATCGCTGCTCGAACAAGGTGCAATTCGTGGAGCACATGCCCTCCTTTGATGAGTGGGGGCTGTGCCTAGTCGGCCTTGTGGGGCCCCGTGAGAACCCCATCATCGTGGTCCCTCTCCTTGCCACTAGCCCCGATCTTGCCCCAAGAGTGGACGCTGGAGGGCAGGCACCGTCGGAGGCCGGGGGCGCTGGTGCTGATGCGTCGATGCTGCCTAAGGCTTCCGAGGCGTCATCCTCGGGAACCCGTGATTCCCACGCCAGGGCGGCAGCGGAAGGGGCGACGCAGCCCGCTGCTCCTGAGGTCGGAGCTCCCGAGGCATCAGCAGGTCGTCGCCAGGTGGAGCCCGACAGTTCTCCCCATCTTGGCGCTCCTAAGGCCTCCTGGGGCGCTTCCCCAGTTGCACCTCGGGATGGTCACCACGTACAACGCTTCGGCTGGCTCCGTGTGGACTTTGAGGAGCTTCGCAAGAGGAAGGGATTCCCAAGCTGTAGCAGCGGCGTCTTCGGGCCGTTGAAGCGGAGGAAGTATATCGCCATCGATGAGTAAGTACCTTATCTGTGTCATCCCTTGCGCACCGCTTCCCTTCTGATGGTTGGTTCCCCAGGATCCCTTCCGCCAAGGCCGCGGAATCTCCTGAGAAGCAACCTCCTCTCGCTTTGCTTTCTCCGCCAGGTTCAAGCGTTGCGAGCCCGCACGCTGCCCCCGGAGCGGGACCAGCCCGCCTGCCGGGTGCCTTGAGCTCATGCCTACGCCGCCTTCTCTTGGCGGCCTTGTTTGGGGTGTGACCAGTGTGCCAAGGGCCCCTTCCCTGATCGTGGATGGCGGCTGGTTGGCTTCGGTGCTGGGGTCCTCTTCAGGTGGCGGGTCTCCGTTTGCTCGGGCCTCCCATGAGGCCTGGCCAGCAACCAGGTGGGTGCCCGCCCCCAGCCCCCTGCTGAGAGGGGGTGAGCTGCTTCGGGCCTCCTTTGCAGCCCCCGTGGCGGAGGACAGAGTCAGCAGCATGCTTAAGTTGGCGCAAGGAGGGAGCATCGTCCGCCACAAGCTCTTTCGGTAGCGTTGGGCGCGATGAACCGGCTTGGTGAAGAGCTCGTGAATGTGGATGCGTGCCTCATGCCGAGGATCCTCGGTTGGCGGAGGAGCAGCACAAGCTGAAGGTGGCTATCAACCTCGGGCGCCATCAGCGCGAGCTTGATAATGCGAAGGCCGAGGCTTCCCTCGCAGACTCGCGAGAGGCCTCCTCCCGAGCTTAGGAAGAGGCCCGGGAAGCAGACCGCCGTCGCGAGGCCGCGGAGAAGCGCGCGTGGGAGATCCAAGCCTAGAGCGCCTCCTTGGAGCAGCAAGTGGAGGCGCGCAGAGCCGCCCTCGCGTCGTTGAGGGGGACGTCTGTCGAAGAGGAAGAGATCCGGAAGCGCGAGGAGGCGTTGGCGCTGGAAGCCGTGGAGCGTAACCTTGAGCTTGAGCGACTGGAGACGAGGGAGCGTCAGGTTGCCCAAGCGGATGACGCTGTTGGAGCGTGCGAGGCTAGGGCCCAGGAGGAGGTCGATCGCCGGGTGGCCGAGGCTCATGCGGATCTTGAGGGTAGGTATGACCTGAAGCTGAAGCGCGTCGAAGACGAGGCTGCGGGCAGGACTGCCGCCCTCAAGTCTAAGCTGGCTGAGGCGGTGCAGCGAGAGGAGGCCGCCGCAACCGCCCTGGTCTCGGTGCAGGCTGAACTAGCTTCTGCCCATGCTAAGCTGCTCCCTCTTCAGCAGCGGGTTATCGACGCCGAGGCCATTGCGCGGCAGAATAGGGAGGAAGTGCTTCAGCAGCGGACATTGGAGCGCGTGCACGCCCCCATGCTCCAGGGCCTCAGGAACAGGGCCAACACCGCGCTGGGCCACATCTATCACGAGAATGGCCCTCATCCCCACGCGGACGACTACGCCAGTCACCTTCGCTTCTTCACCGAGGTGGTGACGCGCCTGGAGAACCGTTCCGAGAGGGCTCGCCAGCTTGTCGAAGAGAGGAGTCGCAGCTTGCTCGGGCACGCGTTCTCCCGCATCTTCAGCCATCTCCGGAACACTTACCAGGACTTTGACTTTGACGCCGCCATCGCTGTAGTTTCGGAGGCCATCCGGGGCGACCTGGCGCGGTGGGTGGAGGACAATGTGGATGCGCCGGTCTGGGCCTTCGCTTCCGAAGACGACGAGGTGGTGGTTGCGGCAGACGAGGGCGACGTGGTCGACGACGGTGATGGTGGCGCGTCGAAGGTGATGACGATGCCGGCAGAGGTAACGACGACGCCGGCGACGCGTCCGAAGGCGATGCAGCGAGCGACATGTCCGACTGATTCCTGTGCTTCCCAGCTGTTTGTCCTGCACGCAGAGGCTCGGGCGTCGCCCTAGAGGTTGTAAGAGTGTTTTTGGAGGGGAAGCCTGTCGGATGTGGGGTTCCGGCAAACCCCTAAGGTTCGAACACTGGGGTGCGCGCGAAGTCTTTCCCTTCAACCGATCTATGCCCTAGCTCGTAAAGATCTCGCGGACGAACTCGACGAACTCGCAACATAGAGAGACACGAGGTTTATACTGGTTCGGGCCACCGTTGTGGTGTAATACCCTACTCCAGTGTGGTGGTGGTGGATTGCCTCTTGGGCTGATGATGAATAGTACAAAGGAAGAATAGCCTCCTGAGGTTGAGGTGTTCTTGGGCTGGTCGAACTTGTGCGGGTCAGGATTCGATCCCCCTACTACTGTGGTGGCTAGACCTATTTATAGAGGCCCTGGTCCTCTTCCCAAATGTCGAGCGGGAAGGGAGCCAACAACGGTGGGCAAATTTGAAGGGGGACAACTAGTACAAGCTATCCTGACAAAAGCGGTCTTCGCCTGTGAAAAGCTCTGGTGGTAACGCCGTCTTGGGCTCCACAATGACCTCCGTCTTGCCGTCCTCCTGGTCTTGGTCTCGTTGCACAAATATAGCAACCTTTGCCTGATGCCTCGGTACTCTTCGCCTGCGCTGCCCTCCTTAGCACCAAAGAGGAAATAAGGACGCTGCGCGCGCTGGCGCCCGCCTGGCGCCCGCCTGGTGCCGTTCTTCATGGCTCACGTCACAAGAGCCTCGTGAGGTTTGCCCCGCCTTGATATCTCCGCTCCTCGTGAGCCTGCCTGGCTAGGCTACTCCAGAGGAGGTCTTGCGTCGTCCGCCTCGCGAGGCTTGGACCCTCGCGAAGGTCTTGGATGCCTTGATGATGAAGATGGGCCGTACGGCCTGCTGCTTAGCCACGCTGTGGGCCGCAGGTAGGCAAGTCTGGGGACCCCCGTTCCCAGAACACCGACAGTAGCCCCCGAGCCCAAGGTGCGCTCGGGCTTGGCTTCGCGGCGAAGCCAAGGGTCATGTTCGGAGCACTGCGGGCCCCAAAAGCCTGCAGCCTCAGTTGACGCGTGGCGGTTGATTGGACGTGCGCGTCTCCGCTTCCCCACGCTGCCTCGGCAACTGCTTGACCTGACAAAAGGCTGGCGCGGGCAGTTCTTGCCTTCATTGCTTCTTCCTTGCCATGCTCCAGATCCCCTTTCTTGCTCCTTGCCACCGCTACTTCCAGATCCGCTCCAATCTCATCCTGCACCCGCAATCCATGGCGCTGCGCAAAGTCAAGATTTCCTCGGCACCGGCTTGGTATGAGCCGGCCCTTGAGGTGCCCACCGTCACGGAAAAAAGTCTCGCCTCCGTGCACCTGCTGACGGCGGACGAGAGCAATGAGTGGGGGAAGACAGAGCTTCGGCCCGCTTCCGACGAGCCGGAGCCTGAAGGGAGCACCTTCTTCCCTTTCTTCTCGAGCAGCGTTGCCGTTGGGTTGGTCTCCCCTTTCTCTGATTTCTTTTATGAAGTCCTCGACCACTACGGTCTGCAGGCGTTGCATCTCCATCCCAACTCTGTCCTCCTCCTGTCCATCTTCGCCTACTACTGTGAGGCGTACCTGGGCGTGATGCCATCCGTGGCGTTGCTTCGCCATTTCTTCTTCCTTCGTGCCGGCGAGGGTCACATCTCTGGATGCACTAACTTCATCGCATGCGGCAAGGCTAACTCGATCTCGAGTACCGGGAAGAGGGCCGACAACATCCGATCCAAATGGGTCATGATGGATGCCCAGTGTGCCGATCCGCGCCTGGTGTTGCCGACGGAGGCGCCTCAGTAGGGCAAGGGGTGGCCCAAGGCGGAGCTTGTCGATGAGCGGGCATCGTCAGTGTTGGGGCAGACGATGACCGACCTGAAGCCGGGCAATGCGAGGGCGGCCAAGATAACGGGGGCGATGCTCCTGAGGGAGTTCTTGATGCTGCAGGTTGCCCCGCTCCAGGCACGCCCGCGCCCCCTTTGGGAGCTTGGCGAAGAGGAGAACAAGACACGCCTGAGGCCAGGGGACCTGCCTGGTGATGAATTGGACGCCGTCCTGCACCTCATAGTCGGGGACAACCAGGAGTACCCGCCTAGCGCCTTCCTTCCCCTGTTCCAACGCAGGGACCGGGAGGAATTCGTCGCTTCTAGGCTGACTTTTGATGCGCGCGGGCTGGTGCCGCCGGCGCTTCCGGAAGCTCCTATGGTGCAAAACCCGGTGGAGGTGTCTTCCTGCGAGTCCCACGGAGAGGGGGAAGAGGAGGTGGACTCGGAGAAGACTCTGGAAGAGGTGGGGGAGACTTCCCCTCTGAGCAAGGCCGAGATTCTCCGCGCCCTGCCTGATGATGCCGAGGCCGACGCCCACCAAGGGGAGAGGGAGCAACCCCTCATCCCAATGAAGGGTAGGTCGTCGCTGGTGGCCTGCGGTGCCGCCTCCACCCCGACACCTCCCGGGGCTGGATCCGGCTCTGCTTCCGTAGAGCCTGGCACCGTTAGTGTCCGAACGCCTGCCCTCAGGTCCCGAACCTGTCAGGCTTCAAGCTTCTCAAGCGCTCAGTGGAGTACGTCGTAGTGGATCGGTAAGTGCCTTAAGCTTCGCCTTGTCCTTGCTTGTACTCGTAGTTTCCTGATACTCGCCCTTGGTTGATCAGGCCGACATCTTCGGCGAAGAAGAGGAAGGAAGACGCAGCGGCCGTGCCTCCCACGGAGAAATGAGGCAACAGCGCTCGCATCTCCCCAGCCCGATCGTCCTCGCGAGGCCAAGAGGAGCATCGCCGTGTGGAATCAGCCCCCATGGCCCCGCTGGCTCCGGAGGTGCCGGCGCTTGGCGCGGCTGACGAGGTCCCAGCTGCTCCGGGTTCCACGGTCTCCCAAGCCTTGGTAACGATGTCGCTTCCTCCTACTGCTGCACCTCCACTCCCTGGTCCTTCTGCTCCTGCTGCTGTCCTGGAGCGCGCCCTTTCGGAGATGACCCAGCTGCAGGCGGATCTCCTGAGCGCGGACCCGTTCCTGGTGGCCGGGCGTCTGGAGCTGGCCTCTGGCTGGCTTCACTCCGACCTAGCGGTTCGCGCGGCGCTGGGCCAGGCTGCTGTGGCTTTCGAGAAGGAGAAGCAAGGAGCCGCCAGCGCTGCAGCCGATCGTGAGGCGGCGCTGAAAGACGCCAAGGCCGCCCGTGACTGCTGCCAAGAGCTGGAGGGCGAGTTGCAGAGCCTGCGCGACAAGCACGCCGAAGAGGTACGATGCCGCCAAGCGAAGGAGGTGGAGATGAAGGCCCGGGAGGAAGCCGTCGAGAACCGCGATGCTGAGCTGGCGGAGCTGGGGAAGAAGCGGCCTGCCGAGCGCCCGGTTGGAAGAGTTGGAGCAGAAGATGGGGACGAGGGAGGCCGATCTTGATGCCAAGGTGCGAGTCCTGACCGAAGACCGCGTGGCCTTCACCGATCTCGAGAAGAGATCTCGCAAGGCGCTAAAGACGCTCTAGGAGCACGGCCCGGAGAAGCCGCTAGACACCGACGAGGATGGCCCCGCCCAGCTACTTCCTCTCGTGGTGAGAGCGCTTGAGGAGGTCGTTGACGGTCTTGGTCCCATGGCGGAGGCAGAAGCTCGCGTCCTGTCTTCAGCCGCGCTGACTCGCGTCTTTAGCCACCTGCACCTTCGCGACCCCAACACTTGCCTTGACGAGCTGCTCGAGCCTGTAGCTGAAGATCAATACGAGGCGGCTGCCGCGGCCGTGCGAGATCAGGTGGGGGCCTTGCTGAGGAAGTTCCGCGGCTTCGTCTCTGCTCCCCTGTCCGGCGATGTCGTCGACCTTGCAGCTGGTGGTGAAGGTGAAGACAAGATTGCTCATGAGGGAGCACCTTCCGCGGGCGACGGCGACATCTAGAGGTGACACGTGCCCATTCTTCCCGTTCCGTTCCTGCGACATATATCAGGCCTCGTGGAGGCATTTAGACTTATCATTTGGTATTGTGAGGACAATATGCTTGTAATATTTGCTTCGAGATTTTGCGATTTCCTTCCTATTTGCTTTGCGTTCTGCGTCGGCAGAGCCCGGCCCCGCGCATACCTCAACCGCCATTGGGCCGACCGGAGACCAGGACGGACCAAGGAGTGAGGGGCTACGTGACCAGTTAGGCTCCTGAGTCGTGATGTTCAGGAGTCCCCCTTGACGCGCAAACAGCATATAGGGAGAGTTCGTGGGGATTGATTAATGTTCTACGTCGGCAGAGCCCGGCCCCGCGCATACCTCAACCGCCATTGGGCCGATCGGAGACTAGGACGGACCACGGAGTGAGGGGCTACGTGACTAGTTAAGCTCCTGAGTCGCGATGCTCAGAAGTCCCCCTTGACGTGCAAACAATTTCCATACCTGCCCTCGCCGAGGCCTCGGGAGGGGCACGCGACGCCCAGGTCCGGGAACCTGGTGTTGGGGAACGTAGTAATTTCAAAAAATTTCCTACGAACACGCAAGATCATGGTGATGTATAGCAACGAGAGGGGAGAGTGTTGTCCACGTACCCTCGTAGACCGAAAGCGGAAGCGTTAACACAACGCGGTTGATGTAGTCGTACGTCTTCACGATCCGACCGATCAAGTACCGAACGTACGGCACCTCCGAGTTCAGCACACGTTCAGCCTGATGACGTCCCTCGAACTCCGATCCAGCCGAGTGTTGAGGGAGAGTTTTGTCAACACGATGGCATGGTGACGATGATGATGTTCTACCGATGCAGGGCTTCGCCTAAGCACCGCTACGATATTATCAAGGTGTAATATGGTGGAGGGGGGCACCGCACACGGCTAAGAGATCAATAGATCAATTGTTGTGTCTATGGGGTGCCCCCTGCCCCCGTATATAAAGGAGCAAGGGGGAGGCCGGCCGGCCCTTGTTGGCGCGCCAGGAGGAGGAGTCCTCCTCCTAGTAGGAGTAGGACTCCCCTCTTTCCTACTCCTACTAGGAGGGGGAAAGGAAGGGGGAGAGGGAGAAGGAAAGGGGGGCGCCGCCCCCCCTCTCCTAGTCCAATTCGGACCAGAGGGGGAGGGGGCGCATGGCCCCTCCTGGCTGCCCCTCTCTCTCTCCACTAAGGCCCATAAGGCCCATTACTTCTCCGGGGGGGCGGGGGGGGGGGGGGGGGGGTTCCGGTAACCCTCCGGCACTCCGGTTTTCTCCGAAATCACCCGGAACATTTCCGGTGTCCGAATATAGTCGTCCAATATATCAATCTTTATGTCTCGACCATTTCGAGACTCCTCGTCATGTCCGTGATCACATCTGGTACTCCGAACAACCTTCGGTACATCAAAACATATAAACTCATAATATAACTGTCATCGTAACGTTAAGCGTGCGGACCCTATGGGTTCGAGAACTATGTAGACATGACCGAGACACGTCTCCGGTCAATAACCAATAGTGGAACCTAGATGCTCATATTGGCTCCCACATATTCTACAAAGATCTTTATCGGTCAGACCGCATAACAACATACGTTGTTCCCTTTGTCATCGGTATGTTACTTGCCCGAGATTCGATCGTCGGTATCTTAATACCTAGTTCAATCTCGTTACCGGCAAGTCTCTTTACTCGTTCCGTAATACATCATCTCGCAACAAACTCATTAGTTGCAATGCTTGCAAGGCTTAAGTGATGTGCATTACCGAGAGGGCCCAGAGATACCTCTCCGACAATCGGAGTGACAAATCCCAATCTCGAAATACGCCAACCCAACAAGTACCTTCGGAGACACCTGTAGAGCACCTTTATAATCACCCAGTTACGTTGTGACGTTTGGTAGCACACAAAGTGTTCCTCCGGTAAACGGGAGTTGCATAATCTCATAGTCATAGGAACAGGTATAAGTCATGAAGAAAGCAATAGCAACATACTAAACGATCGAGTGCTAAGCTAACGGAATGGGTCAAGTCAATCACATCATTCTCCTAATGATGTGATCCCGTTAATCAAATGACAACTCATGTCTATGGCTAGGAAACATAACCATCTTTGATCAACGAGCTAGTCAAGTAGAGGCATACTAGTGACACTCTGTTTGTCTATGTATTCACACATGTATCATGTTTCCGGTTAATACAATTCTAGCATGAATAATAAACATTTATCATGATATAAGGAAATAAATAATAACTTTATTATTACCTCTAGGGCATATTTCCTTCAGTCTCCCACTTGCACTAGAGTCAATAATCTAGATTACACAGTAATGATTCTTACACCCATGGAGTCTTGGTGCTGATCGTGTTTTGCTCGTGGAAGTGGCTTAGTCAACGGGTCTGCAACATTCAGATCCGTATGTATCTTGCAAATTTCTATGTCTCCCACCTGGACTAAATCCCGGATGGAATTGAAGCGTCTTTTGATCTGCTTGGTTCTCTTGTGAAATCTGGATTCCTTTGCTAATGCAATTGCACCAGTATTGTCAGAAAAGATTTTCATTGGACCCGATGCACTAGGTATGACACCTAGATCGGATATGAACTCCTTCATCCAGACTCCTTCATTTGCTGCTTCCGACGCAGCTATGTACTCCGCTTCACATGTAGATCCCGCTACGACGCTTTGTTTAGAACTGCACCAACTGACAGCTCCACCGTTCAATGTAAACACGTATCCGGTTTGCGATTTAGAATCGTCCGGATCAGTTTCAAAGCTTGCATCAACGTAACCATTTACGATGAGCTCTTTGTCACCTCCATATACGAGAAACATATCCTTAGTCCTTTTCAGGTATTTCAGGATGTTCTTGACCACTATCCAGTGATCCACTCCTGGATTACTTTGGTACCTTCCTGCTAGACTTATAGCAAGGCATACATCAGGTCTGGTACACAGCATTGCATACATGATAGAGCCTATGGCTGAAGCATAGGGAACATCTTTCATCTTCTCTCTATCTTCTGCAGTGGTCGGGCATTGAGTCTTACTCAATTTCACACCTTGTAACACAGGCAAGAACCCTTTCTTTGCTTGATCCATTTTGAACTTTTTCAAAACTTTGTCAAGGTATGTGCTTTGTGAAAGTCCAATTAAGCGTCTTGATCTATCTCTATAAATCTTGATGCCCAATATATGCGCAGCTTCACCGAGGTCTTTCATTGAAAAACTCTTATTCAAGTATCCCTTTATGCTATCCAGAAATTCTATATCATTTCCAATCAGCAATATGTCATCCACATATAATATCAGAAATGCTATAGAGCTCCCACTCACTTTCTTGTAAATACAGGCTTCTCCAAAAGTCTGTATAAAACCAAATGCTTTGATCACACTATCAAAGCGTTTATTCCAACTCCGAGAGGCTTGCACCAGTCCATAAATGGATCGCTGGAGCTTGCACACTTTGTTAGCTTCCTTTGGATCGACAAAACCTTCCGGTTGCATCATATACAACTCTTCTTCCAGAAATCCATTCAGGAATGCAGTTTTGACATCCATTTGCCAAATTTCATAATCATAAAATGCGGCAATTGCTAACATGATTCGGACAGACTTAAGCATTGCTATGGGTGAGAAGGTCTCATCGTAGTCAATCCCTTGAACTTGTCGAAAACCTTTCGCAACAAGTCGAGCTTTATAGACAGTAACATTAACGTCAGCGTCAGTCTTCTTCTTGAAGATCCATTTATTTTCAATGGCTTGCCGATCATCGGGCAAGTCAACCAAAGTCCATACTTTGTTCTCATACATGGATCCCATCTCGGATTTCATGGCCTCAAGCCATTTTGCGGAATCTGGGCTCACCATCGGTTCTTCATAGTGCGTAGGTTCGTCATGGTCTAGTAACATAACCTCCAGAACAGGATTACCGTACCACTCTGGTGCGGATCTTACTCTGGTTGATCTACGAGGTTCAGTAATAACTTGATCTGAAGTTTCATGATCACCATCATTAACTTCCTCACTAATTGGCGTAGGTGTCGCAGAAACTGGTTTCTGTGATGAACTACTTTCCAAAAAGGGAGCAGGTACAGTTACCTCATCAAGTTCAACTTTCCTCCCACTCACTTCTTTTGAGAGAAACTCCTTCTCTAGAAAATTTCCAAATTTAGCAACAAAAGTATTGCCTTCATATCTGTGATAGAAGGTGTACCCAATAATCTCCTTTGGGTATCCTATGAAGACACATTTCTCCGATTTGGGTTCGAGCTTATCAGGTTGAAGTTTTTTCACATAAGCATCGCAGCCCCAAACTTTAAGAAACGACATCTTTGGTTTCTTGCTAAAACACAGTTCATAAGGCGTCGTCCTAACGGATTTTGATGGTGCCCTATTTAACGTGAATGCAGCCGTCTCTAAAGCATAACCCCAAAACGATAGCGGTAAATCAGTAAGAGACATCATAGATCGCACCATATCTAGTAAAGTACGATTACGACGTTCGGACACACCATTACGTTGTGGTGTTCCGGGTGGCGTGAGTTGCGAAACTATTCCGCATTGTTTCAAATGTAGACCAAACTCGTAAGTCAAATATTCTCCTCCACGATCTGATCGTAGGAACTTTATTTTCTTGTTACGATGATTTTCAACTTCACTCTGAAATTCTTTGAACCTTTCAAATGTTTCAGACTTATGTTTCATTAAGTAGATATACCCATATCTGCTCAAATCATCTGTAAAGGTGAGAAAATAACGATATCCGCCACGAGCCTCAATATTCATCGGACCACATACATCTGTATGTATGATTTCCAACAAATCTGTTGCTCTCTCCATAGTTCCGGAGAACGGTGTTTTAGTCATCTTGCCCATGAGGCACGGTTCGCAAGTACCAAGTGATTCATAATCAAGTGGTTCCAAAAGTCCATCAGTATGGAGTTTCTTCATGCGCTTTACACCGATATGACCTAAACGGCAGTGCCACAAATAAGTTGCACTATCATTATCAACTCTGCATCTTTTGGCTTCAATATTATGAATATGTGTATCACTACTATCGAGATTTAACAAAAATAGACCACTCTTCAAGGGTGCATGACCATAAAAGATATTACTCATATAAATAGAACAACCATTATTCTCTGATTTAAATGAATAACCGTCTCGCATCAAACAAGATCCAGATATAATGTTCATGCTTAACGCTGGCACCAAATAACAATTATTTAGGTCTAAAACTAATCCCGAAGGTAGATGTAGAGGTAGCGTGCCGACCGCGATCACATCGACTTTGGAACCATTTCCCACGCGCATCGTCACCTCGTCCTTAGCCAATCCTCGTCCTTAGCCCCTGTTTCGAGTTGCAAATATTAGCAACAGAACCAGTATCAAATACCCAGGTGCTACTGCGAGCATTAGTAAGGTACACATCAATAACATGTATATCACATATACCTTTGTTCACCTTGCCATCCTTCTTATCCGCCAAATACTTGGGGCAGTTCCGCTTCCAGTGACCAGTCTGCTTGCAGTAGAAGCACTCAGTCTCAGGCTTAGGTCCAGACTTGGGTTTCTTCTCCTGAGCAGCAACTTGTTTGCTGTTCTTCTTGAAGTTCCCCTTCTTCTTCCCTTTACCCTTTTTCTTGAAACTAGTGGTCTTATTGACCATCAACACTTGATGCTCCTTTTTGATTTCTACCTCCGCAGCCTTTAGCATTGCGAAGAACTCGGGAATCGTCTTATCCATCCCTTGCATATTATAGTTCATCACGAAGCTCTTGTAGCTTGGTGGCAGTGATTGAAGAATTCTGTCAATGACGCTATCATCCAGAAGATTAACTCCCAGTTGAATCAAGTGATTGTTATACCCAGACATTTTGAGTATATGCTCACTGACAGAACTATTCTCTTCCATCTTGCAACTGTAGAACTTATTGGAGACTTCATATCTCTCAATCCGGGCATTTGCTTGAAATATTAACTTCAACTCCTGGAACATCTCATATGCTCCATGACGTTGAAAACGTCGTTGAAGACCCGGTTCTAAGCCGTAAAGCATGGCACACTGAACTATCGAGTAGTCATCAGCTTTGCTCTGCCAGACGTTCATAACATCTGGTGTTGCTCCTGTAGCAGGCCTGGCACCCAGCGGTGCTTCCAGGACGTAATTCTTCCGTGCAGCAATGAGGATAATCCTCAAGTTACGGACCCAGTCCGTGTAATTGCTACCATCATC
This sequence comes from Aegilops tauschii subsp. strangulata, assembly GCF_002575655.3. Lineage (NCBI taxonomy): Eukaryota > Viridiplantae > Streptophyta > Magnoliopsida > Poales > Poaceae > Aegilops > Aegilops tauschii. Next base: position 140,913,785 of record NC_053040.3, on the reverse strand, counting down.
TTTCAACTTTGCTTTCTCAAGGAACGCATTAAAATTCAACGGAACAACAACACGGGCCATCTATCTACAATTATCATGGACAAGCAAAATACTATCAGGTACTAAGTTCATGATAAATTCAAGTTCAATTAATCATATTACTTAAGAACTCCCACTTAGATAGACATCCCTCTAATCCTCTAAGTGATCACGTGATCCATATCAACTAAACCATGTCCGATCATCACGTGAGATGGAGTAGTTTCAAAGGTGAACATCACTATGTTGATCATATCTACTATATGATTCACGCTCGACCTTTCGGTCTCCGTGTTTCGAGGCCATATCTGTTATATGCTAGGCTCGTCAAGTTTAACCTGAGTATTCCGCGTGTGCAACTGTTTTGCACCTGTTGTATTTGAACGTAGAGCCTATCACACCCGATCATCACGTGGTGTCTCAGCACGAAGAACTTTCGCAACAGTGCATACTCAGGGAGAACACTTATACTTTGATAATTTAGTGAAGGATCATCTTATAATGCTACCGTTAATCAAAGCAAGATAAGATGCATAAAAGATAAACATCACATGCAATCAATATAAGTGATATGATATGGCCATCATCATCTTGTGCTTGTGATCTCCATCTCCGAAGCACCGTCATGATCACCATCGTCATCGGCGTGACACCTTGATCTCCATCGAAGCATCGTTGTCGTCTCGCCAACTATTGCTTCTACGACTATCGCTACCGCTTAGTAATAAAGTAAAACAATTACATGGCGATTGCATTGCATACAATAAAGCGACAACCATATGGCTCCTGCCAGTTGCCGATAACTCGGTTACAAAACATGATCATCTCATACAATAAATTTAGCATCATGCTTTGACCATATCACATCACAACATGCCCTGCAAAAACAAGTTAGACGTCCTCTACTTTGTTGTTGCAAGTTTTACGTGGCTGCTACGGGCTTAGCAAGAACCGTTCTTACCTACGCATCAAAACCACAACGATAGTTTGTCAAGTTGGTGCTGTTTTAACCTTCGCAAGGCCCGGGCGTAGCCACACTCGGTTCAACTAAAGTGAGAGAGACAGACACCCGCCGGTCACCTTTAAGCAACGAGTGCTCGCAACGGTGAAACCAGTCTCGCGTAAGCGTACGCGTAATGTCAGTGCGGGCCGCTTCATCTCACAATACCGTTGAACCAAAGTATGACATGCTGGTAAGCAGTATGACTTATATCGCCCACAACTCACTTGTGTTCTACTCGTGCATAACATCAACGCATTAAACCAGGCTCGGATGCCACTGTTGGGGAACGTAGTAATTTCAAAAAAATTCCTACGAACATGCAAGATCATGGTGATGCATAGCAACGAGAGGGGAGAGTGTTGTCCACGTACCCTCGTAGACCGAAAGTGGAAGCGTTAACACAACACGGTTGATGTAGTCGTACGTCTTCATGATCCGACCGATCAAGTACCGAACGTACGGCACCTCCGTGTTCAGCACACGTTCAGCTCGATGACGTCCCTCGAACTCCGATCCAGCCGAGTGTTGAGGGAGAGTTTCATCAGCACGACGGCGTGGTGATGATGATGATGTTCTACCGACGCAGGGCTTCGCCTAAGCACCGCTACGATATTATCGAGGTGTAATATGGTGGAGGGGGGCACCGCACACGGCTAAGAGATCAATAGATCAATTGTTGTGTCTATGGGGTGCCCCCTGCCCCCGTATATAAAGGAGCAAGGGGGAGGCCGACCGGCCCTTGTTGGCGCGCCAGGAGGAGTAGTCCTCCTCCTAGTAGGAGTAGGACTCCCCTATTTCCTACTCCTACTAGGAGGGGGAAAGGAAGGGGGAGAGGGAGAAGGAAAGGGGAGCGCCGCCCCCCCCCTCTCTTAGTCCAATTCGGCCCCTCCTGGCTGCCCCTCTCTCTCTCCACTAAGGCCCATAAGGCCCATTACTTCTCCCCGGGGGGGGGGGGGGGGGTTCCGGTAACCCTCGGGCACTCCGGTTTTCTCCGAAATCACCCGGAACATTTCCGGTGTCCGAATATAGTCTTCCAATATATCAATCTTTATGTCTCGACCATTTCGAGACTCCTCGTCATGTCCGTGATCACATCCGGGACTCCGAACAACCTTCGGTACATCAAAACATATAAACTCATAATATAACTGTCATCGTAACGTTAAGCGTGCGGACCCTACGGGTTCGAGAACTATGTAGACATGACCGAGACACGTCTCCGGTCAATAACCAATAGCGGAACCTGGATGCTCATATTGGCTCCCACATATTCTACGAAGATCTTTATCGGTCAGACCGCATAACAACATACGTTGTTCCCTTTGTCATCGGTATGTTACTTGCCCGAGATTCGATCGTCGGTATCTTAATACCTAGTTCAATCTCGTTACCGGCAAGTCTCTTTACTCGTTCTGTAATACATCATCTCGCAACAAACTCATTAGTTGCAATGCTTGCAAGGCTTAAGTGATGTGCATTACCGAGAGGGCCCAGAGATACCTCTCCGACAATCGGAGTGACAAATCCCAATCTCGAAATACGCCAACCCAACAATTACCTTCGGAGACACCTGTAGAGCACCTTTATAATCACCCAGTTACGTTGTGATGTTTGGTAGCACACAAAGTGTTCCTCCGGTAAACGGGAGTTGCATAATCTCATAGTCATAGGAACATGTATAAGTCATGAAGAAAGCAATAGCAACATACTAAACGATCGAGTGCTAAGCTAACGGAATGGGTCAAGTCAATCACATCATTCTCCTAATGATGTGATCCCATTAATCAAATGACAACTCATGTCTATGGCTAGGAAACATAACCATCTTTGATCAACGAGCTAGTCAAGTAGAGGCATACTAGTGACACTCTGTTTGTCTATGTATTCACACATGTATCATGTTTCCGGTTAATACAATTCTAGCATGAATAATAAACATTTATCATGATATAAGGAAATAAATAATAACTTTATTATTGCCTCTAGGGCATATTTCCTTCACCTGGTTGGGTGGCGTGCGCTTGGGCATGACCCGAGTGCAGCCCCCGTGCCCAGCCGCCTCGCGCGGCCCTCACGAGGGGAGGCGTTGCGGTGAGGCTGGTCGCTGAGCTCTGGGCTCCCTGAGGTTGGTACGACCGTGAGGCCGCCCTCAGTTGTTTATCACCAGCGCAGAGCATAGTGCTTCCGCTTGTGCACAGGCATAGCCGCTCCTCGGCAGTGTCGACAGCTAGCGCGGAGCATGGTGCTTCCACTTGGGCATGGGATGGGGGCCCCCTCCGGGAGGAGCCCCCGGGGCGTGTACAGCCCCGCCCTAACACGCAGCTTGCACGGCAGGCCTGCGAGGTGTATCTGGGCACTCATGAGCCAGCGCGGGACTCACGAGGCCCTACCTCAAGGCGGGTTGCGCCTGGTCTTGGGTCTTGGTGACTGTATGTTCCTGCAAGGCGGTTAGATGCAAGTACTCTACGTCCTCGGGTCCCGGCCCTTGAGCGAGCTCAGCCGCCACTGGTATGCCAGGTCGCGATGCCGTGGTCAAGGCCAGGGGGTGAGGGCTGGAGAGCCAGTAAGAGCTCCTGAGTCGCGATGCTCAGGAGCCCCCCTTTTAACGCGCAAGCAGATTGCATAGGATGAACAGGCCCGCGGCGGGCAGCAATCGAGCGGACGATAGCCGTCGGCAGGTTAAGCATGGAGAGCAGATTAACTTGGATAAATGCAGGAAGATACATGCCACTGGGTCCGACCCGAGCGGGTTGGGGATGATGCAGCCCGAGGGGCGCCCCCAACGAGGTAAGCTAGAGACATAACCAAAAGGGATACATGCCACCGGAACGGACCCACGTGGCCTGGGAATAATGCAGCCCGAGGGGCGCTCCCAGCTAAACGAGCTTGGAAGATGTCACCTGGTTCTGTAGACGAAGTAGAGTTGGTGCAGCTGAAGGCGTGCGCTGAAGAAATGACTCCTCATGAGCCACCGGGACCCTGAGCCTCGGGTGGCTCTGGGGGCTCAGGAGGTTCTGTGAAGACCGTCTCCATCTCCTCCAGGACGGCGTGGTATCTGGCCTCCTGAGCCGCCAGGACTCGCTGTATGTTGCGCTGATAGGCCGACGCCACGCCTGGCAAGCCGAAGGGCATGCGAACGTAGCTGTGTGGTGGTCCTTCGCAGCGGCCCACATGTGATGGCCAGAAGCGCTCCTGAGATGCGGCCCTGTTGAGCCCGGGGACATCGATGCAGACACGCAGCCCAGCATCCTCGCCAGGATGCGGAGCTGCGCCTCGTGAGCGGCAGTCGCCGCGCATGGCCCTTGCATCTTGCAGTTCCTGGATGGTCTTGGTGATGAACTCCTGGGTGGTGGGCACTCCTTGCCCTGTGCTCTCTTGAGGGACACGTGCAGCGAGGCACGCCTCCAAGTGGTGCCCAAGCGCCTCCCTCGTGAGGTTGGCAAGGTCTGAGGCCCTCCAGAAGAGAGCCCCCGAGCCCTGCCTGAGAGGGGCGCCGGGCATGCCTTCCTATGCAATGGAGGGAGGCGCCCCTGGAGTGGGCGCTGATCCTGACGAGGCTCCTGCCGCGACGCCATCCTCCTGAGGTCCTGCACGACGAGGCTGCATCTTCTTGGGAATGGCCTCCGGAGGGCCTTCACTTCTGCTGTCGGGGTTGTCGATTGCTGCAGCTTGAAAGGCGCGCTCGAGGGAGCACACCGCATCCCTCTCTTCACACGGGACCGTGATGATTCCTCCACTTCCTGGCATCTTGAGAACGTTGTAACCGTGATGAGTGACTGCCATGAACTTGGCGAGGGCTAGATACCCGAGGATGGCATTGTACGGCAGGCGGATGTGCGCGACGTCGAAGTCGATGAGCTCGGTGCGGTAGTTCTTCCGCTCCCCGAAGGTGACACGCAGGCGGACCTGCCCTATCGGTGTGGTGGAACCGCCGGTCACTCCTGAGAAAGGCTTGGTGGGCTCAAGCTGTTCATATGGCACTTGGAGGTTGTCGAACGTGTCGACAGACACGACGTTGAGCCCTGCGCCGCCATCGATGAGGGTCTTGGTGACCTGCACATTGCTGATGACCGGGGAACACAACATTGGGAGGGCGCCAGCGGTGGCTGCGCACTTGAGCTGATCCGCCGAGTTGAAAGTGATGGCGCATTGGGACCACCTGAGCGGGCGCGTGGCTTCGAGCTTGGGGGCGTTCGCCTCGCGAGCGAATTGTTTGAAGATGCGCTGAGAGGCCGGCGCCTGGGCACCGCCCAAGATGCAGGCGATCGCACGCGGCTCCTAGAAGCCCCCCGCCCCCTCGTCTTGGTGGTGATCGTCGTTCCTCCTTGGTGGCGGCAACGGAGGAAGAACGGTGTTGCCTTGGGGGCGATCCTCACGAGGCGGGTCCCTCCAAGCGCCCTCGCGAGGTTGGTCCTGCCAGCGGTCCTCACGAGGCTGGTCGCACCACTCCTAGCGCGGGCCGCGGTCGTCCCAGCGTCCGCCTCCACGTCCTCCTCCGCGGCCGTAGCCCCGGTCGTTGCGCTCGGGGCGTCGACCGTAGCGTCCTTCCCGTATGGCTCTGAGCTCTTGACAGTCGCTGGTGTTGTGGGTGTTCAGGTTGTTGAAGGCACAAAACGGTCGGCCGTTCTTTGATGACTCGGGCTGATCTCTGCCCCGCTTGGTGTCGGGCTCCGCTACGAGCACGACCGGCTCCTTGCGCTTCACGTCCTTGGCCTTGGCCTTCTTCTCCTCCGCTCCTGCGGCTGGCAGCTCGAGGAGAGAAAGGCGCCCCTCCTCGGCTCTTGCGCACTTGGTCGCCAGGTTGAACAGCTCCTGAGAGGTGCAAAGCTCCTCGTGGATGGCGAGCTCTTCCTTCATCTTGACGTCACGGACGCCATCGGAAAACGCGGAGATGATGGCCTCGTCCGTGACCTTGGGGATCTTGAGGCGGGTGTTGTTGAAGCGCTGAATGTACTTCTGGAGGGTCTCTCCTGGTTGTTGCTTGATGCGGCGTAGATCACCCGCGGCCGGTGGGCGGTCGCGAGTGCCCTGGAAGTTGGCGATGAAGCGGTCGCGCATCTCGTCCCAGGAGGAGATCGAGCCGTGCTGCAGGTTCAGGAGCCAGGAGCGGGCTCCATCCTTGAGAGCCATGGGAAACCAGTTCGCCATGACTTTTTCGTCGCCGTTGGCCGCTTCGATGCTCAGCTCATAGGGCTGCAGGAACTCCGCGGGGTCAGCGGTGACATCGTAGCGAGGAGGCAAATCCGGCTTGAACTTGCCTGGCCAGGCGACGCTACGCAGCTCGGGGGTGAAGGCGCGAAAGCCAGCCGTGGTTGCCAGGGCCCGCTTCGGAGGTGGAGCTTGATCTTGGCAGGGTCCGCGCTGCGCCGCTGTGGGCGGCGCGCGGTCTTGACGAGGTGGCGCGGGGAGCGCAGGTGCAGTTTCTCGCGGCCGCGGAATTTCTTGGCAGCTTCTCTCTTCGTGAGCGGGCACCGGGCGCGGTGGATCACGCCGCGGAGCCGCGCGCCTTGGTGTCAAGGCGCCGTCTTGGGGCTGAGGTGGTGGAGGCATGCCATGAGCCCCGCCGCCCGCGGCTGGTTGAGGGGGAGGTAGAGAGTGGGACGGCGCTGGAGAGCCCCCTGTGGCGCGGACGAGCTCTGCGACGCGATCGAAGCACTCCTCGTAGAGGTCGTCGACGGGGCGGTAGCGCAGGAGCTCGTTCGCCGCGAGGAGCGCGGCCCGTGCCTCCATGGGAGCGCGGTGCACGTGGGACGAAGAACCGGCAGGGGTCAGTGAAGGAGTAGCGGTGCGGCCGTCCTGCCGCACCGAAGGATGCAGCGATGACGCCTGTTGCTCGTTCCCCGCCAGGCCGGCGGCAGCGGGAGACGGAGAACGACGAGGTGGCTTGCCCACAGGAGCCGTCTGAGCGACGCGGGCGGTGAGGGCAGCCCGACGCTCATCTCGAGCACGGCGAGCGTCCGCCATGGAGACGATGGAGCGACGGAGCGATGAACTAATGGAAGGGAAGCTACGGCGCACCCCTACCTGGCGTGCCAAATGTCCGATGTGGGGTTCCGGCAAACCCTTAAGGTTTGAACACTGGGGTGCGCGCGAAGTCTTTCCCTTCTACCGATCTACGCCCTAGCTCGTAAAGATCTCACGGATGAACTCGACGAACTCGCAACACAGAGAGACACGAGGTTTATACTGGTTCGGGCCACCATTGTGGTGTAATACCCTAGTCCAGTGTGGTGGTGGTGGCTTGCCACTTGGGCTGATGATGAATAGTACAAAGGAAGAACAGCCTCCTGAGGTTGAGGTGTTTTTGTGCTGGTCGAACTTGTGCGGGTCAGGATTCGATCCCCCTACTACTGTGGTGGCTAGACCTATTTATAGAGGCCCTGGTCCTCTTCCCAAATGTCGAGGGAAGGGAGCCAACGACGGCGGGCAAATTTGAAGGGGGATAGCTAGTACAAGCTATCCTGACAAAAGCGGTCTTCGCCTGCGAAAAGCTCTGGTGGTGACGCCGTCTTGGGCTCCACGATGACCTCCGTCTTGCCGTCCTCCTGGTCTTGGTCTCGTTGCACCAATATAGCAACCTTTGCCTGATGCCTCGGTACTCTTCGCCTGCGATGGCTCCTTAGCACCAAAGAGGAAATAAGGACGCTGCGCGCGATGGCGCCCGACTGGTGCCAATTCGTCATGGCCCACGTCATGAGAGCCTTGTGAGGTTTGCCCCGCCTTGATATCTCCGCTCCTCGTGAGCCTGCCTGGCTAGGCTACTCCAGAGGAGGTCTTGCGTCGTCCGCCTTGTGAGGCTTGGACCCTCGCGAAGGTCTTGGATGCCTTGTTGATGAAGATGGGCCGTACGGCCGGCTGCTTAGCCACGCTGTGGGCCGCAGGCAGGCAAGTCTGGGGACCCCCGTTCCCAGAACGCCGACAAAGCCCCTCATGTAAATATATTACTCCCTCTATCTTTTTAGGCCGAGTATAATATGTGTCTTCATGAACTCACGCATCCTGGGGTAAGTTTGTTGTTGTCGCGGTTTACCTTAGCCTGGATGATCCTCAAACCGGTTTGGGAGGTTGCGCATTCTGGGAAGCTCCTGAGAAGCCTGTCGACACGCCCGAGGGGGCCGCGTGATGGGCAAGCGCCAATCATGGTGTGTCATGCGCGTGGCGCGTGTGCGCCGTGCCTAGCCCCGCTCGCGAGGAGCTCGTGAGGGGGAAGCGACAGGCACGAACTCCAGATTAAGGCAAGAACCAGATAGCAAGAAATCGCTTGAACGAGAAAAGGCACCCCCCGCACGCATTAGTGAAAATTCAACTTCAACTTAAATCCAAATCCAGAAGGCAAGGCTACAGAAAAGAGATCCAAAGCAAATGGCCGCGTCTCGCGCCTAGTCTAGTAATCTTGTCTTCGAGTCTTCTCACCAGCGTGGAGCTAAGCGCTGCCACTAGGATGTGGGAGGGAGCCCCCGAGGCCCGAGGGCGGCACTCCTGAGGCTCCGGGGCGTGTACAACCCCACTCATTATTACATGAGAGTGTCACGAGCGGAGACCTTCACAGGCGTGAGCCTTACTTCATATCACAGACAAGGGCCCCGGCTTGCGCCACCCTCTACCACCGTTGGGGACGACCGAAAACCAGGACGGCACCAAAGGGGGCAAAGGGGACGCGAGCGGCACCCTCGGTGACCACGGGTCCTCTGCCGGGGGAGGGCTTGCCGGCGCCTCCCCGGCAGAGGGCCTACCTCCAGGTAACGCCTTGCTCCGTGCGACGCGGGGAGGGGCCTTGTTCTTGGCGCCTCCCGCGCAGCCCCCAATGGGTCTTTCCTGGTGGGGCGGATATCGCCGTGCCAGAACCATCGCCTGGTGTTGTGACCTGATTCACTTGCGACTCATGGTTAGCGTAAGCTTGCCCCTGGGAGATTAGTGGTACCCTGTATCTGTTGTCGACGACGCGGTTGGTGGGGCTCTCTGGCGGCTCCTGGAAGGCCTTAGCTCCTAACGCCTCCTCGTCCCAACCTGGTCCGAGGAACGAGCCGGGGTCGTCCTCCGGCGTGTACTCCTGGTCCATCATGCGGGGCACGTAGGCCTCCGAGGCCGCTGCTCCGAAGACCTCGCCGAAGTGCCCCACGCTCCATGTCGCCCGACCCGTCACGCCGTCCTGAGGATGGTAGGGCAGTGCTCCGATGGGGCCGTGTGCGGCAATGCTCGTGCCCGCACCCATCTGGGGTGGTGCGGGCGCGACGGGGCGCCCTCCACCGTGGATCGCGTTGATGTCGACGAGGCCCCCGGGTGCACTCAGGAGCGCGCGGGCGCGACGAGGCCCACCGTGGGATCCGGCCGCTGCCTGAGGCGTGAGCTAGTAGCAGAAGGGCAACGCTCCCAGGACGCTGCGTCCAGTAGCTCGGCGACGCGTTCCGGTAGCGCATCCCGGCCGCTCTCTATCAGTCAGCACCGCAGCAGCTCCCATGCCACCGTGAGTGCAGCCCGCATGTTTGTCTACTGATGCCGGTGTGCGGCGCCGTTGCCGCGGCGTGGCTTGCGGCCCATGCGGCAGCTCGCGCCTGTCGGGGAGTAAGGGTGGACGGCGCCTGGCCGCGCCGCCCGCGCCCAGCATCGTTAGGTGGGGCTCGTGCTGCCTGGAGCGCGGGGCTGATGTTTTCTTGGGCAGGTGGCGCCGCCCGGGCTGGCCAGGCTGCCCAGTGGTCGGCGTCGGTCCTTGGGTCGCCGGACATCGGAACCACAGAGCGTTGGTGGATCAACCGGCGGGGAAGAGGCTCCGGCGCACCACTACCTGGCGCGCCAAATGTCGGATCTCGGGTACCGACAAAACCCTTAAGGTTCGAACTCTGGGGTGCACGCGAAGATCTCCCCCTCGCAGACCACGCCCTCTCACGCTTCGCGATTCCTAGGCTAACTCGACGAACTCGCAACACAAGGGACACAAGATTTATACTAGTTCGGGCCACCGTTGTGGTGTAATACCCTACTCCAATGTGTGGTGGTGGATTGCCTCTTCGGCTGAGGATGAACAGTACAAGGGGAAGAACAGCCTCCTGAGGAGAGGTGTTCTCGTGCTTGGTGAACTTGTGTGGGTGAGGATCCGATCCCCTCCTACTATGGTGGCTAGTCCTATTTATAGAGGCCCTGGTCCTCTTCCTAAATATTAAGCAGGAAGGGATCCCACAATGGCCAATTTGAAAGGGGACAACTAGTATAGCTTATCCTGACAAAAGTAGTCTTCGCCTGCAAAACGCTCTGGTGGTGACGCCGTCTTGGGCTCCACGGTGACCTCTGTCCTGCCACCCTGCTGGTCTTGGCCTCGTTGCACCGATAGGGAAACCTTTGCTTGATGCCTCAGTACTCCTCGCCTGCGCTCGCCCCCTTAGCACCGAAGAGGAAACAAGGACACTGTGCGCGCTGGCTCTCGCCTGGCGCCCACCTGGTCTCGCTCGTCATGGCTCACGTCACTGGAACCTCGCGAGGTTTGCCCTGCCTTGATCTCTCCGCCCCTCGCGAGCCAGCCTGGTGAGGCCGCTCCCGAGGAGGTCTTGTGTCGTCCGCCTCGCGAGGCTTGGCCCCTCGCGAGGGTCTTGAAAGCTTGTTGGTGAAGATGGGCCGTATGGACCCGCTCGCAGAGCCATGCCGTGGGCCGCAGGCAGGCAAGTCTGGGGACCCCCGTACCCAGAACGCCGACACGTTGTTGTTTCAGGCTATCGACTTACGCTTTGTAGTCCAGGTTGCCAGTTTGAATCTCGTCTTTCAGATTGGTTAGTTTTAGGTCCAAATTTGATCAATGACAAGTGGGACCCCTGTGTGTTGTTCTGATATTTCAGTGTATGATGTTTTTTTTGAACAAACACTTTGCGCGGTTAGACAAGTAACGGCACGAGTTACACGTATTTTGCAAGTTTATGAACAAAAATGACAGCGGCATAGAATATCATATCCACCCCGCAGCTTAGATGCTATGGTGATACGAGTTTTTACATCGTTGGTACTGAGATCCAATGGCTTGGGAGTAGTCTTTGTAATTATGCGCAATTTCCAAACTCTCCAAGGTTTTTTCTGCAAATAAAACATTCAGGCCTCGTGTGTGCTGCTGCATCTTGGATCCAACGGCTCCCCATTGCTCATATTAGGTGCTCCCCGTAGCTTAATTAGCCGCTACCGTGATACGAGCGTCTAGGTCGTATGATCTGTGATCAGATGCCACATGCGTAGTACTTGTACTTTCCGCGCAATTCCCAAACTCTCTGAGGCATATATTGCAAAAACATTCAAACCTCCTACCGTGAGCCATTAGATCTCCGTGAACTCGTATCACCATAGAATCTACGGTGCGGGGGCACCTCATATTCTCCCATGCGAGAAAACATCAGGTGCTCTCGCAGCTTGGATGCTACGGTGATACGAGCTTCGAGGTCGTTTGATCTAAGATCCAATGGCATCTGAGCAGTCTTTGTGCTTGTAAGCAGTGGTCGAACTCTTTGGGGGCTTTTCTGCAAAAAAAATTCAAACCACCGAGGAGTTGTTGGGTCACAAATCCAACGGCTCCGAAGAGCTTGTATCTCCAAAGCATCAAAGGTGTGGTAGCACATGATATTCTTACATACAGGAGAATATGATGTCCTCCTTCATGTTAGATGCTACGGTGATACGAGCTTTGAGGTCGTTGGATATGGGATCCAAGGGCATCTGAGTAGTTTTTGTACAAATTGTGTGCAATTCTCAAACCCATCAAGGTTTCCTGTAAAAATATTAAGACATCCTGTGAGCTACTATATCTCAGATATACAAGCTCCAAGCAACTCATATCAGCATATAGCATCTAAGGTGTGGGGGCACATGATATTCTCCCGGGGAGGGGGGGTGCAGAACCAATCGGTGTTTGGGAGGGTGGTTACAAATATAATCTAAACAATCCTAAACACAGCTTCACAATTTTATCTATGGTCGAGTACATAGCTCCGCCTAAACATAACATTTGCATGTACTTAATATTCATGTTTCAGTTTCCTGTTCATTTTAAATATTGAATTGAGGACCATGCAGGTCCTACATTTTACTCCCTCATAAATATTAGTCTTTTCAGAGATTTCAAATGTACTGCCACATACAGATGTATATAGACATATTTTAGAGTGTAGATTCACTCATTTTGCTCCGTATGTAGTCACTTGTTGAAATCTCTAAAAGACTAATATTTAGGAACAGAAGGAGTATTTCTGAATTCGTGTCATACATGCATGGTTTGGAAAAATAGATGCACTATACTTATTGGATTGTTGTTGTGTTCGTGTGTGTGTGTGGTCATATGCTTGATACATACAAAGTTTTCTCACCCCCATACCGTTCATCTTTTAAATTTGAATTTGCAATGAAAAACTTACTAGGGATACAATGAAATGTGAAATCCACGTTGAGATCACTATATCACAAACACACTCTAATTCAAGAACTCGTCATAAATCAATTACCATGTTGAGATTACTATTTGCAAGGAAAATATGGGCATTGTAATACACATAGATTCGTTCGACAATTTAAAAGATTCCTTTCGTATTCTTGAATGGTAGGACCCAACGGCGTACCAGCCAGACCTTGGCTCGTGTTGATCCTAAAAAAACCCGGGCTCGTGTCCTTCTGGTGGCGTGCGTGGTACGCACATTAGCCAACCCCAACCAGTCTAGCCTCCGCGTTTCGAGTCGAAATATCTGGCGGCCAGAATTTCAGCTTAGGAAATTCCCCTCATGTCCCCGGTCCATAATTACTACCGATAAACAATGGAGGGTTGCTTTAGTAACTAGACAATGTTACCTACCGTGCCGAGCACGGTTCAATTCCCTCGGTCACCGCTACCTAAGGTCACCCGTCAACTGCATTGCCTATTACTAATAGGAGTACTACACCAGAATGAGCACAGAATTGAGCCCGTTTGTTTGTGCCTAGTACTTGAGTTAATATATTAGGCAATGCACTGGTACGGAGGGATTATCCTTTTACTCTGCATATATAACTTGTCTAAAGTCTAACTAAGCAAAATGTTTGACCAAATCCTTTCTTAAGAAATACAACAGGAAAGATGTATCGCTTGAAAATTTATGGCATGATGCAGGTTATGATATTGTTTCGAATCCTGGATTTTAAATTTTAGAAAATCCAAAAGTGACCAGAAATTCATGAAACTTAGCATGGTCACGTGATATGGCACAAATATTCCTACATAATTTTTTTCTTCAATTTGAGACATGCTGCTTATGAGAAGTTACAAATGAAGATCCAAGGTATTTTGGAACAAAGACCTGGCACGTTAAGGCGAACGCTTTCACTATTGAAACCATGGGCGTTTACGTGTCGCCACCAGTCCCGCTTCTCATCGGAAGGTGCCGTCCAAGCAAGCGTGCGAGTCGACAGGAGGCGTGCGAGCAGACCGCTACGCCGGCTAACAGGGAGGCGTGTGAGCAGACCGCTGCGCAGGCTCACCGGGAGGCGAGCCCTTTGACCAGGCTCCGCTGCCCACCTTCGTCCCAACTGCTCCCACTTTTAATGTCGCCGGCACCACAGTTTAAAATCAACCCCACACTACCTGGTATCGCTACAATCTTCTCTCTTCCTCTCCGATTCTCCTGTCTTCTACCTCCAACCAGCCTGACCTAACCGTACGCCATGCCGCATCATGATGGTCCGCCCTTAGTCTTCTAGTTTCCTGAGGAAGACATGCAACCGGAGTCTCAAGAACATAGGGCGCTTTGGGACGAGCTTGAACCGGCCTTGCGAGAAGACACCGCGCCTGTCCCCGCTCCCGTTCTGGCTCCCGTCGCCCTGACTGCGCCAGCGCCCATCCCCGTGGCATTGATGGGCCGGGAGCCGCACATTGTCTCCGAGCTTGATGCCACGGGGTTCCATGAGGTCCCCACCGACTTTCACGCACCCGTGCACCTGCCCAGCGCATGCGCGTGCGCGGGCACTGACGCGCACGCCCGTGCACCTGCCAGTGCATGTGCCTGCGCGTGCACCTACCAGTGCATGTGCCTGCGCGTGCACTGACGTGCGCGCCCGTGCCGGTGCCCGTGCACCCGAATGTCTCTGCCGCGCCGTTGCCAGCGCCTGTCCCCGCGCGGGTGCCGGTGCCCCCCTCCGCGTCATGGATGGCCGCCGTCGACCGCTTCCTTGCACCAACGCCAGTCGCCTCCTCCCGCCAATTGACTCGCTCCTGGAGAACGAAGTCCAGAACATTGTGGCCTTCCTTGAAGCTAGGGCCAACGTCCAGGAGTACACCAACAATGGCGCAAGACGCCGCCGTCGCCGTCGGTCAGTGGCCCGACGGCACACAGAGCACGGTAGAGGAGCCGCTTCCCACCGCAAGACGCTGCTGCCGCCGCCGCGTAATCTAAATTTGCCATGAAAAACGTTCAGATTGCCATGCTTAAAATCTGAATGTTTATCATTTTCGTTTATTTTAGATCGATTGTCGTATGAATGTAAAGTCGGAGTCAGACTGAATGAAATCTATGGTTTGATCGATTGAATGTTCTGCTAGAGCCGTATCAAATTAAATATAAAATGTCATCAAGCCACATGTATTCCTTCTCATCGAATGACCTAGATTGCTTCAATGTCGAGTGCTCAATACGTTTAGTGTGTAGTTAATTTCATGCCAAAAATAGTGCTAATCACATAATAACGCGCGAATAATATCCTACTTAATATCCGCATGCACTTAATATACTTCCAAATTAACGTGCATTGCATGTACACATTGACTAGTACTACTAGTACGTGAAACTGGTACCGTGACTTGTGAACGGATCCAGATATGGTCAGCAGCAACATCGCCCGCGAGTTCTTCGTGTTTGCCCGTGCGTCTAAACGCAGACGGGGAGGAGAGAGAGAGAGAGCACACATGGAACCGACCAGTAAGTGAAGGCGAATAGTACGTGCTAACGAGTCGGTCCCACTAATGTACTAAAAATAATATTACATGTTATCCATTAAATAGGTTGTGGTAATATAAAAACATTATATGAACAAAGGGGGGCACAACAAACATTGCTATTCTACGTATGTTGCCTATTGACGTGCGGCTTGAAGGCCCTGGTCGCATGTTCGATCCTCGTCCTTTATTTTTTAATTTGTATATGGGTCCAAATTTGTTTCCTGATAGGTGGGGCCCTCGGTGTGTAGTTTGTAACACTTTAATTTGTGGTTCGAAATTTGTTCCATTCCAGGTGGACTATCGATGTGTAGTTTTATAGCTTATTTGTAATAATTAAAGAGAACAACAGAGTTTTTTTGCAATAATACCATGGTGCAACATTGAAGGCGACAAAGGACGTGCGAGAGAGAAGGGTGGAAGATACGGCGTTCAGAGTGGTTGTGGGGGTTGCAACGGTGTTCGGAGTAGTTGTGGGCCGAATGCTACGAAAATATAATCTAAACCCATCGGAATAAATGCCTACACAAATTAATCAAGGTTGGAGTCCCCCTCGCAATGTAAATAGCTCCGGCTTTGTGAGGGATGGAGAGGTAGCTTCAATGTGTGGAAGATACGGCGTGAGAAAGCGAGGTCAATCGAGAGACATATAGATAGAGAGACAAAGTGAGTGTGGTCCAACATTCATTGAAAAGATATATATGCTCTGGAGATATATTGTCGGATTGAGCTTTTGGGAAGGGTGAGGGCTGTAAGATAGAGCTTGAGAGATGATCCAGTCACAGACATGTAGATATATTTTGTGCATGGGAGGAAGCAAGGTCAATCGATTACATATATAAAGGGAGAGAGATTGAGCGAGTGTGGGTCGTCGTGCGATTGAAAGAGTGAGACGGGTTGGAGAGAGTGACCTAGATAGACAATGTGCGTGAGAGAGTATACAATATGAATATGTCGAGTTGGGCTCAAACATGGAGATATATCGTTTGTGTCCGAGAAAGAGCTAGGTCAACCGAGACATACAAAGAGAGAGAGAGAAAGAGAGAGAGAGAGGGAGAGCGAGAGAGAGGGAGAGAGAGAGATTGAGCGAGCGTAGCCCGCCATGAGGTCGAAAGAGTGGGGGCGGCTTGGATGGACTGACCTAGATAGACAATCTGCGTGAGAGAGTATAGAGTGTGTCGATCGAGGCCCGAACAGGGAGATATATCGTTTGTGTGTGAAAGAAAACAAGGTTAATCGTGACTCAGATAAAAAGAGAGAGATTGAGCGAGTGTGGCCCACCATGCGGAAGAAAGAGTGAGACAGTCTCGAGAGAGTGACCTAGATAGACAACGTGCTTGCATGCGCACGAGAGGTTGGGGGTCTAGATAGGCAATGCATGTATCTAGCGAGAGAGGGTGGGAGGGAGAGTGAGAGAGCTCGGCATGGGGTTCAATGGCGGGTGTGTGAGGTAAATACATTTGGTAACAGAGTGGAAAAAGGGGGTTGTGTAGTTGAGAGAGTTAGAGATCGAAACATGGAGAGAAATGAACGTGCGTCGGAAACTGATAGCTTCCTAAGGTGGTTAGGAGAGGACGATTGACCGATACATGAAGTATGTAGTGTGTGTGCCGAGGGGGGGGGGTGGGGCTAAAAACAACATTTGAATGTAGATAGTACGAGACTTAATATCTATGTTTCAATTCCGTGTACATTGTAAGATTTGAACTGAGGACCATGCATATGGGTAATTATTTCGAATTCGTGCCATAATAGGTTTGGAAAAGTTGACATTGACTCGATTGTTGTGCTATTTTGTAGGTAATATGTTTGAGTCCATCAAAAGTTTTCTCACTACCATGGTGTTCATCATATACATATGAATTTGTATTAAAAAAGTAGCGTGGATACCGTGAAATGTGAAATCCACGTTAGAATTGGAGACTGCTATGTGACACACACTCTAATTCAAATAACTAATTATGTGACACACACTCTAATCCACGTTAGCGTGGATACCGTGGATACCATTTCGATTTTTTTTTTCAAATAACTCCTCATTAATTAATTTATAGTATCTTGTTTCGAATGACTAATTATTTGCAAGGAAAACACGGGCATGGTAATACATACAGATTCGTTTGCAAATGAAAGAAGATTCGTTTGCATTCTCAAATGTAGGCGCACCAGGCAGACCAGGGTCATGTCATGGTG